>NC_090656.1:219729865-220097365 GCF_040937935.1 Hyperolius riggenbachi
CACAATTATTATGCATGATTACAAATTTAGTAGGACCACAATATTAAATACATGATCAGTTACATTTTATTATTAAGTATTCTAAGTATACTACTATTAATATGATTACTCACCACTCCCTTTTGGAATGTAATGACAACTATGAAACTGCAAAAAAGATAACACAAACAATAAATCATCAAAAGAGAAAACATGTCATCCTACTTCTTTTATTAATCTTACATGTAGATTGCTATTTCAAGGCTTTCATGGAGGCCATTGGGGGCTAAGGAATCTAATTTAAAGATCCAGAAGCTTTCTCTTTCACAGAGTTTTCTATATCGCATTCCTGTGTTTATGGTTTTGGAAATTACTCCCAGTCTGATAATATTTAGAGATTCCACGGAACCCTCATGATGTTGTTTGAAATGTCTGGACACACTGTGTCTCTCGTTTTTGGCTAGGATGTTGCGTTTGTGTTCACCTAGTCTTTGTCTCAGGGGTCTGGTAGTTCTGCCTACATACAATTTAGGACAGGTGCAGGTGAGAAGATAAACTTTTGTGTTTTTAGACCTTGAATGATTTATTAATTCTGATAGAGCCATTTGCTCAAAAACCCACTTTAAGCCAACAGCAGGCAACTCTTATTTGCATGCATCCAGTTCCCATCACAAAAAATGGATCTCTAACATCCCCAGAATCCAGTTCTGTAGACTCAGGAGAAACTGCACGCTAACAAAGGATTATGAAGAACGAGAGCTTAAACGAACTGAAAAACTCACTGAAAAAGGCTTTACATCCTCTATAATAGAACAAACCATGTCGGACTATAGAGCAAAACCCATAGAACAGATGGAGAGAACCACAATCTTAAAAAAGGAAAAAAGGGGGAATGACATCAATTTCATTACCACTTATAACAAGGAATCTATAAAAATAAAACAGATAATAGAATAAAACTGACCCCTAATTTGCCAAGATCCGTATCTGAAAAATGAACTCCCAGATAAACCTGGAGTAATTTTCAAAAAAGCCAGATCCATAAAAAATACCATTGCACCAAGTAATGTCAGAAATATAGACCCTAGTATGTTTCCCAGTGTCATTGGTAACTACCGCTGCAATATAAAAAGGTGCGGCTGTTGCCCATTTTTGGGCCATAGAACACAAGAATTTAAACATGGCAAGAATCAGCCCATCCTGATTAAGGATTTCATTAATTCTAGTAGTGGTTATGTAGTTTATCTTCTCACCTGCACCTGTCCTAAATTGTATGTAGGCAGAACTACCGGACTCCTGAGACGAAGACTAGGCGAACACAAACGCAACATGCTAGCCAAAAACGAGAGACACAGTGTGTCCAGACATCTCAAACAACATCATGAGGGTTCAGTGGAATCTCTAAATATTATCAGACTGGGAGTAATTTCCAAAACCATAAACACAGGAATGCGGTATAGAAAACTCTGCGAAAGAGAAAGCTTCTGGGTCTTTAAATTAGATTCCTTCGCCCCCAATGGCCTCCATGAAGCCTTGAAATAGCAACCTACATGTAAGATTAATATAAGAAGTAGGATGACCTGTTTTCTCTTTTGATGATTTATTGTTTGTGTTGTCTTTTTTGCAGTTTCATAGTTGTCATTACATTCCAAAAGGGAGTGGTGAGTAATCATATTAATAGTAGTATACTTAGAATACTTGATAATAAAATGTAACTGATTGTTCATGTATTTATTATTATGGTCCTACCAAATTTGTAATCATGCATAATAATTGTTAGTCGGACAACTTCTTCGCAACATACATTTGCATCTAGGCACCGCCATTGTATATGTCATACAATATTCCACATAGAGTACTGTAGTGGACACCGCCGGCTGTCGCCTCTCATCGGGACTCCACCATCCCTACCTGTGCCCTCTGTTTCTCCCATTTATGGACCAGCACCATATACTGTATATCTATGAAGCAGGTGCATCAGGTCCTAGTCCTAGCCCGGGACCCCCCCCCCCTTCTTCCCAGGGCATATAGTACACCACTTTGTACCCACGGCTACCCATGCAGAGCATTCACCCGCTGTTCACACCCTTGTCCTAATTTTCATCCCCACATAACCCCTACCCAGCCCATTCCAACCCCCCTCTTTTCCATTAGTAGGTGTTTCAATAGATTTGGCATAACATATACCATTTCACATATGTAGATATGTTACGCTGTCCCTTTTGGTGAAAGAGTATAAAATAATAATATATTTTCAAATGACATTTTTCAGAAGTGATATTCCTCTCCTGGCTCTCTCACGGCACACGGACTTTGTAATGTCATTAAAATTCTTTAGAGCCAACACAACCTTGTACACTAGCGGCACAGCCGCGTTCCTTTATTTATGCTTCCTCTGCCGCTACTATGGCAACCCCCATCAGGCCAAACAGGCCACCGTACTGATGTCAACTCGCCGCCCCCTGACGATCACTATAGTAATACAGGGAGGCGGAACAGAGTGTTTTTAATCCAACGTGCCCAGTGCCCCAGCGTGATCTGACAAAGGCAGGGGGTGTCAAAACGCGTCATCATGCTGAAGGCATGCAGTTACCGAGGACACGCCCCCGCCTGTTGAGAGTACCTTCCCGTAGATCAGACGCCACGCTGCTGGCCACAGCCTGGCGGTGCCCACATCACTGGAGCGAGGGACGTCTCTCCAGGCTTTGATACTTGCAACATTTTATCTTGTAAGTAGAATTTCATTTTGCACATATTAAACTTCTATTTGGTTTTACACTATGGAGCACTCTATCCATCTTTTTTAGATTGTTTTCCGCTTGTTTCACCCTACTGAAGAGCGGCTCTGATATCCAGATTGTAGCACAGAAGTGTTTTGGATTGTCTTTTGGAGCGCCAGACATTATTTTCGTCCAGGGCAATAGTAGCCTGGGGGCCACACTGACACTGTTCCCCCCTGCAGTAAATTCCCCCTCCCCAAAAAAACCTTTGTGATCCCCATGCCACTGCAAAGTGTTTGGCAATATATCAATGCACCTGTTATTTTGCTTCATTCGTCCATACGCTGTTGTCTTAATCTTCGCATGGTCGCCTTTTCTCAGTGACACGGCGCATGTATTACGTAAGGACATGTGTCGGGTAGAAGATACAGCCAAGCAAGGATGACGACGGGAAGAACGGACTAATGGAGCAGTTGGCCCACTGGGACAAGTCAGATGCTATGTCTTCGAAAACTTTGCAGCACCGAGGAGCCACCGTGGGAGACCTGCGGGGCCTGGCAGTGCTTAGGGCCCTGGGTCAATTGGCCAAGTTGCCCCTATGGTAGCGCCGACCCTGCCAGTGGGTCCTCTTTTCAGCTATATGATAAAGTTGTAAGAACCCACAAATGAAACATTATGATTGGGCAGTAGAATACTCACATCAAAGAAAGCTTTCTCACTGGCATGTTTTGGCACTCCTATGGTTGGCGCAGCTGGAACCACCGTCTCAACATCTGCCAGATCGATGTGCCCCTTACAGCTCGTATCTTCACCCGTGTCGTAATATCGGAGCTGCATGAAGAACAGGACACATAATGAGACATTAAAGACCAACTCCAGCCCAAACACACACAGACGCACTCCCGCTTTAATCCCATCTCAGATCGCTGCTGGCTTCCTGGAGGTGTACGAGAACCCAATTTTTACATTTAATAAGGCGAGAAAGGGGGGTTCAGAATTTGGATTATGAACTCAGAGCATTCAAAGCTTTCCATTGGCTGAGAATATTTAAAATTGGATTCCACTGCAAGTCTGACAATCTTTGCAAATGGAATCAAAAAACCTTTAATTGATTTTTGGCAGGTTATCAGTTGGAGGCGTGACTGATTGTAGAGGTGTGGTGGTAAATCCTAACTTTGAGTGAGGGAGGAGAATTGACAGCTGCATAGCTTTGTACTGCAGTAAACTAAATCAAGGCTAGCAGGTGGAGCAGCTACATCAATTCTTGATCAGGCTTCTGCTGAATTCTGACAAATATTGAGTGGTGGCAAAGTTGTAGAATATTTGTTACCCCCCCAATCAATCAGCATCTGGGGAGTAGATGACCATTACTGTATTGACTCATCTGTGGCAACTATGAGCCTGAAAAGGTTAAAGTGAACCTGAGGTGAAAACAAACTGATGAGATAAACAATATTTATCCTCCTACTCCTAAAAAGGACTTCTTTACTCATCCCAAGATTTTATTTTATATTTAAACATGTATAAAGTAGATTAAATGTTTTGTTGTCTCTGCTCAGTTGCAGTCTATTAAGTGTCCCTAAATGAAAATACATGAACTATATTGACCCCTTCTCTCTCCCTCTGCTCTCAGAAACATGTAGAAAAATGTATTCTGCCAGAAAAACTTTTATGGCTGTAATTTGCTTATCAGTGATGTTTACAATATTCGTGACAAGCTACTGACAAGACAAAAGCTGCCACTTCCATCCTTAAAAATTAACTCTTTCCGGCAGCAAAATAAAACAAGTAAAACACCCTGGTTATTAATATGTTTAGTACTGTACATACACATGTTTATTTCATCATGTCACATGTCACCTCGGGCATACAAACGCTATACTAAAGCCAGCCGAGACCACGCCCCCCACATTGGACAAGAATTAAATGTGTGTACAGGTGTCCCCTGAGTTTGTCTTTAAAGAGGTACTCCAGTGAAAATAATGTAATAAAAAAAAGTGCTTCATTTTTACAATAATTATGTATAAATTATTTAGTCAGTGTTTGCTCATTGTAAAATCTTTCCTCTCCCCGATTTACATTCTGACATTTATTACATGGTGACATTTTTACTGCTGGCAGGTGATGTAGCTGCTGCTAGCTGTTTTGGCTGTTAGAGACAGCTGTAAACAGCTATTTCCTGTCTGTGAACCTTGTTACATTGTAACAAACTGCCAAAAGTACCGCGGTCCCAGAGCTTCTTGTGGGAGGGGTTTCAACAAAATATCAGTCATACAGCGCCCCCTGATGGTCTGTTTGTGAAAAGCAATATATTTCTCATGTAAATGGGGGTATCATCTACTGATTGGGATAAAGTTCAATTCTTGGTTGGAGTTTCTCTTTAAATACCAGCGACCCGTGAGTGAATTATTCTCCTCCTTACCCCTGTCGCAGAATGAAACAGGAAATTTGAGCGTCGTTACAGGCGCCCATGTGAACAGCCGAGTGTAGGTAGCAGCTATAACAGGAAATTTGGGCACGGAACATTGGTTGGGAAGGTTGGCTAGGGTCAAGTATTGGTTGGAGAAGTTATTTAGGGTTAGGCATCGGTTGGAGGGCTGTTGGACAGGGTAGTTATTCGTTGGGGGGGGGGGGGGGGGGGGGGTGTCGGTTAGGTTAGACATTGATAGAGGAAGGGTTCAAGTGAGATTGGGGTCAGGATTGCCCCTCCTCCTTTCCTTCTAGAAATAGATGCATTGCTCTGCTATATAAGAGCAGTGTCAGATTAGCACTCGGCCCAGAACCGATCACTGGAGGGATCAAGTCACGCTCTCTCTTTAGGTAACAACCATTGTGGGTATGTGCGCATCTTTAGAGCTGCTGCTAATCACTGAAATAGTGCAGGTGTAAAAAATAACTGTTCCTGCTTTGTGCAACAGGTAGAGTAAAAATCTGGGCTGTCTATACTACAAAGTCCAAGTTTCCCTCTACATCCACAGCACAGGATTGGTCAGTTCATGAGTACCGCCCACCTCTCCTCTTCCCTCCGGAGCCCCTATTGGATGGTGTCAGGACCTACCTGATGCTTTGTGACATCAAGGACAAACCAACGTGGTTTCCAGCCCTTCAGCAGAGCTCCGCGTTTATACAAAACCCCTTCAAACGACCTGTGAACAAGATAAGAGGCAGAACAGTGAGTGGGCAGGCTACATATGGATACCATGCCAATGCTGAACAAGTGACAGGTACACTTTAAAGGGGCACTATGGTCAAAAGCTCTACAATTCATATTTACACCTCTATATAAGGTTTGTCCCAGAGAAAGTGCAATATAAAGTTTTCTTTTTCTATGTATCTGTCGCTTACAGAAGGCATTATAATCAGCCAGTTCTGAACTCCTTACTGATTGTTCTAGTCCATTTCCTCATGAGGGATGCTCAGAATTTCTGGTATTTACAAAAGTACTCCTTGAATGGCAGTAACTCCATCCAACTGCAAGAATAGTGTGCACATAAGTGAACAGGCTGGCTAGCATCTTTAGTAACTTTTACGTAAACAGCCTATTCAGCCTAAATGAAACATTCAATGGATCATCTCCTCATTTAAAGTTATAATTACCTGCCGGGACTTTTTCTTCTGAATCTCTCCCGAAGCGCAGTGTCCGCTGGCTGCGTAGCACCACCCCTTGCAGAAAAGCACCATGTCACTTTCTGTATCTGTGACAGAGGAAGGGCCACGGGCTTTTTCTGCAAGGGGCGGGGCTACGCAGCCAGCGGACACGGCGCTTCGGGAGTGATGCAGAAGAATAAGACTTGGCAAGTACTGACCTGGTACTCCACCTGGATTCTGAAAGCAATACTGCTAAAGTGTGACCACACAAAACACATTTGTTTCTAGTGTGATTCAGACACTACTAAAGCTAAATAGATCCACAAGGAGAGCCAAGTAACTGGTATGGGTTAGAATGAGATAAGTATGGCAGTCTTCCTAATGTTCTCACTAGAGGCTCACTTGAAGAGCAGCTCATTTCCCCATTCAATCCTTACTTCAGCTATAATCTGAGGTGTGGTTACAAAAAACTTTAGGCGAATGCCTGAACAGTATTATTGTTCCCCCTCCCCCAAGCTCACCTGTTCTCCTCATTCTTGGAGGTGAAATGATTGTACAGTGTGGCTGACCTCCGATCGACGCCATTGGAGGGTGAGGAGGTCACATGGTGTTCTTCTCCAATCCCGCTTTCTGGCAGGTGCACCATGGAAGTCTTCTGATAAGACTGGTTGGGGGACATCAGGCTGGCGAGGTTCCTCTGCGATATGATGTCACATGAAAGGGATGAAACACAGGAGAGGTTAGTAAGCAGCTTTGTCAAGGCCAGGCCCCCACTATACAAAAAAAAAAAAATAATGACCATTTCCGCATTAGAGAAAGGAACATTTTCACAGGTCCTATGTCAGTCTGCAATGGATCCACTTGATCCGTTGTGGTAAGCAGAACGCAAATATGGAGCAAGCATCTGAATGGCATGCTTGTTCAGGGTCTATGGCTAAAAGTATTAGATAGAGGCAGAAGATCAGCAGGACAGCCAGGCAAATTGCATTGTTTAAAGAGTCTGAAGCCAAAAAAACCCCCTTCTTTTTACTTGCAATTTATCTTAAACAATTTGAGCATAGCTGAAACTCTGCATTCCTGCGTTAAAACTATGCCTTTATACCCCCCAAATACCCGGGGCAAAATTCGGGGATCGCTTCCTGGTAGAGGCAGAGCTTTGAGCTGTAGCTCTGCCACTACTCCAGTCCATCTCCACCTATCGTCACCTCTCCCCGCCCCTCTCAGTCTTCAGAGGGGGCGGGAAGAGTCGGAGATTGACTCCAGCAGAGGCAGAGCTACAGCGCTAAGCTCTGCCTCTCCCGGGCAGCAAGATTCACGACCTGGAAAGTCATGGAATTTTGCCCCGGGATTTGGGGAGTATAAATACATTGTTTTGCTGTGAGAATACGGCGTTTCAGCTATGCTCATATTGCTTAAGATAAGTATTTTTGATGACTTCAGACTCTCTGGCTGCCTTCATATCCTTTTCACTTCAGTTGTCCTTTAAAGTTTTATAGTCTGAGGGCAGTCATATCCGTACCACAAGACACACAGGCAGATCTAAAGCAAGATATTATATTCAAGGTGCCAAAAATACTAAATAAAGCAACCAGGTCATGCATGTGTGGCCCTCATTATGTTTTATTACATAACCAAAATCTGTAGTTCCACCAAGTTCTCAGGTTGAGGAACACAAAAACCTCCAACGCATTAGACGTCCCCAGACAACACAGTGCAGGTACAGAAACAATCATAAACTCACATCTTCCGTCTTTGTGTCGTCCTTCAGTTTCACCTTCGTCTTCTCCCACAAAAGCTGCCACCGCTCTGAACTCTGATTCAAGGCGTTCTCCAACCTCTCGATTTCCTGAAATCAGAACGCACTGTTCTCAGCGTGCTACCCTAGATATCAGCCCTGAAGAAATAGGTCACAGATTCCACATGGACTTCCACACTCTAAGAACTTTTATACGACACAAGCAATAAGCGCGGCCAAGATTAACATTCATTCCTGAGTCCCAACAAGAAGTAATGAAAGAGAGTGAGGAAGGCTGCTTCTCCGAGGCGGTGCAACAACATGGCCTTCACCTGACCTATTGTTCCAAGACTGAAGTGGGAGTTTGGTTCATATGGATTCCAGGGATATAGACGAGAAGGAAAAAGCATGAGAGTTTGATATTTTGAGTGGTGAAAATTCACTAGGACAGGAGCTGAACTGTGAAGAATTTAGAGTGTGGATCTCCGAGAGAGCTACTGGCAAAGTCAACACCTCAGTGGCTTCAATTCACTAAGGCTGTTACCGCTTGAAAAAGTAAAATTACCGATTTATGAGGTAAATACCTCAATAAATATCAATTCACAAAGAATAGAGCATGCGGTAAATTAAGTGAGATGTTCGGTATTCAGTCATTCAGTAAGGTTATAGAAGAGTGGAAACAGAGCAGAGAAAAGGTGAAAACTAAACTATACAGGAAAATAAGAAAGTTAATGATTAAAAAAACATATTTTCTTAATTTCACAAATGTATTATATAGTAATTCAAAATAGTTAACAAGATAGTACAGCTAGTCCCCGACCTACGAACGACCTGCCGATACGAACAGGCCAAAAATGTCAAATATGATTCTGTAGCAACAAGAAATTGTTTTTAAAAAGACCTTGTTAGTTTTTGAGAAAAGTGATTCTAAAAAATGTTTTTTTTTTAATTGGTAAATATTTCATTTTGTTGTGATGCACTGAGGGAACATTGGGACAGAGGTGACAGCGGGGGACAATGGAGGCAAAGGGGACAGAGATGGCAGAATGTTCTGACTTATGGGCAAATTCAGGTTAAGTATCTTGTTCGTTAACGAGGGACTACCTGTAATGGTTTTGAGCTGAAACATTTTATGTTAATTTTATGCAGCCTGGACTTGCACTTTACTTGTCAGTATAATAAAGGAAATGCTTTTTCATCCATTTTCCCTGCAATGCAATTATCCATCATACAGTATACCGAATTAAATGCCGCATGATTCCTTATAGGATACATAAGTGAGAAAATCAGATTTACTTACCTGGGGCTTCCTCCAGCCTCACGAAGCCTATGTGTCCCTTACCACAGCTCCGCTTTCTGCCAATGTTCCGCGTTCCCCTCCATAGTGGTCGCCAACCTGACCAGACCAGCAGCTTCTGCGAATGTGTGAGTGCGCGGATGCGGCACTTGTGGTCGTACTTCCGCAGCCAGGAGCGCTCTGCGCAGGGGGACTGTGAGTGGCATGGCTGCGCGCTTGCGCATAAGACACTGTCATGGACAGGTCGGTGCCTGCAACGGACGGGACTGCCAGGACACTGGCAGAGTGCGGAGCTGTTGTGAGGGACACATAGGCTTCTAGGGACCAGAGGAAGCCACTGGAAAGTAAAGCTGATTTTCTTTTCTTTTACTCAGGTATCTTTTAAAATACCAACTAAAATACCCGATGAGGTAGAAATCCTACTGAACTGTCATGCAGTGTTTTGGTAAATTATCAAACCAATATCGCATGTGGGAAAATCTTAGTGAATTTGGAAAAGAAGTCTAAAATACCGCATGAGGTAAATTACAGAAGATGAAATTGTTACCGAACGTGTCTTACTGAATTGAAGCCATAATGAGTGGTAGAAATTTACTAGGAGAGGAGCTGGAATGAGATCTCAGAGGAATTGTGATCTGAGAAAGAGCCTCTGGGAAAGCCAATACCTCAATGTGGTCATCAGAAAACGCTCTGCCAACCAGTCATTGACTATCGTAAACAGGACACGAAGGATCTCTGTAGTCTTCAACTACTAGTGATGTGTTGCTGTAATTCGATGCAATCTCTGTTCTCAGGCCAAATGCTAGAAAGACGTTCTGCTTAATGAATCTGGCGGAGGTGGCAATAGTAAGGATTTGGCTAGCACACAGACTCTTATGTCTTGAGTTATGAGATGGGGTCAACCAAATGGGGCTCCAATTAGACATGTCAGTTGAGAAGATAAAAAATATCAGTAGCGTTTATTTTACGGCCCCGGAGAGACTTCAGTTGTGAAGGTCATGATAGCTCAAGGGCTCAGATTTATCCTTGCCACAGACTGAATATTCTGATGAGACTCAGATGGTGGAAAGACTCGGACATGCCAGTAACTCAGTTACAAATGTGCAGATACATCTTATATAGCTATACAGAAAGGTATATCTGTTTGTTAGAGGTTAGAATCGAACATTTTTAAAGGGAACCTGTAACCTTTAAAACAAAACAAAAAAGTTACATACTTACCTCAGTAGGGGAAAGTCTCTGACCCATCCAGAGGCCTCCCCAGTCGAATACATGTAAAAAAAACTCTCCTGGAAAAAAGGGTGCGGGAGACTGCTGCTGGTAGTATATCGGTAAAACAACTGATAGTCTACTACTTATTCTAATAGTAAAATATAGGTAATCATGGCCGATATTTCTCTATGTCTTAACCAAACCCTACTACTATACAGGACTCTCCCTCTGACGATGTCTAACCTTAAGACCTTTCTCTACCAATAAATAAATTAACCTCCTCTCATTTGTGCATAACACAATTTTCACATGAAATAAACCATGACACTTGTGGAAAGGTAAATTGAAATTACTGCTGTATTGGTAAATCCACCTATTACATGCAATATATATTCATCCCCTTCCCCAAATATTGCACCAGTCCCTTAGCCTAGGTGACCCGTGATATCCTGATGTTGAACCCAATGTCCCTATATGCGAGCCCCAGCACTCTGTCTTCATATATCACATACTTTTCCGGAATCCGGATATTCATACAGTTCATACTGCAGTATGTATACTTGATGCGCTGATGCGTATTTTACTCACGCTACCCGGGACTTAGTTGGGCAAATCGCTCCGGTTCACCATTGCCATAAGCATGCTTCACATTTCCTTCCTGGTACCGTATTCCTCCTCACCGCCGCCCCTCGGATACGGTAGCCTGGAGGGATCAGAAAGGTCTGGCGTAGACTTTTCTGATCCCTCCAGGCTACCGTATCCGAGGGGCGGCTGTGATATATGAAGACAGAGTGCTGGGGCTCGCATATAGGGACATTGGGTTCAACATCAGGATATCACGGGTCACCTAGGCTAAGGGACTGGTGCAATATTTGGGGAAGGGGATGAATATATATTGCATGTAATAGGTGGATTTACCAATACAGCAGTAATTTCAATTTACCTTTCCACAAGTGTCATGCTTTCTCTACCAATGCCTAATCCTAAAACCTCCTCCCTCTACCGATGCCTAACCCCAAGACCTTCCTGTACTGATGCCTAACCCTAAGAACTCCCTTTACCGATGTCTAGCCCTATGACCTCCCTCTACTGATGCCTAACCATAAGACCTTCCTGTACCAATGCCTAGCCTCAAGTCCTTCCTGTACCGATGCCTAATTCTAAGACCTCCCTCTACCGGTGCCTAACCCTAAAACCTCCCTCTACCGATGCCTAACCCTAAAACCTCCCTCTACCGATGCCTAACCCTAAAACCTCCCTCTTCTGATTCCTAACCCCAAGACCTCCCTCTACCAATGCCTAACCCTAAAACCTTTCTGTACCAATGCCTATCCCCAAGACCTCAATCTACCGAAACCTAACCCTAAAACCTCCCTCTACCGATGCCTAATCCTAAGACCTCCTTCTACCAAAGCCTAACCCTAAGACCTCCCTCTAATGATGCCTAACTCTAAGACTTCCCTATACTGATTCCTAAGACCTCCCACTACCGATGAAATGTTTATAACTAGACAATGAAAAGTAATAAAATACCATGGATTGAGCAACTGACCCAACCTTTCTGCTCCACCCACTCAAGCTATAAACTGGACTGCAATTCGTTTTTTGCTACAGGTCGCTATGGTAGCCACCAACCAACTCTCTGGGCTACATAACAAACTTGTTGTGAAGAAACCACACATAGTTGCCCATACAGGACGTCACATGACCACCTAACTTACGTTCATGAGATGCGTGATAGCATCAGGCTGCACTTTGCTGACATCATCATAACATGGCCAGACCACTTTCCGCTTCCCTTGCCGATTTGTTTCTTCCGTTTGTTCCTCAGAGACGATTTGCCGAGAGGAAGATGCCGCCCAGTCATAGGACGGCCCCGATGCCAACGTCTCTTCTGTGTAGTATTCCCACTTCCTCAGGGTGGAGATGTTGGCACTAGGCTTTAATGCCTGGAAGAGGAAGGGGGAAAAAAGGGGTAGTTTCAGCTAAAGTGATCAACATACATATAAAAACCATAACTGATTTATATGCCAGATCAGTAAAAAATAATGTCCAAACTCTAATTACGCATCTAAGGTTTTTGTGGCCCCAAAAGGCACATTATTTGTGACCCTACTGCGGTAGCTAAGGTGTCTCCCCAGTATAGATAGCCACCCCCCAGTAAAGGTATCCCCCCAGTATAGGTACGCTCCCCCAGTATAGGTATCCAAGGTGGCCCCCAGTATAGATATCCACCCCCCAGTATAGGTATCCAAGGTGTCCACCAGTATAGGTATCTAAGGTGTCCCCCCAGTATAGGTATCCAAGGTGTCCCCCCAGTATAGGTATCCAAGGTGTCCCCCCAGTATAGGTATCCAAGGTGTCCCCCCAGTATAGGTATCCAAGGTGTCCCCCCAGTATAGGTATCCAAGGTGTCCCCCCAGTATAGGTATCCAAGGTGTCCACCAGTATAGGTATCCAAGGTGTCCCCCAGTATAGGTATCCAAGGTGTCCCCCCAGTATAGGTATCCAAGGTGTCCCCCTAGTATAGGTATCCAAGGTGTCCCCCCAGTATAGGTATCCAAGGTGTCCCCCCAGTATAGGTATCCAAGGTGGCCCCCAGTATTGGTATCCAAGGTGTCCCCCCAGTATAGGTATCCAAAGTGTTCCCCCAGTATAGGTATCCAAGGTGTCCCCCCAGTATAGGTATCCAAGGTGGCCCCCAGTATTGGTATCCAAGGTGTCCCCCCAGTATAGGTATCCAAAGTGTTCCCCCAGTATTGGTATCCAAGGTGTCCCCCCCCAGAATAGGTATCCAAGGTGTCTCCCCAGTATAGGTATCCAAGGTGGCTCCCAGTATTGGTATCCAAGGTGCCCCCCCCCCCCCCAGTATAGGTAGCCAAAGGTGCCTCTTTCTCTCCTACCTCACATGTACAGAGCATTAATGTCAGTGGGGGTATGTAGCTTCCTGCTGCCTCCCTATCCCGACCCTCACAGACCTGCAGACCAGCAGCAACCTGAAGAGAGGTCAGCAGCACACAGTAACCATGTGGCACACTTCAAATGCAAGCGTACTTCATGGTCACTGCACCTCTTTCCCCTCTGTTCATACTGACGCTGATCTGAGGTTTGTGTGTTAGTGATGGGGAGGCAACAGTGGCCATACAAGTCACAGACAGGACTACCCTGGTAGCATGGGAGGCTGCTTCTGTGGGGAAAGCCCTAAGTGGCTGCTTGGATTGCCTGGGCAGACTCCTCTCCTGTCAGTCCAGAACAGAAAGCTGAGCCAGCGGTAAGCACAGGATCACCAAACTGGAGAACGGTAGCCTGCTCTGAGGAACCTGGATTTCTGTTGCGAAACACAGACAGTGGGGTCAGAATTTGGCACCAAACCACCTTGTTTCAGCAGTCCAGGCAAACTGGTGGAGGTTTGGGATGTGGCCTAACAGGAGATCCATGAAAATGCTGCTGCCAAGTTTGCAGGAATTATGTGATGTCATCCCAGAAGGTTCCAAGTTCAGGCCATGAAGAACTGGGCCTAGAAGTGTGGTCCTACCCAGGAGTCCTATAGTGTTCCCAACAAAGTGTGCATAAACAAAAGCACAGTGCAATATTGGTCTTCAACACTCAATTATGACCAATGCTGGCTGAAAGTTGACCATTTTAAGTGGAAAAAATCAAGCGGCTGATTCTGCTCACTATGGATTTCATCCTAGCCTTTGTTCCTTGCGCTCTGCTACTCTCCCTTTCTATCAATATATATATTGTATATAAATATGAACACTTCATTGGGAACCGTGTTTGGATTGATGAAGCAGTCTACCGATAAAAAAAGATCATGTCTGCATACAACAGTGCCCTCTAGTGTCTCCAGCAGCTTTACCTCCAGTTTTGTAGGTGCGTACAAATAGTTGAAGAAAACTGGGCTCTTCTTGTGCGTCCTCTCGATATAATCCCAAATGCACATGCCTTTCCTCGAGTGTTTGTCTCCCTTATCTTCAAACAGGGTACCTTCAACCAATCAATACATTCTAAAGTTAACTTTTACACCATAAACAATAATTAGAATGATTTTCTTTCATTATTGAGTGAACCAATAGGCTCTTCAATTCCTCCTGAACATCCCCAGCTGCTGGATGAGTTGGAGAGCTCCAGTGCAGAATCTTTACAAGACAACATCAACTAATGCTGGGAATACACGGTGAGTTTTTGCGGCTCGATTTTGCCGCCCAATCGATTCCCCGCTCAATTTCACGCCCGATTCTCTTATCTTCCATTCGTTTTTCTTATATTTTCCCATTTTTCCTTATGCGAAATCGAGCACGGAATCGATCGGGCATGTCGGAAATTATCAATCGAGCCATCTAAATGGCTCAAAAACGTACCGTGTATTCCCAGCATAAGCTCCACCCACACCATTCAACCTACCAACATGAATGCCTCTGCTGGCCAATGAAGTCCTGGCATTGCATTTCCCTCCCGTAATATCACAGTTGCATAGTTTTTCTTCTTCATGGCTCTTTCACATAACAGCATGAATGATTTGACAATCACAGAATTTTCTGCTCTCTGACCATAATTCAGCCTGCTGGAGGCTTACACAGGAATGGTCAGTGACACGCCTACTGTCTTCTTCCGTGAGTAATATGCAGTGTTATCACTGTCTGCTGCCTGGATGTAGGCGAGGTTTGCTGGTCTGAGACACAGCTCTGATTACTGAAATCAAGCAGTTTTTTGCTAGGTACACACTGGGATTTTCTGGCCGATTTACGGTCATATTGATTATTTCCAACATGTCCGATTTGATTTCCGATCGATTTCCGAGCATTTTCCAATTGATTTCCTATTGAAGTGAATGGAAGACGGTTGGAAAATGCTCAAAATCGATCATAAAGCGGATCGGACATGTTGAAAACAATCGATCTGTCAGTAAATCTGCAAGAAAATCTCATAGTGTGTGCCCAGCATAACACACAGCCCGTAGAGGTGGGAGCAGTAAATCTAGTAAGCGGCTAACTCCGAAACAGCAAATCTATGCAGACAGCTGATATTTGTTCTTGATAATGTTTTGGCTTATTGATGCATTGTTAGCAAATGGGAGAATATGCCATTCAAGCTTCTTCCCTACCCTTTGTTGTAACAAAATGCAGAACAAATGATCACCACACAGTGAGAGGCTGTTACACAAAGAGTTACTTATCTGCCTATTGCACTGATTCTAATGCCCAGCATGAGTGGAGATTTGAATTAAGGGATCTTAAAGCGGACCTGAACTCAGAACTTCCTCTCTGCTCTAAAAGATCAGCAACAGCATAATGACCTTTAAAGAAAAACATTCCTGGTTACAGCTGATTAAATCTTGCAATGAATCTACACTGTGTCTACTTCCTGCTTTCGTGGTTCTATTTTCTGCTTTCACCTAGTCCACTGATAGCAGACGTGCTGCAGAGCTGTCTCCTTGTAGTAGGAAACCTTCAGCTACCAGAATTTCAGTGTAATTATGGGGCTTGATTCACAAAGCGGTGCTAACCTACTTAGCACGTCTAAAGTCTTTAGGCGTGCTAACCAGGGTGCTAAGTAGGTTAGCACCGGTTTTCTCAATCAGATCACGCGCTAAGTACCGCGCGCAAAGTCCTATAGGCTTTAATGGGCACTTCGCGCGGAGCGCCCTGCGCTCTGTGCAGTGCGCGCGTAAAGTTTTACGCGCATAAAGTTTTGCGCGAGAAAAGCTGGTTTAGACGTGCTAAGGGGGTTTTCACAGGCGTGCTAACAGTTAGCACTGCTTTGTGAATCAAGTCCATGGTGGTCACATGATATGCAGTACCTGTTCACATGCTTGAGTGTTTTACCTGCGTGGGTGGAGACAGGATTTTTACTATGAAATATACTTTTATTTTCTCAGTTCATAGTGACAAATACCCTCTGTAGCATTATTTCAGAATCAAATATCTTCACCATAAATTGTGACCGGAACATAATCTAAGTTTTGTGATAAGCGGTAAGAATAGCCAAACAAAAATTTGTGTTTTTTATCTACAGTAGCACTTTTTATTTTTAAACTGGAGTAGGTAAAACTGAGAAATAATGTGTTTTTTTCTATTTTTTTCCTGGTTTTCCCATTAAAATTCATAGAAAACAAAATTATTCGAGGGAAAACATGGCATACAATGAAAGCCTAGTTTGTCTTGAAAAAAAACAATATATATTTCATTTCTGTGTCATAAGTAGTGATGACGTTATTTCTGATTAAATGAGAACATAGCTAAACTGTCAAAACTGCTCTGGTCAATAAGTGGGAAATAAGGTCTGGATGTGAAGTGGTTAATGTGGACCTGAACTCTTGCATAGGACAGAAGGAAAACAGAGAAATGTACCCTGTATGTATTTAGAGAGTTTAGCCTGTCTCATTCCCCCTCCTCTGTGACTTATCACAAGTTGTAATTCGATTTTTCAGCTGTGCCAGCTGTCTGTCTCGGCAGAGCAGCTAATTTTTTAAACACAGGATGTTAACCCTATGCCTGCTTCCATGAAAGCAGGAAGTAGCCACACTGCAGATTTATTGTAGGATTTGTATCAGCTGTACCAAAGGGATGTTTTTCTTTATAGGTTATTATGCTATTGCTTTGTAGCAAACAAAAAAAAAAAAAGTCGCATATTTTCATTTTCCATTATATATATATATATATATATATATATATATATATATATATATATATATAAAGCTATATAACACTGAATCATTCTCTAATATTTGCAGTTTACAAATTGCATTCAACTATGAAACAAAGCAGAGCTAAGGACCATTTGAACTTGTCTTCAGTAAAACCCTTAAACAAACAAATAAACAGTGAGGCATTGGTGTTATGATTATTTCCAGATTTAGGGTCTAAAAGCCGTGCAATTTTTTTCACAAGTTTTTAGACCCTAAAAACAAGAAAATAAACCTACCCCAGAGAGATCTGCAGCAGCTCCTGCATATAACTCACTCAGGCGTGGGATTACCACTCTGAGCTGTGGATTTCTGTCCCGAGCCTGACTCGGGATTACTGCTAAGGACAGGGGTGTAACTAGAAATCACTGAGCCCCCCTGCAAAACTTTGGATGGGGCCCCCCTCAGCTGTCGCTGCTGAAGGGGGGAGTGCTGATGGTAGCATGAGGTGATTGGGGGGGGGGAAGTTGGGCTGCGCCCCCTCCTGACTCTAACAGTGTCCCTGAAGGGCCCCAGAGCCAGGGGCCCCTCTCAGGCTTCTCCCCCTAAGGGCCCCCCTACAGTTGCATCCCTTGCAGGGCGTATTGTTACGCCCCTGGCTAAGGAGGCTAAACAAAAAAGAAACAGTGAGAGACAGGGTTGAGATAAGTGCTTCAGAAAACAGCACTGTAGCCGACCCAAGTTGGGCAAATAACTCAGAGAAGCTCTTTTGCATAGATAACAACTGAAGTTTCTTAACTCTTCCTGTACTGGAAACAATATGAGATTATTTCCTTTGCTACTAGCGTTCTGTTTCTTAGCTGTACTACACATACAATTTCACTTCATATTCCCTTTAAAACAACATGTGTGAGCTCACTGATGAATTGCTATGTAACTACACGCTCCACGAAATAACGAAAATATAGATTATTTTTCTTTAAGCGTCTCCAATCCCCGTTTGTAAACTTGTCACTCCAGTGTAAAATAACCAATCACAACTTGAAAGTTAAAAATAAAGACAATTTCAAAGGAAAACAAAACTCCTGCCGTCCCCCGTGGCAGATCTATAAACACTTCTAATTATAAAGAACACATTTGTTTAATCAGTTTTCCTATTGGGCCTTCCACTGAAATCAGGGCCCGAGTTGTATTGTGGAGCCACACTTGGAAACGTTTAGTCATTCTTCGTATTTAATATCTATGTATTTTTTTTTTTTGAGAGTTAAGTTTTGGAACCCTGCAAGAAAAATATGCATCCATTAGGTTACTCAGACAGGACTAATCAAGACGACAATTTTTCAGGGTGTAAATGTGCTAAAGGGACACTCTGGCGACAACTAATAAGCCTTTTTTGCTGTGAAAAAAAGCCTTAAAGGACCACTATTGCAAAAAATTGTAACATTTAAAATGCGTGTAACATATACAAATAAGAAGTATTTTTCTTCTGGAGTAAAACGAGACATAAATTACTTTTCTCCTATGTTGCTGTCACTCACAGTAGGTAGTGGAAATCTGACAGAAGTGACAGGTTTTGGACTAGTCCATCTCTTCATTAGAGATGTGGCGAACATCTCTGAATACATGGGGCTTTTACTACTTCCGGGTCGCTCTGACCCGGAGTAGTACGCCTGCGCTGCCCGGCGAAGCGCGTCCTAGATCGCGCTCCTGTTGCCGGGCACTCTCTGCGCATGTGCGTGACGTCATGAACGACGTCACGCACATGCGCAGAGAGTGCCCGGCAACAGGAGCGCGATCTAGGATGCGCTTCGCCGGGCAGCGCAGGCGTACTACTCCGGGTCAGAGCGACCCGGAAGTAGTAAAAGCCCCAGAGATGTTCGCCGAGCGAACAGTTCGCAACATCTCTACTCTTCATGGGGGATTTTCTTCTTCATAGGGGATTTCAAGGCTCTTAATCTTTATAAAGATAATCTCTGAAAAGGATTTATACAATTATGCTGGCCAGCTTCCCTGCGCACTGCATACTTTTTTTTGCAGTTGGACAGTGCAACTGCCATTCACTAAGTGCTTTTGAAAATAAACAAAATCCTAAGAATCCTCTATGAGGAGATGCGGTGGTTAAAAAACCTGTCGGTTCTGTCAAATTTCTATTACTTATTGAAAGTGACAGCAACATAGGAGAAAAGTAATTTATGGATCATTTTACTCTGGAAGAAACGTACTTCTTATTTGTATGTGTTTACATGTATTTAAAATTTTACCATTTTCGCGATAGTTAAAGTCCCACGTTAGAGCAGCCAGTAACGCAGCCCAACTCACAGCAATGATAAATGAATGGGCTGTTCACAGTGCCCACGTTGCATTGGAGTATAAAGCAGCACGGTAAATGAAAGTGCAGCGTGCTGTGCGTTATACTCATATGTGGCTGCGTTCGGATGTTTACACATGCTTAGTACGTTTTTTTTTTTTAAATTTGACGCATGCGCCGTTTTCGTTCGATAGTATGCGTCAAAAAGTATGCATCACGTACGCATGAAAAGACGCATAACGCGGCTCTATATAACGTCCAACTTCAAAGCTAACATGCGTTGCGTTAGGGGCACGTTATGCGACACACAATGCAATTTTCCATCAGATTGACTGTCAAATCGATTATTTCTGACAGGTCCGATGTGATTTCAGATCATTTTTCTGATCGATTTTGTATAGAAGCAATTGGAGAATCGATTAAAAAAGCGTTCAGAAATCATATCAGACGTGTCAGAAATAACTGATTTGACTGTCGATCAGATGGAAAATTGTATTGTGTGTATCAGGCATGAAATGTCACCTATCCCGCTGCCATGACTGGAAATGCAGGCTGCCATATTTATTTCCTTTTAAACAATGCACATTGCCTTGCAGCCCTGCAGATCTTCTATCTCTAATACTGTTAGCCATAGACGCTGAACAAGCATGCAGATCAGGTGCTCTGACTGAAGTGTGACCGGATTAGCTGCATGCTTGTTTCAGGTGTGTGATTCAGACACTACTGCAGCCAATCAGGACAGCCAGGCAACTGATATTGTTTAAAAGGAAATACATATGTCAACCTCCATATCACTCTCACTTCAAGTGTCCTTTAGGCTACTTACACACCAGGACGTTGCGTTTAGGGGACGTTATAGGGCACATAACATGCCCCTAACGCAACGCCTGGTGGTGTTGGAGCAGGACGCTACCAAGAGCCGCGTTACAAGCAGTTCTTGGTGCGCCCGCTCTGTCGGAGGCGCTGCAGAGACCACGTGAGTGGAGCTCTCCGCATCACGTGGTCCCGCCAGCCAATCCGCGGCCGCTCCAGGATGTAAACACTGCAAGTGCAGTGAATATAAAGTAGCCATGTGCCTGGCTACGTAGCGGCCTCTCCCCGCCTCCTCTCCGCCCCTAAAATAAAAAAAGACACCCGTACTGAGCATGTGCAAACAGTCTAACACGGCTTAGCCACATGTAAAGTACTGCATGTAGTACGTTATGTAGACGTGCTGTGTTACAATGTAACGCAACGTGGGCACTGTGAACAGCCCATTGATTTTTCATTGCTGTGCGGTGGGGGTGTGTTACAGGCTGCTCTAATGTGCGCCTGTAACGTCCCACTGTGAATGCAGCCTCAAGGCAGTAAATGAGAGATAAGAGACAATAAGGACACAATATAAAGGAACAAATATCAATGAAAACACAAATCCTGGAAATCCAAAAACTGGATTTAAAGGGAACCTGAAGTGAGAAGTATATGGAGGCTGCCATGGTTGTTTCCTTTTAAACAACACCAGTTGCCTGGCATCCCTGCTGGTCTATTTTGGTGCAGTAGTGTCTAAATCCCAACAGAAACAAGCAAGGGCATAATCCAGTCAGATGACAATAACGTCAAAAACACCCGATCTGCTGCAGGCTTGTTCAGGGTCTATGGTACGGCCCATACCCACGGTGCGATATTTGCGGCGATGTTACCCGACATTGAGCAACATCGTTTGATAAAAGCATGTTGAACGATGTTGCCCTGCTCGGCGATCACGCATCATTATGGGACGGGCACGGTGGATTTATAAGATCCCTGACGACTCTGCGCAAAGTACCGCAATCGCTTACTTCCTGTTGTGTAACCCCGATTGGAGTAGCGAGCAGGAAGACCGTAGTCAAGGGGACGTCGCTGGACCTGTCAAGCGGTGAGTACGTAGCTTTAGAGGCAGGATAGCAAGGGCAACTGGTATTGCTTAAAAGGAAATTAAAATGGCAGCCTCCATATACCTCACTTTTTAGGTTCCCTTTAAACAATTCTGGTTTCTGAAACTGAACCTCAAATCAACCCGACAATAAAAAGAAAAGGGAAAAAACAAAACACAAATTTGCTGATTGTCCCAGAGTGTTCACATCTGTAGGTGTATGGGAAAAGTCCCAGCACACCATTCTAGTTCATTGTCCCCTCTCACTAATCTCTGCTCAATCAGCGGCCCAATGATTTATCGTTTCCAATAATGCGGATGACAGAATCCATCACTTTGCTGCATTCCCCTCATCCCCGCTGAGTTCGTCAACCTCGGCTTTCCCAAACAGGCCTTGCCGTTATTGGGGCTAATTGTGAGTAATGATCTCAGCCCTCACATACCGTGCTCCAGCCTCTCGTAGTCCGAGTCCAGCAGGAAGGTCTTGAAGCGGTTGGAAACGTGGTGGAATGCCAGGAACTTGAGATAGTAACGGTTAAACTCGAACTCGGTGGGATACTGATTGTGTATCTGCAAGGAGAAGGCACATGGACACAATAAGATCATTTAACGCCTGGGTGAGCTTTGAGTCAGCTCAGTAAAATCCCTGTGACAAGATAATGGCGGAGATGGTTCTAATCTGCAAAGCGCTCTATTGTGGAGACATACCAGCGCGGTTCTGAGCAGTCAAGGTTCACGGGTAATGCGTAAAATACACTTGTGTGTTATGGCACCGCTGCCAAATGATAAGTGGAGGTAATTACTCATCACAGCTGAAGAGCATTTCTGAGGCCATTTTTCACCCGGTTCCTATCAAAAGATATGTTGTGCGTCCTATTGTGTCATGCTGCAGATACAGTACAATGTGCAGACACTACAGCCCCTAGGAAACAGAGGTATGGCCTTGCACAAAGTGGAGCCTTTGCTAAAGTAATTTGTGCTGTGCCGCACAACACAGCCAGGCTAATGATACTACTGGAGACCAGGTGACCAGGAAGAACCTGCTCTATAGAGGAGATCACACCTTGCCCTACACTAGCAACCAAACCTGCTCAGTACACTATCAACAAAACCTGCTCAGTACACTATAAACCAAACCGCCTCTATACAGTAGCAACCAAGCCTGCTCTGAAAACTAGCAACCAAATCTACACTATACACTAGCAACCAAACCTAATTTATACACTAGCAACCAAACCTAATTTATACACTAGCAACCAAACCTACTTTATACACTAGCAACCAAACCTGCTTTATACACTACAACCAAACCTGCTCTATACATTTGCAACTAGGGCTGTGGAGTCGGAGCTGGAGCAATTTTGGGTACCTGGAGTCAGAGTTGGAGTCGGTGGTCTCATAAACAGAGGAGTCAGAGGATTTTTGTACCAAAGCAACAGCCCTGGTACATATTAGAGTAAGGAGTCGGAATCTGAGCCATTTTGGGTACCTGGAGTCGGAGTTGGAGGTTTCATAAACTGAGGAGTCGGAATTGCTTGATTTTTGTACCAACTCCACAGCCCTGTTTGCAACCAAACCTGCTCTATACACTAGCAACCAAACCTGCTCTACACATGAGCAACCAAACCTGCTCTATACACAAGCAACCAAACCTGCTCTATACCACAGCATTGCACTGTTTGATGCAGTGCCGCACTATGAGCCATCAATCTGCTGCCATTCCCGACCCGCCTCCCATCTACATCTTCTGTCTGGCGCAATGGACTGATTTTCCCCCCCAAATCGATTAAATTATTGATCGGGCCGGCACGTTGGGGCATCAATTGCTAGCAGACTGGATTCAATCAATGGGAAAAATCGATGTGTATAGCCACCTTAAGATACAACCTACCCTGCCCTACATTAGACCACACCCAGCTCTATACCAGAGATGCTAGACATTAGAGATAATCAATGAGATGCAAATAACTGTCCTGAGGAGGAGGGAATGCTGAGTCACAATTGCTATGCCTCCTGCTACGTGCAGGAATTTGGGTGCTACAGAGGAGTTATTGTGCATGATGTATTTTACACAGCACTAAAAAGTACAGATTACATACTAGAGAATGTTGCTATTTGGTCATCACTGCAAATGGAAATAGAATGAACATTTGTAATATTATTAAATTACAAAACCACTTTTGTACCACTGATTCATGTCACAAGAATAACAAAAAAAAATAAATGGTGGAAATTCACTTTAAAGCAACCCTAAAGAGACTAAAAACGCCCCACAATTTATATACTCACCTATACAGAGGGAAGGCTCTGGATCCCAAAGAGCTTTCCTCATTTCTCTCTCCTTGTCCTCGGTCCACCACTGCCCCCGGCCCCCTCCCACCCCATTGAAATGATGTGCCTTCGGGAGTCCTTAGGGACGCAAGTGCTTCTGAAGACGGGCGAATCGGTACAGATCTACTTGTCTTTGGACGTACTTGGCGACAGACATACCGAGGGCATGGAGAGAGGACTGGAAAGGCTCTATGGGATCCAGAACTTTAAATACTTACCATATTTTTCAGAATAAAAGATGCAAATTTTCCCCCCCAAAAATGGGGAGAAAAAGTCACTGTGTCTTATATTCCAAATACAGTGAATCCCCGACTTACGAATGCCCACTGAGATATCAGGGAATCCCTGTATTGTCCCTCTCCATTACTCGTGTATAGGTATAAGCAGCGGCAGCGTGTCTCTCACCTCATCCATCGGCTCCAGCAGCGATCAGAGACCGCTCCTCTCCCTCACTGCTCCCCTAGTGCGGGTCGCGTGTCATGATGCGATCAGTAGAAGCCAGCATTAGGGGAGCAGTGAGGGAGAGGAGAGGTCTTTAGTCATAGCTGGATGAGGTGAGAGTCTGAGACCCGCTGTCGCGGCTTATAACTACGCACGGGGAGCAGAGGGGGACACGAGGGGAGCAGAGGAGGACGCAAGGGGGCACGGAAGGGGACAGAGAAAGGCAAAGGAGGGCATACAAGGACACAAGGGAAGAAACTAGGGCATGGAGGAGGACACAAGGGGGTCAGAGGACACATGGGAGACACAGAAGGTACAAGGGGACACAATAATTGGGGGGGGGGGGGGCGAACATCTACAAGATGCCCCTGGACCATGGATGCATCAGGTTTAGTAAAAAAAAAAAAAAATGTATCTGTTTTTTGTCCTCTAAACCTGGGTGCGTCTTGTAGTCCATCCCGATGTTTTTACATCCCGTCTGATATTCTGAAATATATGGTAAATACTGCAAATATTCATAAAACAAAAAAATAAAAAGAGATTGTAGAACACCAAAATACACGCTATCAGAAGGAACATTTAAAATAATATATTAACCAAAACTCCCAATGCCTTCCCTCCGAGGTCGTGTTTTTCAAGCGATAATCACCCTGGGATTTCGCTTAACGATGATTCAGTACATTTCTGAAGTTCCTAAAGTGACTTGTTAAAATCAGATGCCAAAATACCCCAGTCAGGCCAAGTGCGAGGGGGACTCTGCAAAGTGCTGGTGTCAAAGACCACAAGTGCAGGATTCCCGGGAGCCATGCACTTATCACCCAATTAGCACTAATAGGCGCGGACAGCTCCTTCCTGTACTGCAATGTCACACACGTCGCAGAGAGGCATGATGTGCGCTAGTCCGGACAGACAGATTTACTGTTCATCTGCTGGATAGTAAATGAAAAGTTTGCCTTCTGCTGGATAGTGTACTGGTTAAGGGCTCTGCCTCTGACACAGGAGACTGGGGTTCTAATCTCAGCTCTTCCTGCTCAGTAAGCCAGCACCTATTCAATAGGAGTCCTTTGGCAAGACTCCCCAACACTGCTTCTGCCTGTGGAGCATGTCCTAGTGGCTGCAGCTCTAGCGCTTTGAGTCCGCCAGCAGAGTGATATAAATGTTCTGCATCTTGTCTTGATTTTTAAATAATCAAAATTTGCATCACACAATTCTGCCTATATTTACTACAGAGCTTAGAGACACAAATGACTCTTCACACAAAACCCGGACAAACTTCCATCTCAGCTAGGAGCGGGCCAATCGAAAATGCACAGCTGATTCTTAAGGCTATTGTTCAATGACCAAGATCAGCATACCCTTATTTTATGTTGGTCTTCTGTCTTGGGCAGTAGTGGGCACAACTACCTGATGGGTAACAGCTGAGACAGTTTGGGCACCTTAAATAAATACTGAAGTGATCTGCAAAAAACAGTTTGATTCTCAACTATGTAGAGGGAAGAGTCTGGATCCCATAGTCCTCCTGGTCCTCTCTCCGTCCCGTAGAACCACCACCGGGCCCAGAGTAAAGTTCTTGGACCAACTTGGTGGAATAAGTCTTTGGCCTTCCTTGGGCAGCCTTCAGAAGTACTTGTGCTCCCAAGTCAAATGGATCTATACTGTGCATGTACGAGTTTGGGCTCAGGCATGCGCAGTACAAGATGCGCCCGTGTTTGAAAGCATTGATGGATTTGAGTACTTCTGAAGGCTGCCAAGGAGTCCCGACTCCACAGCCCTGTTTGCAACCAAACATGCTCTATACACTAGCAACCAAACCTGCTCTATACACTAGCAAACAAACCTGCTCTATACATGAGCAACCAAACCTGCTCTATACACAAGCAACTAAACCTGCTCTATACACAAGCAACTAAACCTGCTCTATACACTAGCAACCAAACCTGCTCTATACACTAGCAACCAAACCTGCTCTATACACAAGCAACTAAACCTGCTCTATACACAAGCAACTAAACCTGCTCTATACACTAGCAACCAAACCTGCTCTATACACTAGCAACCAAACCTGCTCTATACACTAGCAACCAAACCTGCTCTATACATGAGCAACCAAACCTGCTCTATAACACAGCATTGCATTGTTTGATGCAGTGCTGTACTATGAGCCATCAATCTGCTGCCATTCCCGACCCGCCTCCCATCTACATCTTCTGTCTGGCGCAATGGACTGATTTTTCCCCCTAAATTGATTGAATTATTGATCGGGCCGGCACGTTGGGGCATCGATTGCTAGCAGACTGGATTCAATCAATGGGAAAAATCGATGTGTATAGCCACCTTAAGATACAACCACTGCCTCCCCTCCCCCCCACCACATTGAAATGATGTGCCTTCGGGAGTCCTTATGGACGCAAGTGCTTCTGAAGACGGGTGAATCGGTACAGATCTACTTGTCTTTGGAAGTACTCGGCGACAGACATACCGAGGGCATGGAGAGAGGACTAGAAAGGCTCTATGGGATCCAGAACGTTCAATACTTACCATATTTTTCAGAATAAAAGATGCAATTTTTCCCCCCCAAATATGGGGAGAAAAAGTCACTGTGTCATATTCCAAATACAGTGAATCCCCGACTTACGAATGCCCACTGAGATATCAGGGACTCCCTGTATTGTCCCCCTCCATTACTCGTGTATAGGTATAAGCAGCGGCAGCGTGTCTGTCACCTCATCCATCGGCTCCAGCAGCGATCAGAGACCGCTCCTCTCCCTCACTGCTCCCCTAGTGCTGGTCGCGTGTCATGATGCGATCAGTAGAAGTCGGCATTAGGGGAGCAGTGAGGAAGAGGAGAGGTCTTTTTTACTCATAGCTGGATGAGGTGAGAGTCTGAGACACGCTGCCGCTGCTTATAACTACACATGGGGAGCAGAGGGGGACACGAGGGGAGCAGAGGAGGACGCAAGGGGGCACGGAGGGGGACAGAGGAAGACAAAGGAGGGCATACAAGGACACAAGGGAACCAACTAGGGCATGGAGGAGGACACAAGGGGGTCAGAGGACACATGGGAGACACAGGAGGTACAAGGGGACACAATAATTGGGGGGGGAGGGGGGGGCGCGAACATCTACAAGATGCCCCTGGACCATGGATGCATCAGGTTTAGTAAAAAAAATGTATTTTTTGTCCTCTAAACCTGGGTGCGTCTTATAGTCCATCCCGATGTTTTTACATCCCGTCTGATATTCTGAAATATACGGTAAATACTGCAAATGTTCATAAAACAAAAAAATAAAAAGAGATTGTAGAACACCAAAATACACGCTATCAGAAAGAACATTTAAAATAATATATTAACCAAAACTCCCAGCGCCTTCCCTCCGAGGTCGTGTTTTTCAAGCGATAATCACCCTGGGATTTCGCTTAATGATGATTCAGTACATTTCTGAAGTTCCTAAAGTGACTTGTTAAAATCAGATGCCAAAATACCCCAGTCAGGCCAAGTGCGAGGGGGACTCTGCAAAGTGCTGGTGTCAAAGACCACAAGTGCAGGATTCCCGGGAGCCATGCACTTATCACCCAATTAGCACTAATAGGCGCGGACAGCTCCTTCCTGTACTGCAATGTCACACACGTTGCGGGGAGGCATGAAGGGCGCTAGTCCCGACAGTCAGATTTACTAATCATCTGCTGGATAGTAAATCAAAAGTTTGCCTTCTGCTGGATAGTGTACTGGTTAAGGGCTCTGCCTCTGACACAGCAGACTGGGGTTCTAATCTCAGCTCTTCCTGCTCAGTAAGCCAGCACCTATTCAATAGGAGTCCTTTGGCAAGACTCCCCAACACTGCTTCTGCCTGTGGAGCATGTCCTAGTGGCTGCAGCTCTTGCACTTTGAGTCCGCCAGCAGAGTGATATAAATGTTCTGCATCTTGTCTTGATTTAAAAAAAAAAACAAAATTTGCATCACACAATTCTGCCTATATTTACTACAGAGCTTAGAGACACAAATGACTCTTCACACAAAACCCGGACAAACTTCCATCTCAGCTAGGAGCGGGCCAATCGAAAATGCACAGCTGATTCTTAAGGCTATTGTTCAATGACCAAGATCAGCATACCCTTATTTTATGTTGGTCTTCTGTCTTGGGCAGTAGTGGGCACAACTACCTGATGGGTAACAGCTGAGACAGTTTTGGCACCTTAAATAAATACTGAAGTGATCTGCAAAAAACAGTTTGATACTCAACTATGTAGAGGGAAGAGTCTGGATCCCATAGTCCTCCTGGTCCTCTCTCCGTCCCGTAGAACCACCACCGGGCCACAGTAAAGTTCTTGGACCAGTTTGGTGGAATAAGTCTTTGGCCCTCCTTGGGCAGCCTTCAGAAGTACTTGTGCTCCCAAGTCAAGTGGATCTATACTGTGCATGTACGAGTTTGGGCTCACGCATGCGCAGTACAAGATGCGGCCCGTGTTTGAAAGCACAGACGGATGTGAGTACTTCTGAAGGCTGCCAAGGAGTCCCGAAGGCGTGAAAATTCAATAGGGGGATGACAACAATGAGGGACCACGGTGGGCCGAGTAGGCTCTATAGAATCTAGAGCCTTCCCTAAATAGGTATTTAACTTTATTTTTTCTTTTCTCTCTTCAAGGTTGCTTTAAAGGAAACCTGAGATGTAAAAAATAAATAAATAAATAAAATATATATATATATATATAAACAAAAACTGATTTGCATTTCATTGAGTGAAATAAGTTTTTGAACCCCTACCAACCATTAAGAGTTCTGGCTCCCACAGAGTGGTTAGACACTTCTACTCAATTAGTCACCCTCATTAAGGACACCTGTCTTAACTAGTCACCTGTATAAAAGACACCTGTCCACAGAATCAATCAATCAAGCAGACTCTAAACTCTCCAACATGGGAAAGACCAAAGAGCTGTCCAAGGATGTCAGAGACAAAATTGTAGACCTGCACAAGGCTGGAATGGGCTACAAAACCATTAGCAAGAAGCTGGGAGAGAAGGTGACAACTGTTGGTGCGATTGTTCGAAAATGGAAGGAGCACAAAATGACCATCAATCGACCTCGCTCTGGGGCTCCACGCAAGATCTCACCTCGTGTGGTGTCAATGGTTCTGAGAAAGGTGAAAAAGCATCCTAGAACTACACGGGAGGAGTTAGTGAATGACCTCAAATTAGCAGGGACCACAGTCACCAAGAAAACCATTGGAAACACATTACACCGCAATGGATTAAAAACCTGCAGGGCTCGCAAGGTCCCCCTGCTCAAGAAGGCACATGTGCAGGCCCGTGTGAAGTTTGCCAATGAACACCTGAATGATTCTGTGAGTGACTGGGAGAAGGTGCTGTGGTCTGATGAGACCAAAATAGAGCTCTTTGGCATTAACTCAACTCGCTGTGTTTGGAGGAAGAAAAATGCTGCCTACGACCCCCAAAACACCGTCCCCACCGTCAAGCATGGGGGTGGAAACATTTTGCTTTGGGGGTGTTTTTCTGCTAAGGGCACAGGACAACTTAATCGCATTAACGGGAAAATGGACGGAGCCATGTATCGTGAAATCCTGAACGACAACCTCCTTCCCTCTGCCAGGTAACTGAAAATGGGTCGTGGGTGGGTGTTCCAGCACGACAATGACCCAAAACATACAGCAAAGGCAACAAAGGAGTGGCTCAAGAAGAAGCACATTAAGGTCATGGAGTGGCCTAGTCAGTCTCCAAACCTTAATCCAATAGAATACCTATGGAGGGAGGTCAAGCTCAGAGTTGCACAGAAACAGCCTCGAAACCTTAGGGATTTAGAGATGATCTGCAAAGAGGAGTGGACCAACATTCCTCCTAAAATGTGTGCAAACTTGGTCATCAATTACAAGAAACGTTTGACCTCTGTGCTTGCAAACAAGGGTTTTTCCACTAAGTATTAAGTCCTTTATTGTTAGACGGTTCAAAAACTTATTTCACTCAATGAAATGCAAATCAGTTGCTATCTTTTATTTAAGGTTTTTTTTTTCGATTTTCCTTTTGATGTGCTATCTGCCACTGTTAAAATAAACCTACCATTGAAATGATACTGTTCCGAGACTTTTCATTTCTTTGTCATTGGACAAACTTACAAAATCAGTGAGGGGTCAAATAATTATTTCCTCCACTATATATATATATATATATATATATATATATATATATATATGTATACAGTGGCTTGCAAAAGTATTCCACATGAAAGACCAACACAAGGTGGTGTACACATGAGAAGTGGAACAAAAATCATACATAATTCCAAACATTTTTTACAAATAAATAACTGCAAAGTGGGGTGTGCATAATTATTCAGCCCCCTAAGTCAATACTTTGTAGAACCACCTTTTGCTGCAATTACAGTTGCCAGTCTTTTAGGGTATGTCTCTACCAGCTTTGCACATCTAGAGACTGAAATCCTTGCCCATTCTTATTTGCAAAACAGCTCCAGCTTAGTCAGATTAGATGGACAGCGTTTGTGGCAAGATCTCTAAATTGCTGTTCACAGATTCTCGATTGGATTTAGATCTGGACTTTGGCTGGGCCATTCTAACACATGGATATGTTTTGTTTTAAACCATTCCATTGTTGCCCTGGCTTTATGTTTAGGGTTGTTGTCCTGCTGGAAGGTGAACCTCCACCCCAGTCTCAAGTCTTTTGCAGACTCCAAGAGGTTTTCTTCCAAGAATGCCCTGTATTTGGCTCCATCGATTTTCCCATCAACTCTGACCAGCTTCCCTGTCCCTGCTGAAGAGAAGCACCCCCAGAGCATGATGCTCCCACCACTATATTTGACAGTGGGGATGGTGTGTTCAGAGTGATGTGCAGTGTTAGTTTTCCGCCACACATAGCGTTTTGCATTTTGGCCAAAACGTTCCATTTTGGTCTCTATGACCAGAGCGCCTTCTTCCACATGTTTGCTATGTCCCCCACATGGCTTGTGGCAAACTGCAAACGGGACTTCTTATGCTTTATGTTAACAATGCCTTTCTTCTTGCCACTCTTCGAATAAAGGCCAACTTTGTACAGTGCATGACTAATAGTTGTCCTATGGACAGATTCCCCCACCTGAGCAGTAGATCTCTGCAGCTTGTCCAGAGTCACCATGAGCCTCTTGATTGCATTTCTGATCAGTGCTCTCCTTGTTCGGCCTGTGAGTTTAGGTGGACGGCCTTGTCTTGGTAGGTTTACAGTTGTGCCATACTCCTTCCATCTCTGAATGACTGCTTGAACAGTGCTCCGTGGGATGTTCAAGGCTTTGGAAATCTTTTTGTAGCCTAAGCCTGCTTTAAATTTCTCAATAACTTTATCCCTGACCTGTCTGGTGTGTTCTTTGGACTTCATGGTGTTGTTGCTCCCAATATTCTCTTAGACAACCTCTGAGGCCGTCACAGAGCAGCTGCATTTGTACTGACATTAGATAACACACAGGTGCACTCTATTTAGTCATTAGCACACATCAGGCAATGTCTATGGGCAACTGACTGCACTCAGACCAAAGGGGGCTGAATAATTACGCACACACCCCACTTTGCAGTTATTTATTTGTAAAAAAAATGTTTGGAATCATGTATGATTTTCATTCCACTTCTCACATGTACACCACTTTGTATTGGTCTTTCATGTGAAATTAAAATAAAATTGATGCATGTTTGTGGCAGTAATATGACAAAATGTGGAAAACTTCAAGGGGGCTGAATACTTTTGCAAGCCACTGTATATATACACATACATACCTGTGGCTTCCTCCTCACCCCTACGGACTGATCGCTCCCTCTGCGCCTTTCTCCGGCTCCTCGATCTTCCATACGGGGTCCCGGTGTCTTCAGCAGTCGGGGCTTACTGCGCATGTGCAGCCCAGCACACTCGACCGCCCTGCTCCCATCGCAGAGAGCTCTGGCCAAAGATACCAGGACTCTGCACGGAAGATCAAGGAGCCGGAGGATGGAGCTGAGGGATTGATCAGGCTGGAGGAAGTCCCAGGTTTGTATGATTTTTTTTTTGTTACATCTCTGGTACACTTTAAGGTGTGTACATGTGCACAGTGACCGTCTTGGTCCCTAGGTTGAGTGCGAGAATGCCATAGACATGTTGCTAGGCTACAGCTGAGGGATACGTACTGTTGCTAAGAAAGGGGAAGAGAGATGACGAGATGGCGCACGATGAAACAGCTTTGGATGGGCGGGGAGATACAATACCCTCATTTGTCACATTTGTGTAACGATGCGGCATTTGGAGACTTTAAATGCCATATTGGGGAAGCAGTACATACTAGATTCTCGTCTGAGACAGCTCTGACCAGTCTAGCTTAAACTTCTTACACATGTAGGTGAAACTTGGCTGAGGAGGCCAATAACAACCTTTCTGGCGAGAATCTCAGAGTTCTATGACAGCAGAGACTGAGTGACTGGTCAGTGACATGAAATGATCTCTCCTGTAAGGCTTGCAAAGTTTATGTTGTTACGACGACCCAAAGATGGTGAAACAATGACATCACTGGACAGTTTTGTCTCCAGATGTCATCCTTAGAAAAAACAAACAAGAAGTTAAAAACACCACGGTATTATTTACTGGCATTAGCAGTTCAGCTGACACCTGCAGAGTCTGGAATACACAAGTCCCCAAGAGCGCTAGGAATGCAGAACTGACAGAGCATTTTCTGTGTTGGTCATAGACATGCGTGATCTGGATTCCAGCAAACACAGGACATGTAGCTGAGAATCTTCACAGGCGTATACGCGCTCTTCTGCTCATGTCCAGGGAATAACAGAAGAATTGCCATTTATTTAAGCATTGAATTTGAGAATAAACAGATGGGCGAGATTTTCAGACAAAATGTTCATCCTTATTTCTTACTGCAGCCTTTCCTACTTGCACAGTCGCTGTGTTATCTCTGTTATATGATTTAATCTTCTCTCCTCTGTCGGCTTTGTCGGGCTCAGGCAGTCAGGCAGGAATGTGCTGTGCTGCTTGTGATTGGATAGAAGCTATACACACCCTCTCCAGGCCCCCTGCAGGCTCTGTGTGACTCACATACTCTGCTTACTTGAGCCTATCACACTCTGGTTAGCAGCCATGTTTTTTGTTTGTAAACACTGCCTAAAACCAGCAATTACAAGCCAGGATTGCAGCAGGGAGTGGCAGAAACAGCACAGAGGGGCCCAGGAGAACATAATGAATAGAATGGTATGTTTTTTATTGTAAGATGTTTAGAGTACAGATTCTCTTTAAAGCAAACCTGAATTAAAAAAAAAAGTATGAGTTTATGAATTGTATGTGTAGTATAGATAATGAATAGGACATTAGTAGCAAAGAAAATAGTCTCATATTTTTATTTTCAGTTATATAGCTTTTTATTTTTTATAACATTGCATCATTTTGTTATATTTGCAGTTTAGCAACCACACTCTGCCTTTTAAGCTATAGAACAAAGCAGAAATAATGACCCTTTGAACCCTCCTGCAATAAAACCTTATCTCAAGCTGTCTCTCACTGTTTCTTGGCTGTTTAAGTGCTTCAAAAAAATTGGACTGTATTTGACCCAAGTTGGGTGGAATAGCTCAGAGAAGCTCTTTGCATAGATAAAAACTGAAGTGTTTTAACTTTTCCTGTACTGGAAAACAAAAAAAGATTTTTATTTGCTACTAATGTTCTATTTGTCTGTATTACAAATCAACTTTGTACATTTTATCCTAAGTTTATATTTGCTACAGGTTTGCTTTTAGCCTTTTACAGTATTAGTCTGACGAACGATTGCTCCTTGCCCCACCCCGCCCATCAGAAGCAGCCATACACCTTAACAGCAACAGAACGTGTTGTTGGGCGATAGTCTAGTAATGCATCTGTACAGCACTCAGCCCTGCACTAAAGTCGGAAATTCCACAAGTGAACCGGAGGCGGGGCCGGAGCATTGGGGAGTGGCTGCGCGGGTGCAGGATGTCTGTGGGGGACCATTAGAAGCCCCAGGTAAGTACAACTCTTTTCCCCCTACAGCAGTCCTTTAAAGTGGTTGGTTGTACCGCATGCAAATCACCTTTGTGAGTAACTTTTTTACCATCCCACATATTCCTTTATTTAGGACATGTTGTGCTATTTGGGCTCCTGTTGTCTCTGTGCTTTCTTTTTAAGGGCTCTTTCACATCAGAGCTTGTGTTGGAGAACGCTCAAAGCATACGTTTAGTTGTATGCATTTTAATGCGTTTTGATATGCGTTGCACTGCAGTGAGTGTGCGTTTTTAATCCATTTTCAATGCGTTACTTACAGCACATAGGAAAATGCAGGTAATTTTTTTTTCTTTTAGTTTTCATCTTTCTACATTGTTCCTCTGTTGCATTCTGGGACTGATTACCTGCGTTAACGGATTAAAAACGCACATAGTGTGCGTTTTACATTGACTAACATTGTAACGCATAAAGCTAGCGTCGGCCGAAAAACTGCGCCTGGGTGCAGTGTAACGCAACGCACAAAAAGGCTGCGTTATATGTGAAAGCTAAAATGAAAGTCTATGGACTTTCATTTCACCTTGGGTAACGCAAACTTTACCCATTGCGTTGAAACGCAGAAAATCTGCCCTAATGTGAAAGAGCCCTAAGCGGACAAGGCACCCAAACACACTTACGCAGCATAAGTGAAATCTGCAGCACCATTAAAACAGGCTACTGAGTCTCAGCCTCCGTGTACTGCCTGATTCTGTGACTGGAGACGTATTTTAAACTTCTGTGTTGATTTATCCAGAATGACAGTTTTGGTTGAAGTTCCATTTTAGAGGAACCATCTGGGCATCGTCTCTTCCAGCGGGCGGTTCCCAGAGATCCCGGCTGGCACAGGATCCGTCGCTCCCAGTTATTTATATCTAGAACTGTTTGGACTGATTTTGGCACTTGCGCGGACTGTGTCCATTTCTATTAAAACTCAGTCTGTCGTGAGAACTGGCAGAATGTGTTCCTAGCAACCATACTGCGAGGAGAACACCGGCCAAATGCGTCAGAATGCCCAGATAGCTAGGATGGTCCTTAAAGGGGAATCCCACTTTTGTTGAGGGATCTATAGGGAAACAAGTGCCCCAAAATAGATACCTACCTCAGTAAAGGGAAGTCTCTGGATAATCCTGTGGCTTCCCACAATCAGCTCGACTTTCCACTGCTGACACCCCTGAACCTCCATTACAAGGGCTTGTCGAAGGAGTGCAGCCGCATTGCGCAGGATGATTCACGCCTGCGCAGGGCTCGGCTTTTTCAGCCATGCACAATCTGTTTTGTGCTGCTTGTGCAGGAGCGAGCCTGCAGAGCAGCACTACAATTTAAAGAGAGTCTGAAGCTTTAAAAAATATCTATTTTTACTTACAATTCCTATAGAGTAGTATGGCGCTAGCTGAAACACTGCCATCCCGTGGCTGAATGATCTTTCTTTGCCCCCCAAATCCCCGGGGCAAAATCCGGGGATCGCTTGCTGTTTGAGGCAGAGCTTTCCGCTTTAGCTCTGCCTCTGCTGTGTCAATCGGCGCCGATTGCCTCCTCTCCCCGCCCCTCTCAGTCTTCCTTCACAGAGAAGGGCGGGGGAGAGGCGGAGATACGCTTGCAGATTGTCGCGCATGAGGCAGAGCTAGAGCGGAAAGCTCTGCCTCCCTGGGCAGCAAAATCCACGACCAAGAAAGTCATGGATTTCTGCCCCGGAGATTTGGGGGGAAAGAAGCATCATTCAGCCACGGGATAGCCGCGTTTCAGCTAGCGCCATACTACTCTATAGGAATTGTAACTAAAAATAGATATTTTGCAAGGATTTAGGGTCTCTTTAAGTAATTACTCTTAGGTACATAAAAAGAATATTTGGAGGCATTCCCAAGCCTTCCCTGTGTGTAAAAATGTTTACTTTCTCTGCAAAGAGCAGTACAGGCTTCCGAATAGCCCTGCTGTTTGTAATTGTAATTTTGATTGCGTCTTGCTGGCCGCGGGCTGGGGGGATGCGTGGGGGGGGGATGGTTAACCTACCCATGTCGCAGCCTATAGTTGATGCAGTCCACGTTGTGTACCACGTCACAGCAATCCTTCCTCCTTCCAGGTTTGAAAGAGGAAGCATGGGAGTGACGTGGAATGCTAGTGAACGTGACGTGGACCGCATCAGCTATAGGTGGTGACATGAGTAAGTTAACCCGCCCTCTGCTACGGCCACCAAGATGTAACCAAATCTACGATTACTAACGGTGGGGCTTTTCGAAAGCCCATTACTAGTAAACATTGCTGGCCAGGAGACACTCTTTGTGTCTTGATTCTGCTCCCCCCTCTGTTGAATACACATATCATCCTGGCAACAGCTGAGTCACTCCAGCAGAAATGGAGGAGGGCAGAATGAAGACACAGGCAGAGAGCATCTCCTTGCTGGCAAGCATTACGTTTGCCGATTAGCCAGGGATAAGCAAGCCTGTACTGCTCAGTGACAGTAAAAGTTTTTACACACAGGGGGTGCTTTCTAATATTCTTTGTATGTACCTAGTTACCAAGTAGCTACTGCAATGTCAATTTTCAGAATACAATCCCACTTTAAGGGCTCGTTCACGCTAGAGGCGAATGGACACGCAAACGGAACGCAATGTGAACAAGGTCTTAAAGATGTAATTATTACAGTAGCAGCAGCCATGATGGCATAAGAAGGTCTGCGTGACACCCAGAGGCGTAATTACAATTGATGGGGCCCCCCAGAAAAAGTTTGATAGGCGCCCTTCACAGCCTGGGGGCCCATCTTACAAGGTTCATGATTTTCACACTCATAACAAGTGTAGCCACGAAAACACCTGTTCTCAAGTATAGTCCCCTGTATCAGAAGGAAGGGAAGGTTCTTGCCCCCCTGTCCCCCTCTTGTTATCCCCCTGGTGACACCCGAATCTCTTATCTTGTATTATGTTCCTATGCCAACACTTCTATGTGACTTTGGGAGGCAGTGTTCCCTCTAAATGCCATCTACCATGGGTGTCGGCCAGGAACAATGCAATCACCTTTCTCCGTCGCTCACCTGATGGACGCAGTCCAGGAACTGCAGGAAGATGGGGACGAAGCCGCTGCCCTGACTGCTGAGCGATAGGTTACTGCGCTGGCTGAATTTATGGCCAAACGACAGCCACTCCTTCTCCACCAACATGCGGAATCCCTCCAGTGTGCGGTAGTAGGGGTCTCCCAGCAGCTGCACCAGACTGATGATCTGAGGAAAGGAACAGGATTAACACAGGTATGCAAAACTAGCCACTGCTGGCAATCTCCTAAAACAGTGTTTTTTACCATTATTACGCTGTGTACCCCTTTACCAATGACAGTGCTGGTCAAGTCAGGAAAGGCCACATAGGCCATGGCCTAGGGCACTGCAACAGCAGAAGGGCGGCAGGACTTGGGGAGAGATAATAGGCCAGTCAACATGTCAGAATAAATCATCTCTCCTGCTCCAAAGCCGCTTTGCTGTGCTGCACACACAGCCTGAATTCCAGAGCTCCATGCATCTTCCTTACTTCCTGGTGTGTGAGGAGACCGTAAGTACCCAATATTGGAAGTAACATTGTCTCAAGTAACCCATGACACAAATATATTTGTTTAGAGATCTTCATAATTGTGTATGAGGCAGGGTTCATACTTATCATTGCTAAAAAACGAATGTTTTTCGCATGCGTTTATTCATGACCAAATTCATATGCAAATTTTCGCGTGTTTACTGCAGCTAATGAAAATTTGCAAGCAAATGCATTGTGCGAATATATGCCGTAAAATGTAAGTTTATTTCGTGCACGTGAAAACGCAAGTGCAATTTCGTGAATTTTAGCAGAAAGGCGATTCTCCATTGACTTTCATTAGATGTGCAGTGAACGCAGTTTCGCACACTCACATGCATATTGTAATAAGGCTAACTGTCCATCAATGCGATTTTAACTTATTTTTTTGGAATTAAATTTTGCATTAAAAAAACATGTTAATGTGAGTCATTGGGCTAGTTCTATGCAATGTGAAGTTTTGTCCATGATGTGCTGCGTGAAAGAAACCGAACAGTCTGCTGTTTTTTTCCCCCATTATGCGTCTGAATCGCGCATGGTCAATATTTATTCAAAAAATTATAAAAACATTTAAAGGGACTCCGAGCAGTGCAGAAACTATGGAAAGATGCATATCATTTTAAAGCTCTCTTTCTCCTCTTTCCAATGATATATAAACCGCCATCCTATGCCTTTAAGTTTTCACTATTTTCGCGATTGAAATTGCCGCGGCCGCGATTTCGATCGCAAAAATAGAGAAAACTAAAAGGCATAGGGTGACGATTTAGGGGTCGTCAAAAAAAGGAGAAAGAGAGCTTTAAAATGATATCCATCTTTCCATACTTACTTGTATTACACAGGACGACTTTTTCCTAACGTCAGCAGCTTCATTCTGCTGAATGCAGCTGCTGACACTGGGGAAAAAGTCGCCCTGTGTAATACAAGTAACTATGGAAAGATGGATATCATTTTAAAGCTCTCTTTCTCCTCTTTCTGACAACCCCTAAATCGTCGGCCTACGCCTTTTAGTTTTCTCTATTTTCGCGATCGAAATCGCGGCCGTGGCAATTTCAATCGCAAAAATAGCGAAAACTAAAAGGCGTAGGGTGGCGGTTTATATATCCTTGGAAAGAGGAGAAAGAGAGCTTTAAAATGATATGCATCTTTCCATAGTTTCTGCACTGCTCGGAGTCCCTTTAACACCACAATGTAGTGGCGTCTGCGTCAATAAAAATATAAACATACATATGTATAATGAAAAATGAGTATCTCAAATTCCTCAAGCCAGTAAGAATGAAGTATCTTTTATCATATTCTCATGGTTACCAGATGTCATTTGTTTATGTGCATTAGTAGGACAGTTAGTCCTCAAAGGATACCTTATGCAAAAATAAAAAAACAGGGGTAGCAGGCATGTGTAGTGGGCTCTTATGCCCACCGCTCCCCCTGTGCTCCTCCGCCCCCTTCCGCTACTCTCCAAACTTACTTCCTGGTCAGGAGGGTCAGTGTGGACTGCGCAGGCGCTGCCCAGCGACACACATCCCTGATCGCGTGCAATCAAGGATGTGCGTCGCCGTGCTGCGCAGGAAGCAAGTTCGGGGGGGATGGGGAGTTTGGTACAGAGTAACGGCAGGGAGCGGAGGAGAATAGGGGGGAGTGGTGGGGCATGGGACAAGCCCACTACCCATGCCTGCTACCCCTGTTTTTAAATGTATAATTGCGCTAAGGTATCTTTTAAATTGATCTTGATTTGCATACATTTTTGTTCACATAACAGCCAGCCTAGGCTGTGACATCACTGGGAGGGCGGGACTACGTACCAATATACAGCAATATATAGATATAGGAAGTGTTTCTGATGAGGAAACCAGGATATTACAAGTAAAAGTAAAAGTGGGTATCCTGAAGAACTGACTGCATTCTACTATCTGTTATGGTTCCTCTTTGATATGATCCCGGGTGAATCTCTAAGTGATCTATAGCGATAAAAACTCTATACAGTTGCTCTCTCTACCAAACTTTAGATACCGTTTTATTTCCTGCTGTACCTATTGCCTGTTGGAGAGACAGGAAGTAAGGGAAATTCTTCTGGATATGGACTCAAACGGATATATAAAAAAAAATATTCCACATTATGAAAAACTAAGAGCAATGTGATTTGCTGGAATGAAACGGTGAAAGGCAACGGTTCATGTGTCAGGAAAAGGCCCTGTGTCTGAAAAACAAGCACTCTATGCAATGAAGCTGACCCGAAGAGCTGACACTCACCTGCGTCGTTATATCCCAGCCGTCTTCTAGGCTGACCATGACTGAGGAGCCGCTCTCCAAAAGCTCCGATATTATCACTGACAGCTGGATGACTCTGTGAATCTGAGAAATAAGCACACACATCACGTCATGGTTTTATGGACACCTAGGATCTGGTGCCAATGCTAATAGTCACGCTTAGCGGCTATTCAAATAGCAGGTGGCCCCGTGGCTGGATTGTTTTTCGTTTTGTGGTGGTTTCTCTCCCCCCCTATCATTTGACTGTACATTCAACAGGTTAACATACATTAAAAATATATATTTTGCAGCGTTTATAATTATAAAGAGATATCCATCTTTAACCCTCTAGGCTACAGGCGTCAAACTCAACGCTGAATGCAGCTCTCCTTGCCATTTTATGTGGCCCTCAACCACTTCTAATGTCTATCATTGCAAGCAGTAACAGCAAACCACCTTCCTGTCTAGAGGAGCACGCTAGCTAGTGTTACTGATTGAAACGGCCTCAATTCACTAAGCTTATCTTCTGTCTTTAATAACTTTCTCTAGTTATCACCATGGTGACAAGGCATGTAGTACTCAGGAAACATTTTATCTCAGGCTATCCTAAAGTTACCTCTTCTGTCTTTAAGTTAACTCTTCAATCCTTAAAATAAAGTTATATTTTGCAATAGCTGCATAGGGGGCGATATTGTGGCTGGAAACGCGAAGAATCACTCGCGTTCCCATGCCTGTCGGGTCCTGACGGCGAAACCGGAAGTGTCGCCGGCGAGGACGGGAGGATCAGAGAGACACGGCGAGGGCACCGATCAGCTGCAGGGGGCTGAGGGAAGCCCAGGTGAGTAAAACTCATTTTTTTTTGTCACTTAAGTGCCTCTTTAAAGACAGGTTGTTAATTAACTGCGTGTGAAAATAACTACAGAGGAGGTAAATTAACTACAGAGGAGGTAACTTAAAGAGAACCCGAGGTGGGTTTGAAGAATATTATCTGCATACAGAGGCTGGATCTGCCTATACAGCCCAGCCTCTGTTGCTATCCCAAACCCCCCTAAGGTCCCCCTGCACTCTGCAATCCCTCATAAATCGCAGCCACGCTGCTGACAAACAGCTTGTCAGAGCTGGCTGTGTTTATCTCTATAGTGTCAGTCTGCTGCTCTCCCCGCCTCCTGCCAGGGCCGGATTTAGGCCAAGGCCACCTAGGCCATGGCCTAGGGCACCATAAGAGCAGGGGCACCAAAGCAGCAGGCTAAACTGGTGCAGCATTTGCAAGGTTGCAAATGCTGCAATACAGGAACTCTGCTGCTAGCTGCCCATGCAGCAGCCACCTTGTTTTCTGTGCACATTTGCATTGTGGTCGGCGGCTATGGACTTGGGCAGCATTGGAGACGGAAAGGAAGAGAAAGCTTCTGCACTGGAGACAAGCTGAGAAATGAGTGACACTGATAGCTGCTGCGGTGTAAAGGTGAGCTGGCTACCTATACTGAAAGGTGGGGGGGGGGGCGGGAGAAAGAGGGATTAAGGGAGTCATCTGGCTATCTATACTAGAGGGAAAGGGGGAGGAGTCATCTAGCTACATATACTAGAGGAAAGGGGGAAGGGCCATCTGACTACCTATACTGGTGGGAAAGGGTGGAGGAGTCATCTGGCTACCTATACTGGGGGGGGGGGGGGGGGTCATAAGGCTACCTATACTGGAGGGAAGGGACGAGGGGTCATCTCGCTAACTATACTGAAGGGGGGCAGCTGGTAACAGTGGCCTAGGGCGGTAAAGAGTACAAATCCGGCCCTGCCTCCTGCAGAACTCCAGTCCCCGCCTGCATCCCTTCCCTCCCTGCTGATTGGAGGGAAGGGACGGGGGCAGGGACCGGAGCTATGCAGGAGGCGGGGGAGCAGCTGAGACTGACACTACAGATGTAAACACAGCCTCACAGCATGGCTGTGATTTATGAGGGATTGCAGAGTGCAGGGGGACCTTAGTGGGTTTTGGGATAGCAACAGAGGCTGGGCTGTATAGGCAGATCCAGCCTCTGAATGCAGATAACATTCTTTAAACACACCTCGGGTTCTCTTTAAGGAATGAAGAGATAAGGTAACTCTCTCAGTGTGTGGAGGTAAGTTTTCTCTTGCCTTATTATCTCCAGCATGATCTTAGTGAATTGAGGCCTATGTCAGTTTGAGCTCAGGCGCAGCAATAACCCATGGGACTTCTAACAAAACTAATATGAGGCCCCCTGTTGGGATCCAAATCCCCAAAAACCCCATTGGCCGGTAAAACACCCCTCCCTCCTCCACCATCTCCCCACAGAGAGTACTGCAGCAGTGCAGGGTAATATTCAGGGCTGTGGAGTCGGAGTTGGAGTCGAGGCAATTTTGGGCACCCGGAGTCAGAGTTGGAGGCGGAGTCGTGGTTTCAGAAACTGAGGAGTCGGAGTCGCATGATTTTTGTACAAAATCCACAGCCCTGTTAAGTATTAGACTAAGGAGTCGGAGTCGAGGTCTGAGCAATTTTGGGTACCCGGAGTCGGAGTCGTGGTTTCAGAAACTGAGGAGTCGGAGTTGGAGTCGAAGATTTTTGTACCGACTCCACAGCCCTGGTAATATTTACCCACTCCTCAGAAACCAGAGGAATGCAGCATGTGACTGTCAGGAAGATCAGAGAAGACCTGAAACAGCACTGGAGCAGGTAAATATAAAAAGGAGCTGCCCATGGTCACTATAGTTACACCACTTCGTTTGAGACTGTTCGATAAATAGTAAATGTTAATAAACAATTTGGCCTGGGTGTTCGACTATGTTTTAGATTTTGGCCCTTAAACATGATTGAGTTTGACACCCCTGCTCTAGGCAAATGTTTATAGTATGTGCGTCTTTACTTACTTACCAAGGGTGGCTGATCCATATACAGTAGAGGCCTCCCTCTTCTCTCTCCCCTGCCGCACAGCCACAGGTTTCAGCTGGTAATTGTAAGTTCCCAGACGTGCAATGCATGCCGGGAGATGTAGTTCCCATTGATCTGGCATGCATTGCTCAACCAGGGACATGTGAATAAGCAGCGGGAACCTGCGGCTGTGTGGTGGGGAGAGAAAATGGTGGCTTCTTGATGGGCACAGGGATCTACAGAGCAGCCCCTCAGGTAAGTAAATGCCCCACAGCACGCACACCTTAATTAGGAGGAGGTTCGTTTGACATTTTTTTTTAGAATACTGCTCACATCGCTGTAATGTTTTATTGTTTCTTCTCAATGGCACAGTCTTTGAAGTGTCCCAGAGCTAAAAAAAATGAACTATGGACCTCTTTTTTTATCTATCCTTTGTGCTCATAAACTGTACTCCTCCAGCCAAGAGTTTTATGGCTGTAATTCCTTATCACTAAAGATTACGCTATAGTCTGACTGGATCTAGCAGAGCCAAGCAAGTTTGTAAGTGAATCCTTTCAACTACTTTCTTGGTGCACAATATTAACCAAGCCACACAGATGATTCAATGGAACGTGTATTAGTAACGCTGACTGCCAGATACCAATATCATTCTATAACTACATTAACTTATATACTATAACTAATTAAAATCAATGAAATATGAAAGCAAATTTATATATGTTTTCTGACTGTCTTTTCAGAAACCAGGTTCATTGCTAAAACCATGAAACTGACCTGTAAGAACCACTCCGAGTCTCCCAGGGATTTCAGGAAAGTGGCATCAGAATCCCCGGGCACACTGCTTGGCACATAGGCTCTCATCAGCTTCTTAAAACTGGTCTTCACTTGTCGGGTGTCACTGAACTCCACCGGGACAAACTCACAGTTCAAAGCAAAGTCAAACTTAAAGCCCTGGAAAAAAAACATAGAGACTGTTACTGACAGGCGGAGAGGAGGAAGACTAGTTATTACTGACAGGCAGAGAGGAGAAACACAGGCTGTTACTGACAGGAGGAGAGGAGGAAGACAGAGACTGTTTCTGACAGGCAGAGAGGAGGAAGACAGACATTGTTACTGACAGGCGGAGAGGAGGAAGACTAGTTATTACTGACAGGCAGAGAGGAGAAACACAGGCTGTTACTGACAGGCGGAGAGGAGGAAGACTAGTTATTACTGACAGGCAGAGAGGAGAAACACAGGCTGTTACTGACAGGAGGAGAGGAGGAAGAAAGAAACTGTTACTGACAGGAGGAGGAGAGGAGGAAGACTAGTTATTACTGACAGGCAGAGAGGAGAAACACAGGCTGTTACTGACAGGAGGAGAGGAGGAAGACAGAGACTGTTACTGACAGGTGGAGAGGAGGAAGACAGAGACTGTTACTGACAGGCAGAGAGGAGGAATACAGACATTGTTACTGACAGGAGGAGAGGAGGAAGACAGGCTGGTAATGACATGCAGAGAATGAAGACAGAGACTGTTACTGACAGGCAAAGAATAGAAAGACAAGAGACTTTAGGGCTGGTTCACACGGACGCTTGCGGAGCGTTTACCTCAAGCGTTCGGAACGTCGCGGTAAACGCTCCCATTCAAGTGAATGGGAGCGTTTACACCGAGCTTTTGCACGCTTTTCCCTGAACGCGGCGTTCGTGTCCCGATTTTCGCGAGCGTTCGAGCTGCCCCTGGAAGCAACATGTAGCTTCCAGGGGGCGGCCAACCACGACGGCTGATGTTCCCCTAGGGGAAGAAAAAAACGCGACGCATCGGAACGCGACCGAAGGCTACTGAAAGCCTGACCGCGCAGCCGCCGCAACGCCCCCAGACGTGACGCCACGCAGACGTCCGTCTGAACCAGCCCTTTTACTGACGGCAGAGAGGAGGAAGACAGAAACTGTTAATGACAGGCAGGGAGGAGGAAGACAGAAACTGTTACTGACAGGCAGAGAGAGAGAAGGAAGACAGAGACTGTTACTGACAGGCAGAGAGGAGGAAGACAGAGACTGTTACTGACAGGCAAAGAATAGGAAGACAAAAGACTGTTACTGACGGCAGAGAGGAGGAAGACAGAAACTGTTACTGACAGGCAGGGAGGAGGAAGACAGAAACTGATACTGACAGGCAGAGAGAAGGAAGACAGAGACTGTTACTGACAGGCAAAGAATAGGAAGACAAGAGACTGTTACTGATGGCAGGGAGGAGGAAGACAGAAACTGTTACTGACAGGCAGAGAGAAGAAAGACAGAGACTGTCAATGACAGGCAGAGAGGAGGAAGACAGAGACTGTTACTGACAGGAGGAAGACAGAGTGTTACTGACAGGCGGAGAAGGGGAAGACAGGCTGTTACTAACAGGTGGAAAGGAGGGAGACAGAGACTGTTACTGACAGATGGAGAGGAAGGAGACAGAGACTGTTACTGACAGGTGGAGAAAAGGAAGGCACAGGCTGTTACAATGGGACAGGACTGACAAACACAAACAGTGATGCAGACTTGGGAAGACATTCACAGATTGACAGACACAAGCTGCAAAGGAACAAGCAGAAATAAGGACATTCGGGTGAATTTTCGGTACAATTATGCTTGGTTGTACTTAGAAGAAGCCATACCTTCCTCACACTCTAGGCAAGTGAGTAATAATAAAGGGGAATTTTGACCCATGGGCCAGATTATCACAGCGATAGAAGGGAATGAATGTGATGGGGTGAGATCTGCCAGACCCCGCGCATACAGGATAAGGAGACACCAGAACATCCTGTTATACAGACAGAATTTATAGACTCGCCAGAGGTTCACCAGAGCGCACATCTATCTGAACAGGAATTCTTATTAAATCCCTGCCATGCCTGTCCTATAACACAGCAACGTACAGCGTGTCTGCATAACGTATACAGAGCGAGCGGCTGGAGGTGTCTCCATAACAACGGTGAATTATTAAGCACACGAGTGATCGCCCTTCTTTAATGCCAGAAACACACCGGTCATGCTTCTATCGCAAAATACAATAAACAAGCTGAATAGATGAACACTGCGTAATGGACAAAGCTTGAGATGGAGAACGTTTTTACCCTGGAACAGCCATGTTGCTTTATAAGTATGTAATTATACCTTAGTGTAGTCAAAATATCTTAAAATGAGGCTTTGTTTAAAATACATAGTTTCACTTTGATTTCATCAACTATATTGACTCAAAATATAATATCTAAATAGAGAGGTCAACTTCCTCATTGCCGAAGCACTCCTGCCTTGTGATTAGTGGCATAAACCAATGGTAACTGCGAGAGAATGAAAACCATAACTGTAATGTTTTTCTAGTATCAACTGTTGCTTATTTTCTACATCTGCAGAAACTGAGTGACTGGATACAATTCTGTATCTCTCGGCCTGGACTGAGTCTATTATGATCAGTGCAGAGTAGCTGAGCATCTGAATTAAAGCCTGTCCTCTTCAGTGACTTCTAAATTCATTCATTGTGGCAAATTTACTGGAGAAACTGGGAAAAAGTGGTGAGGAAGTGGAGCGGATGCCCAGATCACGGGTTTTGATTGGTCACTCTGAGCAGCTGCTCTACTTTGTACCAGCTCAGTTCCAATATTCATTGCACTTTTTTTGATAACTCCACCCCCATAGTCACCCCCAGACTTGCTGTACTGATAATAAAACTTGTAGTAACAGTGGAATGGAATAGGCGCCCCAAGAAAAAAGTAAAATGGTCACAGAGCTAATCAAGCTTTGAGGAAGCCAAATGATTTTTGGCGAATCGCGATAGTGGTGGTGGGGCCCAGTGGAGTGTTCTTGGTAGGATTCTCTTTCACATCACTGTGGTGACTAGTTTCTATCTGGATGTTTTTTCATTCACTGGTTTATATTGCACTCATAATTGTCTATGACTGCGCACGTGGTTTATACTTTTCACAATTCATTTATTTCTCACTATTTTTTTATTTTTTCCTTTTTTTGTTTTTGCTCTGAATTAGATCTCCTTGTTGTACTTCATTGGTAATTATGCACTTTACTTTTCTACACTTATTCAGCCACTATGGAGTATGCAAATTATGATGATTTATGATTGTTATTTATTTGCATTTGCACTTTATGGTCATAGTTGGATTTTGCGCAGGATTTGCAACATGTCGATGTAATTTTTCATATGCACTAGCTCTTTATTGAATGCCCTGTATTACTCCGTTACAGCAATCATTTATTATCATCCCCACTGTTTCTAATTCAATGTTTTTAATTGTCATGTAGCTCAATAAAGTATGTAAGCTATAGATGTATTTGAATGGTTTGATGCAGTGTTTTCTGAGGCATTTGCTTTTTCTTGTGTAACTTATTTAACCTGAAGAAGACGGTAGAAACCCATAAAACGCGTTGTTTTAAATGGTTTGCCTCATTTACAGCACCCACCACAGAATATGCTGTCGCTTTATAAATCGATGATAATAATACAAGTTGTATGTCAAATTTGTGGTAATCAAATTCTCTTACTGTATATGGATTGCAACCATTTTACTTTTTTCTTGGGGCACTTGTACCTTTGCTGTGCGTCCTCCACCCACCTTGATTGGGTGGTTATAAGTTCTTCAAGAACTTTAAGCAATTTGTTTTAAGAGTTTGACTCATTTAGTCCAAGACCCAAGAATCTGATTGAGGACAAACTTTCCTCACACGCCTGATACTGTGGAGGCAAGTTCAACCTGCTCTTGTGAGCACCAATCTTCCATAATTACTAATTTGAGTGTCAAGTGTTCCTTTCTTGGGCAACACCATCACAAATGATCTGCGGTGGGGAGAGAACTCCAGCATGATCCAGAAGAAGGCTCAGCAAAGACTGTTCTTCTTGAGATAACTGAGAAAGTTTAGAATGCCGCGGGAACTGTTCACTTGCTTCTATACTGCTACCATCGAGTCCATCCTCTGCTCCTCCATTGTCATCTGCTACACACCGCATCTGCAAGCGACAGGCTCAAACTTCTAAGAGTCATCAAAACTGCAGAGAGGATAATCGGGCCTCTGCCGCCTCTGGACCTCCTACACACCACTTTGATTGAAGACCAGGGCAAATAACATACTGAATGGCCCCACCCACCCCGGAAGGCGCTACTTCAACCACCTCCCCTCTGGTCACCACCTCAGAAGCATCTCCACCAGAACCACCAGGCACAGGAACTCGTTCTTCCCTCAGGCTGTCCTTATCCTGAACTCGAGCACCCTCTCATGGAAAATTCCTTAGTTTTCCATTCTTGCTCCCAAGTATCCTCTGCATCTCGTCTCTGTCCTATAAGCCTCTTCTCTGTTTATCTGAATTGTCAATATACCTGTTCTTACGTCTATTAACTATGCCGCATGTACCACAAACAATTCCAGGTCGCAGATAAAGACGATTCTGATCCAGTGTCCTCAGTCTTACACTGTATAGGGCTCCTTGGAATCTCGGTCTTCTTTTTCCCTTTTTTCTGCAAGGTCCTGCAGACTCCTCTAGACACCTTGTGTAGGCACAGGTCACTGTGTGTATTGTAATAAAGACAGAATATTTAGATGGAAGGGGGGGGGGGGGGGAGGGGGACACTGCTGGCCAATCTTCAGCTCTCATGATAGGGAGCAACAGATGACCAGCTGTAAAGTTGGCTGCAAGAGCGTTGGAAACACTTCTGGGTCAAGAGAACTCAGCTGTCCGCATTAATTTCTGCACAGCGTTGTTCACGCCCGATAAGGCAAATCCTGAGCGGCAGCAGGTCGCTGTCCTTCGCGGGGGGCTCATAATCACTGGTCAGGGGACACATTCCTTTCTAGGAACGCCAGATGAGATAGGGGCTCTCCCCGCAGAATCGCGGCCGCCGCTGTTCTTGGAATGTTCCCAAAATATTAGAGCGATAGCAGCAAGAATGTCGCCCGGAGAGCAACGTCCTCTAAGCACGGCGGGTTAAGAAAACGGGTCGTGGGATTATCGCCCTGTATATTTAGAGTGAGGCACAATTGTAAACTCAGCGTTGCTGAGCGGCCGCTATGTGTGGAATGTGGTGATAAGGTCTTTTAGCGGGAAACCGGGCGACCTGTGCAAAGGAATACTCAGAAGTAAATGGCATGTTACAATCCCGTACACTTTAAAGGAACACTCCAGAAATATATTTTTAGTGTCAGGTAGTGAGGAAAGAATTCTGACCCTCTTTAGGGGTTTTATAGCTATCTGCATCCCTGCTGAGGAGATTTTGCCTCACATCCTGTTTCAGGACCTCCATGGTTTTAATCAAAGCTAGATCTATACTTTTTGCCCGTCCCCTACATTGATGGCATTGAGGCAGCTAGAGTACCCTGCGTCCATCTCCTGGGCCCTACCATCTTCAGCCGGAAATCCCACCATCACTGCCACCTAGCAGAGACTTCTCTTCCTCTGCCAACTGAGGAAGATCGACATTGCCAAACAGATTCAGACAAGTTTTTACTCCGCCACCATTGAATATGGTATGCTGGCTCCTTCACCAGTGACAGACGCAAACTACAGCGGGTCATCGGGGTGGTGGAGAGGATGTTACTACCCTTTCCGTCTACGGAGAGCAACATCCCCATTTGCGCACATAGTGGATACCTGTGGCGGCAACCCACATTTGTGAGTATTTTATTTCCTTACCTTACCAATTCACATACCAACATTAATACACTATTGGGACTCCCAAATTTTCTTTTGTCTCTACAATTTGAAACTGTTCTGTATGATGTATATTGTTGTTCACAGTGGCTGAGGAATGATCAAGGGAGAAAGTGCTAACAATCAGCCATTCGGTAAAATGTACAGGCAAAGGAACCAGCCAATAGGAAGAGCCTCCCTGCCTAACTACTCACTATATTGGTACCGATTTGTACCGCCGGGTAGGACATCAGAAAATAAACAAAACATCAGATGCAGGAGCAGGGCACATTAGAGGTTTCTTCGTAACCCTTTAGATGGGAACGATGGGATACAGATAATCAGTGGGACTAGAGGAGACGAGCAGATCTAAAGGGGCACCAGGGATGCCTTTTACTTTGTAAGACAGAAGCCGCAACTTGCAAAGGAATGGCTTTCAGGTAGACCACTTGTACCAGAAGAATCATCACAATTCTGGTCAGAAGTGGGAGAACATCACTGTAGCAGAACACAGCTTTCTGCTGAGACCTCCTCCACAGCTGGTTAGAAGTGTACTGTTTACTAAACAGGTCTAAGTGAACTGAAGCCAAGTGTTCGGTAAAATAGCAAACGATTACCGCATGTGTGAAAATCTTAACGAATTCAGAAAAAAAGTGTAAAATACCAAATGCAGTATTTTACCAACCCCCTTAAATACTTACTAAGCCTCCAGTGACGTCTTGTAGCCTTCCTGCAGCACCTAGCGGCTTTCTGCCAAGGCGGGTCAGGTGACACGCTTGCTTCCGTTCACGGAGGACACCGGAAAGCCGCTAGGGGCTTGGTAAGTATATTAATACCTCCAAAACTGCTCTATACCCCCCCCCCCCCTCTTTGTCCTTCAGGCATGCCGGTTAGTTAAGACTTATGGGGACTTTTGCTATATTACAGTATTAGTTCTGGTTTCATCTGCTCCTTTATACTGAACTTAGCCTTAGTTTTACGAGTTTAGGTAACCTGTCACACAAAACTGTAACACACAAAGAGACCATTAGTAACATGAAAGTTTCTCACCCTCAGCTGAGACTTTTCCCCGAAGATGTAGAGTGCGGCCTGGCGTTTCAGCAGCTGGTTCTGCAGGGCGGTCTGGTCGCTGTAGGAAGGGGCGTGGTCCTTCCCGGCTAGCCGAGCCCCGACATCGATCAGTGCAGTCTGGGAAGAGATGAGGCGGTTGCTGGAGCGCAGGCTGGCCCACACACCTGGGTACAAATAACACGGGCATTAGGGCGGAGCAATATCGTAATATTTCAGCTGGTTCGGAGCTCACTATAGAGAGGAACCAGGAGGAGGCAGCGATTGTACAATGATGCTCCTCTAAGTGAATTTGGGAAGATGCAGAAGTATTTCCTGATTCAGATGAAATGGTAAGACCTGCAAAAACTGATATATAGGTTCTTGAAAGACTATGCAGCTAGTCACCCACCAGATGCTCATCGCTTATGGACTTTAGTAATGAGAAGTCTGGTTGAAGCTCTGAACTCTAAAGTAGCTTAATCACTCGATGTATGACCAGATCAACCAACTCTCTCTGATCAAAGCATGAAATCTATTGGAAATCGTCTTGCCACAGCCTACTGGGCCACCCCCCAAGTGTATAAATGTTGTACATGCTCCCCCATGACCATGCTCAGTGTTAGAGTCTCAACTCTCTGCCGCCACCAATCCTGGCCTCCTCCAGTGCCCAGCGTCGACACGAGCGCCTTTACCATGTGACTCTCTGCATAAGTGACATCACAACATGTGCCACTGTCATGAAAAACAAACACCTGCAGTGACGCCGAACACTGGAGGAGGCCAGGAGTCACGCCGGCTGATAGGTGAGCATTTAATACAAGCCCTTAACAGAAGAGGAGAAGCAGCACGTACTGTAGTATGGGGAGAGGAGGGATGAGAAGCAGCGTGTACTATGGACAGGGGAGGGAAGAGGAGCAGCATGTACTATACTATGGAGGGGGGAGAGGAGCAACAGCACGTACTGTAGTATGGGGAGAGGAGGGATGAGAAGCAGCATGTACTATGGAGGGGGAAGAGGAGCAGCAGCATGTACTGTAGTATGGGGAGAGGAGGGATGAGAATCAGCATGTACTATGGAGAGGGGAGGGAAGAGGAGCAGCATGTACTATACTATGGAGGGGCGAGAGGAGCAGCAGCACGTACTGTAGTATGGGGAGAGGAGGGATGAGAAGCAGTGTGTACTATGGAGAGGGGAGGGAAGAGGAGCAGCATGTACTATACTATGGAGGGGGGAGAGGAGCAGCACCACGTACTGTAGTATGGGGAGAGGAGGGATGAGAAGCAGCGTGTACTATGGAGGGGGGAGGGGAGAGGAGCAGCAGCACGTACTGTAGTATGGGGAGAGGAGGGATGAGAAGCAGCATGTACTATGGAGAGGGGAGGGAAGAGGAGCAGCATGTACTATACTATGGAGGGGGGAGAGGAGCAGCACCACGTACTGTAGTATGGGGAGAGGAGGGATGAGAAGCAGCGTGTACTATGGAGAGGGGAGGGAAGAGGAGCAGCATGTACTATACTATGGAGGGGGGAGGGGAGAGGAGCAGCAGCACGTACTGTAGTATGGGGAGAGGAGGGATGAGAAGCAGCATGTACTATGAAGAGGGGAGAGGAGTAGCAGCATGTACTGTAGTATGGAGGGGGGAGAGGAGCAGCAGCACGTACTGTAGTATGGGGAGGGGAGGGATGAGAAGCAGCATGTACTATGGAGAGGGGAGAGGAGTAGCATGTACTGTACTATGGAGGGGGGGAGAGGAGCAGCAGCACATACTGTAGTATGGGGAGAGGAGGGATGAGAAGGAGCATGTACTATGGAGAGGGGAGAGGAGTAGCAGCATGTACTGTACTATGGAGGGGGGAAGGGAGAGGAGCAGCAGCACGTACTGTAGTATGGAGAGAGGAGGGATGAGAAGCAGTGTGTACTATGGAGAGGGGAGAGGAGTAGCAGCATGTACTATACAATGGAGGGGGGAGGGGAGAGGAGCAGCAGCACGTACTGTAGTATGGGGAGAGGAGGGATGAGAAGCAGCATGTACTATGGAGAGGGGAGAGGAGTAGCAGCATGTACTGTAGTATGGAGAGAGGAGGGATGAGAAGCAGCGTGTACTATGGAGAGGGGAGAGGAGTAGCAGCATGTACTATACTATGGAGGGGGGAGGGGAGAGGAGCAGCAGCACGTACTGTAGTATGGGGAGAGGAGGGATGAGAAGCAGTATGTACTATGGAGAGGGGAGAGGAGTAGTAGCATGTACTATACTATGGAGGGGAGAGGAGCAGCAGCACGTACTGTAGTATGGGGAGAGGAGGGATGAGAAGCAGCATGTACTATGGAGAGGGGAGAGGAGTAGCAGCATGTACTGTAGTATGGAGAGAGGAGGGATGAGAAGCAGCGTGTACTATGGAGAGGGGAGGGGAGAAGAGCAGCATGTACTATACTATGGAGGGGGGAGGGGAGAGGAGCAGCAGCACATACTGTAGTATGGGGAGAGGAGGGATGAGAAGGAGCATGTACTATGGAGAGGGGAGAGGAGTAGCAGCATGTACTGTAGTATGGAGAGAGGAGGGATGAGAAGCAGCGTGTACTATGGAGAGTGGAGAGGAGTAGCAGCATGTACTATACTATGGAGGGGGGAGGAGCAGCAGCACGTACTGTAGTATGGGGAGAGGAGGGATGAGAAGGAGCGTGTACTTTTCTATGGAGGGGTAGGGAAGAGGAGCAGCAGCATGTACTGTAGTATGGGGAGAGGAGGGATGAGAAGCAGTGTGTGCTGTACTATGGAGAGGTAGGGGAGAGGAGCAGCAGAATGTACTGTACTATGGAGGGGGGAAGGGAGAGGAGCAGCAGCACGTGCTGTAGTATGGAGAGAGGAGGGATGAGAAGCAGCGTGTACTATGGAGAGGGGAGAGGAGTAGCAGCATGTACTATACTATGGAGGGGGGAGGGAAGAGGAGCAGCAGCACGTACTGTAGTATGGGGAGAGGAGGATGAGAAGCAGAATGTACTATGGAGAGGGGAGGGAAGAGGAGCAGCATGTACTATACTATGGAGGGGGAAGGGGAGAGGAGCAGCACGTACTGTAGTATGGGGAGAGGAGGGATGAGAAGCAGCATGTACTATGGAGAGGGGAGAGGAGTAGCAGCATGTACTGTACTATGGAGGGGGGGAAGGGAGAGGAGCAGCAGCACGTACTGTAGTATGGAGAGAGGAGGGATGAGAAGCAGCGTGTACTATGGAGAGGGGAGAGGAGTAGCAGCATGTACTGTACTATGGAGGGGGGAGGGGAGAGGAGCAGCAGCACATACTGTAGTATGGAGAGAGGAGGGATGAGAAGCAGCGTGTACTATGGAGAGCGGAGAGGAGTAGCAGCATGTACGATACTATGGAGGGGGGAGGAGCAGCAGCATGTACTGTAGTATGGGGAGAGGAGGGATGAGAAGGAGCGTGTACTTTTCTATGGAGGGGGAGGGAAGAGGAGTAGCAGCATGTACTGTACTATGGAGGGGTAGGGAAGAGGAGTAGCAGCATGTACTGTAGTATGGGGAGAGGAGGGATGAGAAGGAGCGTGTACTTTTCTATGGAGGTAATGTAAGAGTGAACAGAGGCGCCAGCAGGATAAAAGGTTCTAAAAGGCTTAAAATCCCTCAGGAGGTGGTTGTGGACTCGCCTTTCCGAAGCAGACAAGATACCGTCAGTTTTATGACAACAGGTTTATTAATATACTCCAAAACAAACAGTGGTCTCAAGGCGCTATTCGTGACCTTGAGACCATACTGTGTACTCCTATCTGTTTATTGCCTGAGGAAGCGGGGACATACCCGTGAAACGCGTTGCACTGTTTGTTTTGGAGTATATTAATAAACCTGTTGTCATAAAACTGGCGGTATCTTGTCTGCTTCGGGAAGGCGAGTCCACCACCACCTCCTGAGGGATTTTAAGCCTTTTAGAACCTTTTATCCTGCTGGCGCCTCTGTTCACTCTTACATTATCAATATCCACCTCTGGTGGAGGGGTGTTGCCCCTTATTTCCTTATCTACAGAGAGCGACTTTTAATCCTGAGTGAGGACAGGTCTAATCTCCTCACCTGCCTATACAGTGGTTACCTAGGAGGTAACCCACGTTTGTGAGTATATACATTATATACTTTTCATTTCCAACCCTTTGTTTTGCATACTACACTATATTGGGCTCTCGGTATTTCTTTTGTCTTTTTCTATGGAGGGGTAGGGAAGAGGAGTAGCAGCATGTACTGTACTATGGAGGGGTAGGGAAGAGGAGTAGCAGCATGTACTGTAGTATGGGGAGAGGAGGGATGAGAAGCAGCATGTGCTGTACTATGGAGGGGTAGGGGAGAGGAGTAGCAGCATGTACTGTACTATGGAGGGGGGAGGGGAGAGGAGCAGCATAAACTATACCATGGGAGGTATGTGGACAGAGCTCACCGCTAAAGTCCTTTAGACAGAATCAGCTGGGTGACGCGTCCTTAGTCTTTCATGGACTATTTACATTTACACACACAGGCCAATCAAGCTTACTTGCAAGCATTACAGATACTTGTGACTGCTTCTTCTCTATTCACTTAGAGGTGAGAGGAATGAGCAGGAGAGACAGGAGAGGACAGTCAGCATCGCCCGCTGGGCTGTAACATTCACAGACATGCACAGGATGGAATGAAACAGAACACTGCTAGGAATGGAAGTGTCAGCATACAGACTGCAGGCCTAGGTGAACCCAGCAACCTGCATGGAGGGAGAACAAGAGAGGCCGCGTGATAAATATGTGACCCCTGCCTTACTCTGATCGGATAATGAGAAGAAACATACAAACAACAAAGTTGATGTTTCCCACAGCAACCCCATATCTGCTAAAACTGCTCTGCTTTTCCTACATGGATCTTTTTAGTGAATTTAGTAAAGCATGTGACCCCCCCCCCCCCCCCCCCCCCCCTCCCACAGCCAATAGGACTTGTTATTTAACCCATTAGCAGCTTCAATAGTTATCTCGTTTGAGATAAGTGCATTGCTTTTGACCTCAGTCGGCAGAACTAGTTATGTTGTAAATTCTTGGAATGCTTTGGTCTCTCTCTACTAGCAGAAAACATAGAAACTGAAAGTAGAAGTCCTCTGTAATTGTCTCACACTGCCCCTTAGTGACTAGTGCTCATAAATACACATTACAGCAGTACTAATTAGACGCAAGGAAATGTAACAAATAATACATTAAAAATGTGCTAAAATAAATTAGCAGCACTTGTAAGCCTCTAAATAAATTTGCTGCTAAAGGGTGAACCTCCCTGACGGTATAGACGAGCCTGGCTTGTCCAGGGGAAAATAGCTGAAGCCAGAATGGATAAGCCAGGCTCGTCCAGCAGTTCTACGGCAGGGTTACATTTTTTCCCATTAAAATTTGCAATCATATGCGCCCTTTTCGCATGCTCTGGAAACCTACATGCAAAAATCTGCACACTATTGTGAATTTTAAAGGGAAGGTTCAGGGAAACCTTGAAAAAAATAAAAATCCATATCCACTTACCCGGGGCTTCCTCCAGCCCGTGGCAGGCAGGAGGTGCCCTCGCCGCCGCTCCAGAGGCTTCCGGTCGTCTTCGGTGGCCGACCCGACCTGGCCAGGCCGGCCTCTTCTGCGCTCCACGGACGGGCTCTTCTGCGTCCCACGCGGGCGCGTTGACGTCATCGGACGTCCTCCGGGCTGTACTGAGCAGGCGCAGTAGTTCTGCGCCTGCTCAGTACAGCCCGGAGGACGTCCGATGACGTCAGCGCGCCCGCGTGGGACGCAGAAAAGCCCGTCCGTGGAGCGCAGAAGAGCCCGACCTGGCAGCCGGCCTGGCCAGGTCTGGTCGGCCACCGAAGACGACCGGAAGCCTCTGGAGCGGCGGCGAGGGCACCTCCTGCCTGCCACGGGCTGGAGGAAGCCCCGGGTAAGTGGATATGGATTTTAATTTTTTTTCAAGGTTTCCCTGAACCTTCCCTTTAAAGCAAAAAACTGCATGTTTACAGCCAAATTGTGGCCTGGCAAGGGAAAATTTAATAACATTTATTTTTGATATAATTTTGTGTTTGAAACTTTTATTATACTCAGAATGTATACTAGACCCTTGCTTGGCACATTTTGATAAGTTACAGGCAAAAAATTCATGAAACTGAATTAAACCGTTTTTTGCACAGAAATCCAGCAGAAATTGAATGCCAGGGATGTTAAAACAAAGCATTTTGGTTGGTTGGGTTTGAATTGTTTGCTCATGTGACATGTGGGCGGTACACAACACATCATTGATGATTATGAGGACTGGGGAGATGGTGATGGCTATAGGATGGGTGGAGAGCGGTACCTGCGGCCTGTACTCTTGCCTTAGCGCTCGGGTGCAAGTGTGGCAAATGCTTATCTCTGTGCCCCAGAACTGTTAGAAGAACGAGAGAGAAAAAAAGGAAAGAGACAGGAGGGATCCCATGAGACAGAACAGACATCATTGTGAGCATACAGAGAGAGAGAGAGAGAAAGCGAGTGCCTTCAGAGCGTGTTCAGAGAGGGGCCTTGTCTCCACTCTCTCCTCTGTCACCACATTGCACAAAACTAGGTGAAAGTCATACCTGTATCCAAACTAGCCAGTTCTAGACCTTTTACTGCCTGAATACATTGTGAAGATGCTCCAGGCCAACGCCAACCCCCCGACAAGTGTGTGCAAAGCCGGACCGGACATCGGGCTGTGCACTGCAGGCACTGCCACTACGCTCATCTCCCTCTGCTTCCTCCAGGACAGCATCTCCTCCCTGGTGGCTGCAGCATCTGATCTCCAGGATGCTGGGTATGTGCTGCACCGGTGCCGCATCACTCACCTGCTCTTAGCAGATTAGCGATGGGATCATGTGAAGTACAGCTTCCTCTTTGACTACAGCTGAGCCTCATGTGACCCAGCAGCATGTAACAGGTCACATGAGGCACCGCTGTAGCCACGGATACAGAGATCCCATCATTGGAACACTGATAGCAGGTCAGTGAGTTGGCACTGCACATCTAGGGAAGGGGAGATGTGGAGTGCAAGAGGGGGACATTTGTGGAGGGGAGCCGCCTCTTGCCGCCCTCTAATTGTTGCTGCCCTGAAGCACGTGATTCATACTGCATCTTGAATAACTAATTACACCAGAGAGGAAAATGTGTGCATCAACCAAGTGAACCTGACAAATCTGGCTTTGCAAATTTGGCCTATTGGCTAATCACGAGACATTGCTCATGCAAATATGCATTTGCTTTCGCATGCCTAAATATGCAGGGTCAAAAACCAAAAACCGCAAATCAATTGCCCTGCGGGAATTAGTTCTTGCTACATAGCACTATCCAGGGGCGCCACGAGGAGGCTTTCCATTGCCCCCATACAACCGGGGGGCCGCGGGGGTCCCAGGCTCTCTCACCGCCTGGAACCCACACAGCGGCACCCCGGAGGGGGAGGCTGGGGGGTGCAGGCGGTCTCCCCAGCGTGGCAATGGGGGCAATGGGAAGCCTCCTCGTGGTGCCCCTGGATAGTGATAATGTAGCATGAACTAATTTCCGCAGGGCGATTGTTTTGCAGTTTTGGTTTTTGAACCTGCATATTTATGCATGCGAAAGCAAATGCATATTTGCATGAGCAATGTCTCGTGATTAGCCAATAGGCCAAATTTGCAAAGCCAGATTTGTCAGGTTCACTTGGTTGATGCACACATTTCCTCTCTGGTGTAATTAATACTTCATCATTGGTGCACCACTGATGGACTGTTTTTGAGATGAGTCGGTCAGTGGTGGGGAAGGAAGGCACTGGGGATCTGCACATGGTGTGAGGTGTGATTGCACCAGCAGCTGAGCGGCCGCCGCCACCCACGTGGAGGGACCATAGGCCCAAGCACTGCTCTACTTCGCCCTGCCCCCAATCCACCACCGCAGCTGCCAGGAAGCCACTCGGGCACATGCAGGACTCCTCCACATCTGTCCAGGCCGCAGGGGATATCTCATCAATCCCTGGTGGCACATCACCGCTGCCCTACTCAGGTGAGCCTGATATCCTCGCTGTGCCCCCATCTCTGTCTCCTGGAGGGATTAGCCACCCACTTCTGGGCTCCTAGTGGCCAGGCCACTCGGCTGCCAGTCCCTCCTCCACCAGTTCAGCCACCAGCTCCATCGGCCTCTGCGGCCACGGGCTCTTTTTTTCTCCCTGAAGCACTGGGTCCTCTCTGCCTGCAGCCACCATCGGACTGATTGGGACTGTTTGTTGGACTGTACCAAGGCGTGATCTCGATCGGCAGCCCTAAGGGACTCTCTGCCTCTGTCTCTCACCTCTTGCTTTGGTTCTCTCTTTCTTTCCTCATTCTCTCTTAGCTATCCCTTCTTGCTCTCTCTTTCTCTATCCACTCTTTTCCAGGACACACTGCGGGGCATCTGGAACTGCTGCAGAGCTGTGCGAGCGCCGTCGGTAGTCGGCAGGCTGCTCCCCTCACATAGCACTCTAGACTACCCCACGCGTCCTTCACCATAGTTATGTGCCGTATGTACACATAGGTATACGTTTACTTTGTACTATACTGTATATGATTGTATGTGTTGTAGTTCGCATGTATGTGTTTGTACCATCACCGACCCTGTATGAGCCAAAAACAATTCCGGGTACAACCCCCCGTTGTACTTGGCGAAATAAAAGATTCTGATTCTGATTCTGATCATGAAAGAACCACCCCTACAAACTAGGCATGCCTTTACACAGTGAAAGAACTGGCTGGCTCCTAGTCTGGCCCTCTAGGTTCCTGCTGTCTTAGGATCCATATCGCTGGCAAGAGAGGGCTGGATAAGGCTCTGAGGCAGCTTTGTACCTGTGCAGGCAGTGGCAGAATTATTATGAACCTACAGATAATACAGATTCATTCACATGGCTTCCATTATTGCAAGATGTTTTGGGCATCAAAAATAACTGCAACAGGTTATTGAAGAGGGGCAGAGGATTGGCCCCAGTGCACAGACTGCTTAAAGGCCCATTTTGTTTGCCTCACATTTAACCCAACCCCCCACCCCCCCTCCAAATTTTTGATCTGCAATAGTGTGACAGAGGAGTAGAGAGAAAAGACAACGCTGGTAAAGTAAGAGAAGACATTTTTTTTAATACCACTGGTAACAAGACAAACAAGGATTCTGCAGAGCTTACAGGAGAAACAAACATTTCTTTTTAAGTTCAACATTCTGTGGGACACTTACCAGCCACACGTTAGATGGTGGGACAGAGTTATTTCAAACATAATCATTGCTCAGAAGCAATTCAGCACTGAATGAATTTCAACTGAATGGTTGGAATGGGAAGCGACACTGGTAGAGTTACATGTAACATGTCGGAGCTGGGATGAGTTAGCACAAGCAAAGAACGGGAGGGCGGGTAATTGGGGGGGTTAAGGAAGCAAGCTGCATCTAATGACGTGGAAACACCGACAGCTTAGACTCCACTTCCAAACACTGCACCTGGGTAAAGGCTGTATGTTACTGGCTGGGGATACAATGCTAGGGTAAAACCAAGGCCATTAAAGACCTTGAGAATTTCAAATAGAAATGGGGGAAAAAAAAGATACAGAAAGAGCTATTTGAAGTGACTCTGAAATAAATCTGATCAATGTAAACGGAGCAAAGGATGAGAATGCCTTCAGTGAAAAATGCCAGACAAAATGATAGTCTGTTTCAGATACCCAGAAGAAATACTACTGTTCCTAAGAGTGCCAGGAAGACGACACGATTAGGGATGATCAATGAGATGCAATTCATTTTGTTGTTTTGTAATTTTAAATTGATGCAGGATCTTTATGCAACAGTACGCTGCTTGACAATGCACCAATTGAATTTTTACCTCAGCAGGATTTGATTGGTTGGTTTTCAAGCTGCATACAAGTTGGATGCCGGGTGGAGCTGCTAGTAAAAAATATTGGCAGTTTAAATTACTGATATTTTACCATGCTAGAACCAAAGGGAAGAATTATTTTTTTTTATTGTTTGCACTGAGCACTTTTTTGTCTTTAACGGTTTCATAACCCCCCAATTTATGCACGTTGAACCCGGGTTCTAGAATTAAAGCGGTTCTTATTGAACCATGGATAAGATATATATACTTTGATGAGAAATGTCAAAGAGGAGGTTTATTATTTCTAATTTTAAATGGTTTTATGTGGTTGAGATATATTAAAATAAAGCTGTAATTGAAATACTTTCCAACAGATGGTGCTGTGATTTGACCATTTTTTCCTCTGGTTCCATGATTTATATTGTGGTCAATGTACATGTTGGTTGGATAGTGCGGCACACAATCTTTTGCTTGACATTTTACTATGCACCACCCAACGCCCCTTCTCACTTGAATCTCCCCGCCTAGTACCTAAAACTAGTCCCCATGCCTAACTCTGACCCCCCTTCTAAGTGCCTAAAACAACCCACCACATGCGTAACCCTATCTCCCTGTAAGCCCCCATCCACCACCACCTACTGCCTAACCCCCTCCACCCCACCACCTAATGCCTAACTCCTCCCCCCGGTAAGTGCCTAAAACAAACCTAATCCTGCCGCCCAAATCACCAATCATCTATGATTGCTACAACCAACGGAGCTGCTGAGGAATTTTATCACACAGTTTTCACTGAAGGCATCTCATGATGACATCATTCATCATCGCATGCTCTGTTCAGATTGAGCAAGCTCACATCACTTTAACGCTAAAGGGCAGCTCCACCTAAAACTGAGAATTTGGGTTTTGCTGGACAGTTCACCTATCTGCTTGTTCTATATCTTGGGGTCGCTGCCGAGTTCCCCACTATATAATGTTCATTGGCATTGTGGAGAACGCAAACAGATGGAGAGGAGACACCAAGTTTCATTTCATAACCCAAAACTCTAAATGAGAGTAAAGTCCCGTTCAAGGAGAAGGGAAACCCTAAAAAATAGACCACATTCCAAAATAAGTCAAAAAATCTTTCTTAAATCATTGAAGCGGCCCTGAAAATCTGAATCCTATAGAGTCTTCCCAATTCTCTTTTCGTGCCCTTGGTCCGCCACTCCCCCTCTCCCCCTACTGAAGCTATTCAACCAACTGGTTGAATATGCCTTCCAGAATCCTCGTGAAGGCTTTGGAAGTACTCACGTCCCGAGTACTTCCAAAGATGAGCGGATTTGTCCTGCCCATGCACGAGTCAGGGCCCTGGCAGGCGCAGAACAGATGCATCCATCTCCAGAAGCACTCTGGAATACAAGTGCTTATGAGGCCTTTACGAGGAGTTCCGAAGGATAGCTGTGGACTGAGGGCACCGCGGAGAGAGGACAAGGAAGGCTCTATGGGTTCCAAATCCTTCACTCTAAATAGTCTTTGTAGACTTCGTAGTCTTTTTTTCAGGGTTGCTTCAGATTTGTTGTAAAATAACAGTAGGAAGTAGGTCCCTGTTTAAGACCGAAAAAAGGATAGCTGTATCTTAACCAGAACAGGGTGGTCCACCACTTGGGGAAGGGTGACCTTCTGTAGGTTTGTTTCTATATGCATGTGACCTAATAGGTCAAATGATCTTAAATGAGAAGGGTAAACTTGCACAAAATCCTTGCTTGTCACCATGACTGGCCCTACTAGCCCCTGAGATCTTCATCCAAAGGGGGACTGTCTGGACTCACTAACCTCCTCGGGTAAAACTATTGGACAGACTGCCGTCCAAGGCTCCCGGCACAACATGTTTAACCATACTGCTCATTCGGTAGCTTTTTCTGGCACTGCCTAAAGACAGCCAAACAGACAGACAACGAAAAAAAACAAAACAATAACATGTTATAGGCAACACAAAGAATGGAATGTGACAATGTTATGGGTATTCAGAGCGAGTGTTAAAGGGTTGGTCCATCTCTTATTGGGTGGTTTCAGTGACATATCACAGCCAGTTTCATAGCTCTTCCCACTGCAATGGGGTTAAATGCCTCCACCTCTGTTCCAAACTCCTCCCACCTTTTAATCTTTTTTTTTCATTTCAAAAACTAAATACATAAATAATAAAAAGGAACACATTGACAAACGTGGCCAGAAGAACCACTCCAATGCCTACCCTTGCATAAAAGTAAGGCTTCATCATATAACCGGTATCATAAACAACAATATCAATAAGATAAACAATACGAGAGCCAAGGTATTGCCACACCCTTTTTACTTTCACCAATGGAATCCCCATTTTTGTATTTTACAATGGAAGTTGGACTGGACCATTTAAAGAACTTGAGCTGAAGAGAAATGATACAAGAAACTGGCTGGAGACTCTTAGGCCAAAACTGACCTGAAGTGAGAGGGGATGTGGAGGATGCCATATTTATTTCCTTTTAAATACAATTTGTCTGGCTGTCCTGCTGACCATCTGCTTCTAATACTTTTAGCTATAGACCCGGAACAAGCATGCAAATCAGACATTTTGGACTGAAGACTAACCCACATGCTTAGTTTAGGTGTGAGATTCCGACACTACTGATGTCAGAAAGATCATCAGGACTTCCAGGCAACTGGCATTGTTTAAAAGGAAATAAATATGGCAGCCTCGATATGCCTCTCACTTCAAGTTCCCTTTAAGACTGAAATATGAGCTTGAAAAAAAAAACGGACCAATCCTTTAAAGAAAACTTGCAACAAAAAAAGTGCCACTGGGAGGTACTTACCTTGGGAGGAAGAAGCCTCTGGATCCGATTGAGGCTTCCCCGTCCTCCTGTGTCCCACGGTGGTCTCGCTGTGCCCCTCCGAACAGCGGGGACGTTAATATTTACCTTCCTGGCTCCTGCGCAGGTTCCGAAGCGGCTCTCGGCTCGGGATAAGGCGGAAATAGACGGTCCCAGCCAGGTTCACTCTACTGCACAGGCGCTAGTTGCCTTCGCAGTAGAGCGGACTCAACTGGGATCGACTATTTCTGCCTTATCCCGAGCCGAGAGCCACTACTGTGCCTGCGATGGAGTTGGGGAAGGTAAACACTATGCCTGCGCCACAGTCTGACAAATTATCGGCTGTGGCTTCAGAGGGGCCCAGCGAGACCACAGTGGGACGGAGAACAAGGGAAGCCACGATAGGATCCAGAGGTTACCCTCTCCTGAGGTAAGTACCCCCAGGGGCACTTTTTTGTTACAGGGTCTCTTTATATTTCACTCCATTTTCAACTTTGATATTCGTTAAAAGGACGGTCACAACATGAAAGTCGTGTGCTGACACGATTAACAGATTAGGTGCGGTGAATGCGCTGGATGTTAGGAAAAGCAAAAGCATGCACGGTATATTCTGATGGTTTCCCTGCCCAACCTTGGCTGGTTTCTAGGTAGCTAAGCTGATTAAGTTGGCATCGTGCCTAGGTCATGTGTTGCATTGTCGGCGTGGTTACCTCCTTGTGAACCAGACTTGGGAACCTGCAGCACATGACTGGTGGAATGGGATGGGAGTAGCACGCTGCAAATAATGACCCCTATTCCAGGCAGCCTAATGTGTGTCCCGTGATATTAATGAGCAGCTGCACATCCTTTATTGCTTCCACAATACAAAGAATGATCCCTTTATAGCACTGAGATGACTAAAATATTCCACTCTACTCCAGCAGAGACAGATCACCTGTTCTGGGACCAAACACTAAATTACTTTCCTCTCGTTAAGTGTACCTGAGGCGATAAGTGACATGATGAGATAAACATGTATATGCGCAACACAAAACATTAATAACTAGGCTGTTTTACTTGTCTTATTTTGCTGCCTGAAAGAGTTACTTTCAGGCATGCAAGTGACAGCTTCTGTCTTGTCGGTACCTTGTGGGGGAATATAGTAAACATCACTGATAAGCAAACTACAGCCATAAAAGTTTTCCTGGCAGAATACAACCACTGAGGGCAGGGAGAGATAAAATACATGAGCTATTGACCTAGGTTACCAATGATTAGAGACAGTAAAACATTAAACCTTCTTTGTAAATGTTTAACTATAAAATAAAATGCTGTGATATCTAAAAAAGTAATTTTTTGAAGTAAGAGGATAAATATAATTGTTTAGCTCATCAGTCTATTTTCACCTCGGGTTCACTTTAAGAATGCTATTGGTAAACGATCGTTTGGCATTTTGTATGCAGCCTTCTGCTGTCCTTCACATCGCTTCAATACCTTCTGCACATGGGGCATATCACATGATCTTTGCTTTTGGATTTGTGTTGGTGTGTACATAGCTTTAGTGGGGGACTCTCAGGAGGCTAATCACACTTCAGCTTCTAAGGAGCTAGAAGTTTTGAATCAAGATGATACCATTTATTGGCTAACTTTAAGAGACTCAAAGCTCTGATACTTACCCGGGGCTTCCTCCCGCCCCATAAACACGTCCCACGCCATTCTCCCGCAGTCTGACGCTCAGCAACGGTGAGTCCTGGTAACAGGCTCAGTGACATCAGTCCGGGTCTACTGCGCATGCGCGGGAGGTCTGCACGTGCGCAATAGACCCAGACTGGCATCTACTGAGCCTGTTACCGGTGCTCACCGTGGCTGAATAGCAGACCGAGGGAGAACGGTGTGGGACTTAGACGTGAGGAAGCCCCGGGTAAGTATCAGAGCTTTACTTTCATTCATTTATGAGTCTCTTTAAGTTAGCCAATAAATGGTATCATCCCAGGGCCGGACTTACCATAAGGCACTGTAGGCACGTGCCTACATGCGCCTCATGATGGAAAGGCGGCTCACTCCCCTCCCTGAGTGCCTCCCTTCTTCCCTATGAGTTGTGATGAGATTGTAAATGAGAGGCTGCTCACCCTGCTCTCGGCATTCCACTAATGAGATCTCCTTTCAGTCAGGAGCACCTGTAGCTACCTAATACTGAGGATCCTCTAGTTACCTAATACCTGGGGACACCTCTAGCTACTTAATATTGAGGGTTCTTATGGCTACCTAATACTAAGGGGCACATTTAGCTACCTATGATGGACAAGGGAAGTAAGGGAGAAGTGACAGCTGGCCAGCCAGCACACTTGCGGTGTGGTGGGGGGTTTGTAGGTTCATGGAGGGTGAAGTCTAAGGTGCCAGCATATCTGTGCCTATAGGCTCATGTGAGGTAAATCCGGGCCTGTATCATCCTGATTCAAAACTTCTTGCTTTTACTGATGGCTAACACAGTACAACACTCTACTGCTGGTACTAAGAAGGTATCTTATCTGATTTCCATGAGTTTAATACCAAAGCAGGAAACTAGTACATGGCCGTGGCGTAGTCAGTAGACCCTACAGGAGGACTCTGGTTTTCTCATGCACAATGCAGATCTGCAGGCTTTACCTGGTGACAGGGCTAAGGCGGGCCTCACGGTCAGGGTTCCTCCTCCGTTCATCTTGCAGTGGACAGAAATGGCGTTCAACAAGGCCTGCAGATACTTCTCCTGCTCGATACTACTGGACGACTCAACAGATGAAGCCTGAGCTGTGGAAAAAAAAGCAGAGTGACGTGATTGACTGGAATTTACATACGTGGCTTCAAACAGTGTGGAGAAAACCTCAGAAAAACAAAAGGCAAAAAGGCGGGAGGGCGTCAGGAACCAACGTAAAGTTCTATATTGTAAACACGGAAGTATACAGATGTAGGGGTGATAGATTCTCAAAATTAAATGTCCTTCAAGCAACAAAAGTTGCATCTGAAGAAGTTATCGCCAAAATGTAGGAGGAATCTACAAAAAAATATGTAAAAAGGACAATAAAAACGAGGTGAAGAAATCAAGACTACCCAGTGGAAGGGACTATATAAATACAATAACTAAAGCGTAAAAAGGTGTGTTCACATTCATTTACCTCCTGTAAGTCATTTGGACAACAGCAATAGTCCACAGAAGTTTTGAGTACGGTAACCATTGCGAACGTCCACATGGCTTACAAGAGATAAGTGAATGCTTATACTTATCATCAAAATAATTTACTTTTATGGACGCTCCACCATCTAGTCTAAAGATGCCTACATAGCTTTGATGGGTGTTGCCCATCGGGGATTGGAACCCGATCCTGTTGGGTGACATCGTTGGGCCAGGCTGCACAGACACGTCAACTGTGTAGCTGATGACGCACTGTGTTGCTATGCTGGGAGGTGGAGGTATGACGGATCGGCATGTGTGTGATGTCACTCGCTGGGCAGGGGAGCGGTGTGAACAATAGGATCACCTGTCCCTGGGGTGCGAGTTGATCCAACGGGTGGATTGATTGCGTGTTGGGGGCCGCGAACCTGTGTACACACACCTATCGGTTGTAACATGATACAGGGAACCCGGGAGAGAAAAGACAGGGAGGAGAACCCTGCATTGGAGGGAAGACATGAGAGGAAACGCTGATGGACAGGTGAATGTAAGCTTTACTACTTATGTTGCTCATGGTTAAATCGGACGCCGCTAGTGACACACCCCAAACCCTTCACGATCAACCAAATGGATCAGAAATAGTTTGCACCATTGATTTCTAGCAGATTTGATGAAATGATCATATCAGTTGGATCTCAATGAGAAAAATCAACCAGTGTGTGGCCACCTTATCACATATATGGCAATCATCTACATTGTTATACGAGATAGGAGGGAGGACCACGTCTATTGTCAAGAAAAATCTAATTCAGGCAACCTATTCCTCTTCTGAGATATCTGTAACGACAGATCTTCAGAACTGAATAAATACTGGCTGTCTTAAGACCAGTACACACGATCCCCAATGGCAAAATCGCTGGGCCGGACTATACAGAATTCACGTTCTGTTGCTATCCGGGGAGTCGGAGGGACGATGGAGCGTGAAATTTGATGTCACACGACAGGCGGGACGGTGCGAACAAAGCAATTGGCCATCGCTTAGCTGAGTTGATACGCTGGTCAGATCGCTAGCCAAGCGGCAGTCGTTCATCCAGGGCTGATGTACACATGCCAGATTATTGGCTGAGGCAGTCGCCATCAGCCATCTCAGTCCCCAACAATGCTACTGCCTATAGAGCATGCCCTACTGGCTGCAGCTCTGGGGCTTTGAGTCTGCCAGGAGAAAAGCGTGATATAAATGTTTTTGTCTTTTGTGTAGTCCTCCAGTAAGATTCTTGCTCAGAAGATACCACTATTTCTGACATAGATGACAGGTGCTCTTGTTTCTCTGTATAATGGACAGTATAACCTCCATCAGGTGGTACACATCCTCCACCGCTCTGTAACTCACCAGCCGTGTGTGTGTTCTGAGACTTGAAAAGCCCAACCACCGTCTTCCCATGGAAGCCTCCGGACCGCAGTAAGATGGCGTTGGTTTTAGAGTTCTTCCAGGACACCACCGGGAGTCTGTTATGGCGATAACAGCGGGCAACTTTCTGCAGGCTGCTGTCTTGTACTGACTGCGGCACCACCAGGAGGCCAGGGTAACTGCAAGATGGACAGAAAGCGCGTTATTAACTACTGATCACAAGCAAGCAGTAAGGCCTCGTTCACATCAGGGCCGTTTCTGTGCGCTTTTTACAGCGCACTGCCCTGTGCGATCAGCTATTTACTTTCCCATGTAACTAAATGTAGCTGGTTCACATCTATGCGCTGCGCTGAGCAGCGTTACAGAAACGTAGGGTTGCATGCATTTCTGTGCGTTGAGCTGGAAAGCGCACATCAATGCAAGTGAATGGGTGCGCTTTTTTAGCGCATAGAAGCGCATACCCCTAACTGGAGAAAAAAATACATTTACATACAAAAACAAAGTTTTATTGACAACTGCTGCCCGTACAACAAGCAAAACGTGCTTTAAAGAAGCGCAGCGCAACACACAGAAATGCGCACTAAAGCGCGCACAAGCGCATGCGTTTTTTACCACGCGCTTTCACACGTTTTTCAGCGCAGCAGATGTGAACGAGGCCTAACCAGAATCGCTGGGTACAGCAAGTTAAAGAGGCACTGTAATGGCATATGTAGTAGAGTGCAGATAATTATCCAGGAAACCCAATTTCATGGTAATTTTCCTGGTTGAAAGTGGATCCGAGACAAACTTTTGCTGCCTTCATTTTTCTGTCCCTTACACCTAATTTATTGGGCATTCTTCACCCCAAATGCTTTTTAAATTTTTTTATTTATTACCCAATTGCATGTAAATGAATGTATCCACGCCCCCAGCGCCTAGGCATTCCGAGTCCCATGCTGAAAGTGCTCATGGGAGCTCAGCATAGGGATAATAGGTTTTTGCTGAAGCATGCATGAGATTTCAGAGGCAAGGGGGCGGAGAGGGGAGAAGAGGGGAGGAGAGGGGAGTGGAGTTTTCACAGGCTGAGGGGAGGAGATGCAGAGCAGCTTGCCTGTGTGTAATGATGATGAGCAGAATATGGCTGCTGTCATTGTATCACAGGAAGAAATATTTATATACTGTTGAAGCTGTTTGCAGCTCGATTTACTGTGTAAACCTTCTAAACTTTGGATAAGATATATAGCAAGTTACTTAGACGTCAGAGTCTGATAAAGTACGCTGAAAGATTTAATTTAACAGAACACAATTCAGAGAGCGTGAGCTGAGCTTTCCTGCATGTGACCGTCTGAGAGGACCCATGTTGGCGTGTTCTGAGGAGACTTGTGTGTGAAGAATACAGCAAATATATTTCATCTGAGATTCTGGCACAGAGTCACTGAGATGGGCAGGAGCTGCACGGAGCAGCCAATCAGGTTTCACCTGTTTAAATGTATGAACGGTTTCCCAAATTATACAATCTCTAGATCTTTTCCCCCATAGCAGGGGTGTAGCAATAGCCATAGCAGCTGCTATAGGGCCCTGGAGCATAGGGGGCCCAGGTGGTACTCAATGTATTCACCATTAACTTTCTTGTGTTTCTCCAACCTCTGACTTTGTCTCAGTCCCCATAAACTATGTGCAGTGTTAATCTCATAGTTACATAATTATTTGGGTTGAAAAAGACATACGTCCATCGAGTTCAACCAGAGAAATGGGAATGTAAATTGCCCAATTAACTCATATCCATAGGGTAGGGAAAGTTGGCATTGCTTAACCCTTTGGGGACGGGCCCGTAGTAATTCCTACACCACACTTGTGGCTGTCTAAGCCTGATGCGGCGTAGGACTTACGCCGCCCGCCGTTTCCGCTCCCGACGCAATCGTGCGCACCCGAGAGGGGAGGTTAAGCTGTCAAATGACAGCTGACATCTCCCCTCAGTGACCAGAAGCCATTGCGAGTGGCTCCTGATCACGTGATCATTACGATCTCCGGCGGATCGTAGTGATCACTTTTACAGCAGTGGTGGCAGGAGAGGAAGAAGAGGATCCACTCACCTTCCTGCCGTTCCCATGCCGATCAGCGATCCCCCTCCACTCTTGTCGGCATCCCCGCTCGTTCTGACGTAAGTGTCGGGTACTGGCTTGATTATGACATCAAGCCGCGACCCAGAACTTAGCGTCAGTGCGAGGGAAGATGCCCGCGAGAGCGGAGGGATATACAGCTGCTCATCACTGGAGCCTGGGAGGTGAGTAAAGGCTGCTGCATACAGGGGGGACACCTGGCCACACATTGGACACCAAATCTACCCAGCCATACTAGGGATCTGGCTGCCTGACCCTTCAAATGCACCTCCCCCCCGCTGCATGTAAAGTAGCCTGGTCCTTAAGTGGGGCGGGGGGGGGGGAGGGGGGTAGGCAGCTGGTCCCAAAAGGATTGCATGCCTACATCTGAGGGCCCCATGAAAGTCTTGCTATGGGACCCCATGATTTCTAGCTATGCCACTGCCTCATAGCATAATAAAACATAGATCTATATTCTACTTTACTCTTACAAGCTTCTGTGTGGGAGTGCACAGCTGCTTGCTTCTGTAAACTCAAAGGAGTTATCACAGTCAGTGCAGATAAGAGACAGAGGAAAACGCTCAGAAATGAAGTTAGCAGTGCATCCCCCTGACTTGGATATTTGAAAAGGAGCAAAAGCAGAAATTGAAATCATAAAATAGTAAAACTATCCTATGTCTGTGAATAGAAATAGCCTTTGAATAAGACTAAAAATCGTATTCGCTGCTCTGGGCAGTTGCTCCAGTGTTCTTTGGACTTACTTTTGATAAATCAGACCCTTTTGTCTTGTGCTTGCTAAAGACCACTAAATCGGAGCTCTACTACGACGTCGTTTGACTGACTCACCTCCGACACAGAGAGTACATCCTGTTTAGGGCTGTCACCCGGAAGTGTTCTGATCTTAGTCGGGTGGAGCTGTTGCTGATGGTGCCGAGGGCCAGGCGTTGGTAGTCCCGAAAGCAGGCTCGCTCCACCAGCTGCTCCATGGTGGACTTCTCAGATGCCTTCAGGGTTCCGCTGGGCAACTCATTGTCATCAGAAACTGCAAAAAAAACCCACCAACATATTTTAGTATTTATTTAGCGCCAACATCTTCTGCAGTGATTTACAGTGTATATATAGTGAGCTCACAATCAAATCCCTACCATAGTCATATGTCTTTAGTAGTCAGTTTCGACGCCAGGCTCTTTTAGCCGGGAGCTTCACTCGATTAATTTTGGTGAGCACCCGGCTGTCACCAGCTTAACTCCTCATCCTATGCTGTAAGCAGAGTTGTGCCGACCCTGCATTACCCCATTGCTCCCTTTGGTGTCCGCAGAAAATTTTTCGTGGGGGGCGGGGGGTGTGGGGGAGATAATAGATTGGTTAGGGGGCAAAAAAAGAGGTTGAAGCCATGACGAAATACAGGGGAGAAACCGCTCGCCGCACCAAAAATAGGGGGTAATAGGTAGAAAAAAAATGGGCATGGCTATGGACCAGGATGTGGGTGTGGCCACGGGTGGAGCCAAATTTACATGAACTTAGCAATGGTGGGACATTAGACTAGGACAGTGTGCTGCAGACTTAGCTCTTCAGCTGTTAAGGAACTACAAGTCCCACAATGCATTGCTGGAGTCTGACAGCCACAGTCACGATTCATAAAGGCAAATGCATTGTGGGACTTGTAGTTCCTTAACAGCTGGAGAGCCAAGTTTGCAGATCACTGGACTAGGACTATAGTAGGAATTAGATTGTGAGTGCCTCCGACACAGGTGCCCCCCAGTTTAGGTAGTGACAGGGAGTGGGACCCTTCATGTTTAGTGACAGGGACCCCCCTCGTTTAGGTAGTGACAGGTGCCCCCCCCCCCCCGGTTTAGGTAGTGACAGGTACCCCCTTGTTTTAGTAGTGACAGGGACCTCCCAGTTTAGGTAGTGAAAGGTGCCCCCCCAGTTTAGTTAGTGACAGAGACCCCCCCATGTTTAGTGACAGGTGCCCCCCAGTTTAGCTAGTGACAGGTGCCCCCCAGTTTAAGTAGTGACAGGTGCCCCCCAGTTTAGGTAGTGACAGGTGCCCCCTAGTTTAGGTAGTGACAGGTGCCCCCTAGTTTAGGTAGTGACAGGTGCCCCCTAGTTTAGGTAGTGACAGGTGCCCCCTAGTTTAGGTAGTGACAGGTGCCCCCTAGTTTAGGTAGTGACAGTTGCCCCCTAGTTTAGGTAGTGACAGGTGCCCCCTAGTTTAAGTAGTGGCAGGTGCCCCCCAGTTTAGGTAGTGACAGGTGCCCCCCAGTTTAGTTAGTGACAGAGACCCCCCCCATGTTTAGTGACAGGTGCCCCCAAGTTTAGCTAGTGACAGGTGCCCCCCAGTTTAAGTAGTGACAGGTGCCCCCCAGTTTAGGTAGTGAAAGGTGCCCCCCCAGTTTAGGTAGTGACAGAGACCCCCCCCATGTTTAGTGACAGGTGCCCCCCAGTTTAGCTAGTGACAGGTGCCCCCCAGTTTAAGTAGTGACAGGTGCCCCCCAGTTTAGGTAGTGACAGGTGCCCCCTAGTTTAGGTAGTGACAGGTGCCCCCTAGTTTAGGTAGTGACAGGTGCCCCCTAGTTTAGGTAGTGACAGGTGCCCCCTAGTTTAGGTAGTGACAGGTGCCCCCTAGTTTAAGTAGTGGCAGGTGCCCCCCAGTTTAGGTAGTGACAGGTGCCCCCCAGTTTAGGTAGTGACAGGTGCCCCCTAGTTTAGATAGTGACAGGTGCCCCCTAGTTTAGATAGTGACAGGTGCCCCCTAGTTTAGGTAGTGACAGGTGCCCCCTAGTTTAGGTAGTGACAGGTGCCCCTAGTTTAGATAGTGACAGGTGCCCCCTAGTTTAGATAGTGACAGGTGCCCCCCAGTTTAAGTAGTGGCAGGTGCCCCCCCAGTTTAGGTAGTGACAGGTGCCCCCTAGTTTAGATAGTGACAGGTGCCCCCTAGTTTAGGTAGTGACAGGTGTCCATCAGTGTATGTAGTGGACAGGGACCCCCACTCACCAACATTCCAGCAGCCAGCCCAGCGTCAGACCTAAGAATCAGCCGGTGACCAGTGAGAGTGGGCGCATGGCACCCCTGCATATGCAGAAGTGATGTCACATCTGCATTTCAGTGCGGAGTCCGCAAAGTCCTAGCGCCCGCACTCATTGGTCCCCGGCTGATCGAAGGTCTGATGCTGGGCTTGGACTTAGGGAGGGGGGGGGGGGGGCTGCTGAAGTGTGCGTGTCAGCTGACGGCTGGGGGTCCGCTCCATTTTGCCCAATGTGTGTACGCCCATGATTGCTCCCCACCCGGCTAGCTTTTCATGTCACCTGAAAAATCTCTGAGGAGAACACAGATCATTGTGTAGGACCAGAATTTTCTAAGGGGGAAAGCACTGCATGTTTTTCTGAAGGGGAAGGTAACCCGGAGTGCCCATCAGAAATCCACACAAAAGATAAAAACTCTGTGCAGATGGTGCCTTGGCTGGGACTCGAAGCAGAATCATAGTGCTGCAATGTGAGAGCGTTATCCACTGTGCCACCATGCTGCCATGATATGAGGCATATGGGCTTGTGTACACAGCATAAAGTGTACCTGTCACCTACATACTTGGTCACTCTAGACCTGTCCATACTTTCAGCATATCAATACACACGTTCCTGGCCAACACACATTGATCAAAATGGCTTTATCCCCCCAAAATGTATAGACAGGCACCAGCAATACCAAAGTAATAATAAAGCTGATATTTCTCTAACAGATCTGAGCCAATCACAGCACAATCTCATCAGTGATCACAAAGATAATTACAATTCAAATCTACAGGGGCGTAACTAAGGGACTTTGGGCCCTGGTGCAAATTTTACATGGGGCCCCAAACACACTATTGATATGGAGCCCCAAAATCTACCAAAGACAGCTGTAGTGTCAGCAGGGCCTGTTCTAGACTTTTTTCTGCCTGAGGCAAACTTGTGAGGATGCCCCCCTCCCCCCCAAATTGGAATGATTGCACAGCACCCAACAATTTGCACCACACATTATAGCTGCTGTGAGCCCCCCCTCCAAAAAACACAAACACCCTCAGTCTAGGTAGGTAGCCAGGTATAGGTGCACCCAGTACTGGTAGCTAGGTACAGGTGCCCCCAGTATAGGTTAGCCAGGTACAGTTGCCCCAGTATAAGTTAGACAGGTACAGTTGCCCCCAGTATAGGTGTTGGCCAGGTACAGTTGACACCAGTATAGGTGTTAGCCAGGTACAGTTGCCCCAGTATAGGTTAGCCAGGTACAGTTGCCCCCAGTATAAGTTAGACAGGTACAGTTGCCCCCAGTATAGGTGTTAGCCAGGTACAGTTGACACCAGTATAGGTGTTAGCCAGGTACAGTTGACACCAGTATAGGTGTTAGCCAGGTACAGTTGACACCAGTATAGGTGTTAGCCAGGTACAGTTGACACCAGTATAGATGTTAGCCAGGTACAGTTGCCCCCAGTATAGGTTAGCTAGGTACAGTTGACACCAGTATAGGTGTTAGCCAGGTACAGTTGACACCAGTAAAGGTGTTAGCGAGGTACAGTTGCCCCCAGTATAAGTTAGACAGGTACAGTTGCCCCCTGTATAGGTGTTAGCCAGGTACAGTTGACACCAGTATAGGTGTTAGCCAGGTACAGTTGACACCAGTATAGGTGTTAGCCAGGTACAGTTGACACCAGTATAGGTGTTAGCCAGGTACAGTTGACACCAGTATAGATGTTAGCCAGGTACAGTTGCCCCCAGTATAGGTTAGCTAGGTACAGTTGACACCAGTATAGATGTTAGCCAGGTACAGTTGCCCCCAGTATTGGTTAGCCAGTACAGTTGCCCCCAGTATAGGTTGACCAGGCACTCTCTTCACTTCCTGTTTCTCCCTGGTGCTGCCCCAGACTTCTGCCGCCTGAGGAAGTCGCCTCACTTGGCATCATGGGCGGACCGAGCCTGAGTGTCAGAGAGGTGTAATCAGAGTAAAGAAACAGTTTGTTAAGGATTATCACTATTCAATGCACATATAGAGGTGTATTATCAGCATAGCACCGATGAAAAGCTAACAAGATGGATGAAGGGGGGCCCCTCTGGTCCAAGGGCCCTGGTGTGGTACAACCTCTGCACCCCCTATTACTACACCACTGGAAATCTATAAACACTTCCCGAATTTCACTATATGGAATATGGAAGGCTGGCTTACATAGATCAATATTCAACAGTGGGGATGGAGTCTGGTGTTCCTACCACATTCCAAAAGCATACGGATCACTTTGATCCTCCCAAAAATGGCCTTAGGCTGCAATAGAAATTAGCCTATAAGTGGCCGGATAGTGTACTGGTCAGGCTTGCTTCACATTGCGCAAAAATGTTCCACTATGGAACAGATCCCAACGGATGCAAATAGATCCAATGCAAAGCAATAGGATCTGTTCACAGCAGTCTGCTCACAACGTGTTTGCGATAATTCCAGACTGAACGGACGGAGCGGACGCATCGCAGGTATACAGAGCATGTGGCAGCGGGAAACAGGAGGCACGGATGAAAAAGTGATACATTTAAAGTGGATTGTGAGCCATAAAATCACCTTCCATTTACCCACTGCTCTGTTTATTACGTAGTCTACATGCAGTCTGCATGGCAAGCATTCCAATATAATCATAAATGTTTCTGCTGTAATTAATCTTATCTCAGTCAGCCTGGCTCTATTGTGGTTCATTGCCTGGGAGGGAAGCTTGTTATGTCCCCACCCACATTCCTGCTCCTCGCTGATTGGCTGAGGGCAGTTCAGTGACAGGAGGCTGAGAAGGGAAATACACCTCACCCCTCTGCAGAAGCTGCTGAAATAGGATCTATGCTGTGCGCATGTGTAAAGCAAGCTATATATGACAGTGCAGTTCCTACAGAGCTCTGTTGGGAGGAGGGCTGGCAATGTATACACCATTTAAGGCAGGAGGGAAAAAAATAGTATGGGAGGAAATGACATCAGGATTGGCTTCAGTCAGAGGCAGTAAAGATGGAAAATGCCTGGAACAGTTTTCTCTTTATTTACTATATTAAATTCACTAAAATCAATATTTGGACAGAACAATCCATGTGTAAGTAGAACAAGTATTTTTCCACTTATATATGGCTGCCCCTGCTGCTCTAAAACTGAAGATGGATCAGTTTTTACTGAATCAGTTTTTGATCTGTGCCTCTGACATAGGAGACCAGGGTTTGATCTGTGCAGTGCACCGCCTCTGACATAGGAGACCAGGGTTTGATCTGTGCAGTGCACCGCCTCTGACATAGAAGATCAGGGTTTGATCTGTGCAGTGCACCGCCTATGACATAGGAGATCAGGGTTTGATCTGTGCAGTGCACCACCTCTGACATAGGAGACCGGGGTTTGATCTGTGCAGTGCACCGCCTCTGACATAGGAGATCAGGGTTTGATCTGTGCAGTGCACCACCTCTGACATAGGAGACCGGGGTTTGATCTGTGCAGTGCACCGCCTCTGACATAGGAGATCAGGGATTGATCTGTGCAGTGCACCGCCTCTGACATAGGAGACCAGGGTTTGATCTGTGCAGTGCACCGCCTCTGACATAGGAGATCAGGGTTTGATCTGTGCAGTGCACCACCTCTGACATAGGAGACCGGGGTTTGATCTGTGCAGTGCACCGCCTCTGACATAGGAGATCAGGGCTTGATCTGTGCAGTGCACTGCCTCTGACATAGGAGACCAGGGTTTGATCTGTGCAGTGCACCGCCTCTGACATAGGAGATCAGGGTTTGATCTGTGCAGTGCACCGCCTCTGACATAGGAGACCGGGGTTTGATCTGTGCAGTGCACCACCTCTGACATAGGAGACCGGGGTTTGATCTGTGCAGTGCACCGCCTCTGACATAGGAGACCAGGGTTTGATCTGTGCAGTGCACCGCCTCTGACATAGGAGATCAGGGTTTGATCTGTGCAGTGCACCGCCTCTGACATAGGAGATCAGGGTTTGATCTGTGCAGTGCACCGCCTCTGACATAGGAGATCAGGGATTGATCTGTGCAGTGCACCGCCTCTGACATAGGAGATCAGGGTTTGATCTGTGCAGTGCACCACCTCTGACATAGGAGACCAGGGTTTGATCTGTGCAGTGCACTGCCTCTGACATAGGAGACCAGGGTTTGATCTGTGCAGTGCACCGCCTCTGACATAGGAGATCAGAGTTTGATCTGTGCAGTGCACCACCTCTGACATAGGAGACCGGGGTTTGATCTGTGCAGTGCACCGCCTCTGACATAGGAGATCAGGGATTGATCTGTGCAGTGCACTGCCTCTGACATAGGAGACCAGGGTTTGATCTGTGCAGTGCACTGCCTCTGACATAGGAGACCAGGGTTTGATCTGTGCAGTGCACCGCCTCTGACATAGGAGACCAGGGTTTGATCTGGGACTCTGACATAGGAGACCAGGGTTTGATCTGTGACTCTGACATAGGAGACCAGGGTTTGATCTGTGACTCTGACATAGGAGACCAGGGTTTGATCTGGGACTCTGACATAGGAGACCAGGGTTTGATCTGTGACTCTGACATAGGAGACCAGGGTTTGATCTGTGACTCTGACATAGGAGACCAGGGTTTGATCTGTGCCTCTGACATAGGAGACCAGGGTTTGATCTGTGCCTCTGACATAGAACACCAGGGTTTGATCTGTGACTCTGACATAGGAGACCAGGGTTTGATCTGTGCCTCTGACATAGGAGACCAGGGTTTGATCTGTGCCTCTGACATAGGAGACCAGGGTTTGATCTGTGCCTCGGACATAGGAGACCAGGGTTTGATCTGTGACTCTGACATAGGAGACCAGGGTTTGATCTGTGACTCTGACATAGGAGACCAGAGTTTGATCTGTGACTCTGACATAGGAGACCAGAGTTTGATCTGTGACTCTGACATAGGAGACCACGGTTTGATCTGTGCCTCTGACATAGGAGACCAGGGTTTGATCTGTGACTCTGACATAGGAGACCAGGGTTTGAAGCCAGTACCAGAAAACAAAAACAGACCAGAGATATCGTCGTCCTCATTGCGGCTCACTCGTTCCTCTATAATCGTTCCAGTCTTCTTTCGCCCAATTGTCATTTTCCCTGCACGTTTGGCTCCTTTTACAATTGTTTTGGAAAACGTTCTGAAACATTAAAAGAAAGAAAAAAAAAGTCAGAGAAGGGAAAGACCATATTCTCTGCAATGTGTGTAATATGCAGCTGGCTTTGTTCCCCTACAAAAACATAAAAATAAAACCTGACCTGACAGTTGAGCTATAGGTTTCAGCAGGGTCTCAGTGACACCTGGAACAAGCATGCAGCCAGTGGAGTCTCGCCTGGAAAGAGCATGCAGCCAGTGCGGTCACACCTGGGACAAGCATGCAGCCAGTGGAGTCACACCCGGAACAAGCATGCAGCCAGTGCGGTCACACCTGGAACAAGCATGCAGCCAGTGGAGTCACACCCGGAACAAGCATGCAGCCAGTGCGGTCACACCTGGGACAAGCATGCAGCCAGTGGAGTCACACCCGGAACAAGCATGCAGCCAGTGCGGTCACACCTGGAACAAGCATGCAGCCAGTGGAGTCACACCCGGAACAAGCATGCAGCCAGTGCGGTCACACCTGGAACAAGCATGCAGCCGGTGGAGTCACACCTGGAACAAGCATGCAGCCGGTGGAGTCCCACCTGGAACAAGCATGCAGCCAGTGGAGTCACACCTGGAACAAGCATGCAGCCAATGAAGTCACACCCGGAACAAGCATGCAGCCAGTGGAGCCACACCCCGGAAAAAGCATGCACTCATTAGAGTCACACCCGGAACAAGTATGCAGACAGTGGAGTCACACCCGAAACAAGTATGCAGCCAGTGGAGTCACACCCGGAACAAGCATGCAGCCAGTGGAGTCACACCCGGAACAAGCATACAGCCAGTGGAGTCACACCTGGAACAAGTATGCAGCCAGTGAGGTCACACCTGGAACAAGCATGCAGCCAGTGAGATCACACCTGGAACATGCATGCAGCCAGTGGAGTCACACCTGGAACAGGCATGCAGTCAGTGGAGTCACACCCGGAACAAGCATGCAGCCAGTGGAGTCACACCTGGAACAGGCATGCAACCAGTGGGGTCACACCTGGAACAAGTATGCAGCCAGTGCGGTCACACCTGGAACAAGCATGCAGCCAATGGAGTCACACCTGGAACAAGCATGCAGCCAATGGAGTCATACCTGGAACAAGCATGCAGCCAGTGGAGTCACACCTAGAATAAGCATGCAGCGAGTGGAGTCACACCCAGAACAAGCATGCAGCCAGTGGAGTCACACCCGGAACAAGCATGCAGCCAGTGTAGTCACACCTGGAACAAGCATGCAGCCAGTGGGGGTCACACCTGGAAAAGGCACGCAACCAGTGGAGTCACACCTGGAACAAGTATGCAGACAGTGGAGTCACACCCGGAACAAGCATGCAGCCAGTGGGGTCACACCTGGAACAAGCATGCAGCCAGCGGAGACACACCTGGAACAAGCATGCAGCCAGTGGGGTCACACCTGGAACAAGCATACAGCCAGCGGAGACACACCTGGAACATGCATGCAGCCAGCGGAGTCACACCTGGAAAAAGTATGCAGCCAGTGGCGTCACACCTGGAACAAGCATGCAGCCAGTGAGATCACACCTGGAACAGGCATGCAGCCAGTGGAGTCACACCTAGAACAGGCATGCAGCCAGTGGGGTCACACCTGAAACAAGCATATAGCCAGTGGAGTCCCACCTGGAACAAGCATACAGCCAGTGGGGTCCCACCTGGAACAAGCATACAGCCAGTGGGGTCCCACCTGGAACAAGCATACAGCCAGTGGGGTCAAACCTGGAACAAGCATGCAGCCAGCAGAGTCGCACCTGGAACAAGCATGCAGACAGCCGAGCCACACCTGGAACAAGCATGCAGCCAGTGGAGTCACGCCTGGAACAAGCATGCAGCCAGCGGAGTCACACCTGGAACAAGCATACAGCCAGCGGAGTCCCACCTGGAACAAGCATACAGCCAGCGGAGTCCCACCTGGAACAAGCATGCAGCCAGTGGAGTCACACCTGGAACAAGCATGCAGCCAGTGGAGTCACACCTGGAACAAGCATGCAGCCAGTGGAGCCACATCCCGGAACAAGCATGCACTCATTAGAGTCACACCCGGAACAAGTATGCAGACAGTGGAGTCACACCCGGAACAAGTATGCAGACAGCGGAGTCACACCCGGAACAAGTATGCAGACAGCGGAGTCACACCCGGAACAAGCATGCAGCCAGCGGAGTCCCACCTGGAACAAGCATGCAGCCAGTGGGGTCACACCTGGAACAAGCATGCAGCCAGTGGGGTCACACCTGGAACAAGCATGCAGCCAGTGGGGTCACACCTGGAACAAGCATGCAGCCAGTGGGGTCACACCTGGAACAAGCATGCAGCCAGTGGGGTCACACCTGGAACGAGCATACAGCCAGCGGGGTCAAACCTGGAACAAGCATGCAGCCAGCGGAGTCACACCTGGAACAAGCATACAGCCAGCGGAGTCCCAGCTGGAACAAGCATGCAGCCAGTGGGGTCACACCTGGAACAAGCATGCAGCCAGTGGGGTCACACCTGGAACAAGCATGCAGCCAGTGGGGTCACACCTGGAACAAGCATGCAGCCAGTGGGGTCACACCTGGAACAAGCATGCAGCCAGTGGGGTCACACCTGGAACAAGCATGCAGCCAGTGGGGTCACACCTGGAACAAGCATGCAGCCAGTGGGGTCAAACCTGGAACAAGCATGCAGCCAGCGGAGTCACACCTGGAACAAGCATACAGCCAGCGGAGTCCCAGCTGGAACAAGCATACAGCCAGTGGGGTCACACCTGGAACAAGCATGCAGCCAGCGGAGTCACACCTGGAACAAGCATGCACTCATTGGAGTCACACCTGGAGCAAGAATGCCAGCAGTGGAGTTACACCTGGAACAAGCATGCAGCCAGTGGAGTCACACCCGGAACAAGCAAGCAGCAAAGCACTCCAAGTCACAAGAGTGCAATCGCGGTGGCATGTGTCCTGGGGCTGTGCTTGCAGCTTTCGGAGGGAACAGCTGCTGAATGGAACGTGGAGTGGAAAGACAACGAGGGAGCAGGATGACTCCAGGGGTTAGATGAAGCCCCAGGTAAGTTAAATTGCGCAACTTAGTGTCCCTTTAAATATGCTTTCTGATGTTTTTTCACAGTTCCTGCTGTGTAAGCAATGATCAGCTGCTTCTCTCAGCCAGGACCTTGGAAAACCTATTATCTTTGAAACGGTTATGCAATTAACCTGTTGGCTACTGTACTACAAAGTGGGTGTACAATGTCTGCAGATGGCAACTTTTAAAGGACATAAATTAAAAAAAATAAATAAAAATAAATTACTAATCTTATTTAAATGAGTATTAAACTCAAAGAGTCAGTTACCGGAAAGAGGTATTTTTCTCCTTCTGCTTGGGCAGGATGATAGGGGGCGCCGTCTGTCCTGCGGCGAAGGCAAACATGCTGAAGATGGACACCGGATAGCGGAACTTCATCAGCTGCTTCTTGAAGAGATCCACCATCTCCGGACTCACCTCCTCGTCAAACGCAACTTTAATGAGCTGTGCGGCAAAGACACGACAAGATAACACAACTCTGAGGTCACATGTCATACGCTTTAAAGAGGACCTGAACCCAGAACTACCTTTCTGCTCTAAAAGATAAGCAACAGGATGATAACCTTTACAGAAAAACATTTCTTCATTACAGTTCACAGAACTCCTGTAATAAATCTGCAGTGTCTACTTCCTGCTTTCATGGAAGCAGACTAAAGATGGCCACTAATGATCCAATCTTTTTTATCCGAATTTTACCAAATCTATGTAGTATAAGGGTACATTGAGTGAATATATTGAATGGATAAATGTAGGCAGTTCCCTATAGAAATGGTAAGATTGAATGAAAAAGATAGGATTATTAGTGTTCACCATTAGGGTTAAAGGACATCTCAGCTCATTGAAAATAAAAAAAAATCCATGGTACTTACATATTATACCGTCTGAAGAGTTTGGCAGTTCCTTGTTTAAGTTGTGTTTGCTACACTACCAAGATTTAACCCTTTTTGAAAAGCTATTTTGTCAGTTAGAATTTGCAACTGCTGTCCAGCAAATGCTGTTAAAAACAAAGAAAACACAGAGAATCCCTCATGAGGAGATGGACTAGTCAAAAACCTGTCGGTTCTGTCAGATTTTAACTGCCTCTTTTTTTCGCGATAGTGGTCCTTTTAAGCTGAATTATTGCAAACAACTTCTGTTTTAAAGGACCACCCCAACGGAAAAAAAGTAAGCAGTTAAAATCTGAGCGAAACGACTGGTTTTAGACTAGTCCATCTCCTCATGGGGGATTCTCAAGGTTTTTCTTTGTTTTCAATAGAATTTCCAGAACAGCAGTGTAACTGCCAAAATAGGAAGACACCAGCCAGCCTCCCTACTCACTTGCACACTACTTTGTCAGTTAGACTTTGCAACTGCTGTCCAGGAAATGCTTTTCAAAAGAAAGAAAACCCTGATAATCCCCCATACGGAGATGGACTAGTCCAAAACCTGTCGGCTCTGTCAGATTTTAAAGAGGAACTCCAGTGAAAATAATGTAATAAAAGAAAAGTGCTTCATTTTTACAATAATTATGTATAAATGATTTAGTCAGTGTTTGCCCATTGTAAAATCTTTCCTCTCCCTGATTTACATTCTGACATTATCACATGGCGACATTTTTACTGCTGGCAGGTGATGTCAGTGGAAGGAAATGCTGCTTGCTTTTTTGGCAGTTGGAAAAAGCTGTAAACAGCTAATATTTCCCACAATGCAATGAGGTTCACAGACAGGAAACTGCCAGGACCATATCCTCACAGTTTCCTGTTGGAGGGGTTTCACCACAATATCAGCCATACAGAGCCCCCTGATGGTCTGTTTGTGAAAAGGAAAAGATTTTGCATTGGAAAGGGGGTATCAGCTACTGATTGGGATGAAGTTCAATTCTTGGTTACGTTTTCCTAAAGGCAAAATCATATTCATTGTGGATTGTTACCATTCCACATGGTTGGGCAATTTCTTTACGACTAACAACCAATCGTCAATCGTTTATTGCCAATGAAATTCATCACTCGTGTACCAATTCATAAGTGATAAGATTTCCAAACTGAACTCTTCCTACACAGGCTTCCTGCCGCCATGTACGGTAGACAGAGCTGAGCCTGCTCCTGCCTGTGAGATGCTGACAAGTGAAACCAAACACTATGACACATAAATGCAGGTCCTGCATGTTAGTCAGCAGTGTGCTATCTATGCATCCCATCACCCTCTCATCTGCAAGTACTGGCGGGAAGATTCTGAAGACCGGACCACACGGCTTGACTCATCCAGCCACAAGTATCCCAAAACAAGCTTGTAAGTGGTACACACAGCCAGGCCTGTTTGGGTTATGTCTTTTTACAGAGGTGACTTGGGAGCCATGTATCAGACAAGAGGTGGCTATAAATCACTGATGACAGATATCGCTGTGTTACAGGATAAGGTTAGACCACAATGAATGTGCAAGCATGGCTGTATCGGGCCATGCAGCCCACAGAGGGGGGTCGAGCAAGAATAGTTAAAGAGGAACTGTCGCGAAAATTGTAAAATTTAAAACACATACAAATAAGAAGTACATTTCTCCCAGATTAAAATGAGCCATAAATTACTTTGCTCCTATGTTGCTGTCACTGACAGTAAGCAGTAGAAATTTAACATTACCAACAGATTTTGGACTAGCACATCTTCTCATGGGGGGTTCTCAGGGTTTTCTTTATTTTTAAAAGCATTTAGTGAATGGCAGGTGCTCCGTTCAACTGCCAAAATAGTGTGCAACGAGCAGGGAGGCTGGCCAGCATCTTTGTATTCATCTTTTTCAAGGAATGTCTTTATAAAGAATAAAGGCCATGCTGAGAATCCCCCATGAAGAGATGGACTAGTCCAAAACCTGTCGGTAATGTCAGATTTCTACTACTTACTGTAAGTGACAGCAACATAGGAGAGAAGTAATTTGTAGCTCATGTTACTCCGGAGAAATGTACTTCTTATTTGTATGGTTAAGATTTTCGTGACAGTTCGTCTTTAAAGGAAACTGAAGTGAGAGGGATATTGAGGCTGCCATATTTATTTCCTTTTAAACAATGCCAGTTGCCTGGCATCCTGCTGATCTTTCATGCATCAGTAGTGCTTATTTTTTTTTAATATTCGCTTATAAATTATTTTCTCAGTGTTTGTCCATTGTAAGATCTTTCCTCTCCCTGATTTACATTCTGAAATGTATCACTGGAGGTGACATCTTTAGTTCTGTCAGGTGATCTGTGGGGAATGTTCGGTTACTGAGTTTTCTATGCACAGAGGGAGATGTTACTTGCTTGGCAGTAGGAAACCACTGTTATTTACCACGATGCAACATGGTTCACAGACAGGAGACTGTCAGTTCCATGGTCTTGACATCACACTGTGGGAGGGGTTTCACCACAATATCAGCCATACAGACTCCCCTGATGATCTATTAGAGAAAAGGAATAGATTTCTCATGGGAAAGAGGGTATCAGCTACTGACTGGGATGAAGCTCAATCCTGGGTTAAAGTTCCTCTTTCAGGCATATAATGCAGACAGAATTGCGAGGAGTGAGTAGATCATGCTGATTTGCGCATTGCTGAACCATGGTGTGGTGTATGGATATGATGACAGGTCCACTTTGGGAGTGACCCCTTGTGAGTCACAGGAAAAGAGCTTATTGGCTGGTTTATCTCCCATCTTTCTGGGGAGTGTACTTCCTGCCGCCCAGGGCCGGATCTATCATAAGGCACATTAGGCATGTGCCTACAGGCGTCTGATGATGGGAAGGCGGCTCACTCCCCTTCCTGAGCTCCTCCCTCCTTCCCTATGCAGAGTGCTGATGAGAGTGTAAACGAGAGCTTACTCACTCTGCTCTCAGCATTCCACTGACAAGATTTCTCTTCAGCTGGGGGCACCGCTACCTACTTAATACTGAGGGTACCTAATACTAAGGGTCACCTGTAGCTACCTGTGGCAGGCAAGGGAAGTAAGGGAGAAGTGTCAGCTAGGACAGCCAGCACACTTGTGGTGCAGTTTCATGGGGTTTTGTAGGTTCATGTAGGGCGGAGTCTAGGGTACCAGGACATCTGTACCTATAGTCTCCTGTGAGGTAAATCCAGGCCTGCTGCCGCCACTAACCTTGTCGTGAGGCAGAAGGTGTTCTGCTATCAGGATATGATGCGAGTTCACAGACAACTCTATCGGCACAAAGAGATCAGATGAGCTGCAGGAATTTTACCTAAATAACCAATCACTTCAAAGGAATTTAAACTAATATTAGTTGTGCGCCAACTTGGACCTGTCATCTCTATGCAGCAAGGGAGGAGAGTCGGAAAAGGAAATCTAGTACTATACTGGATTGGTGTTTCAATGCACCAAATACCTCTATTTAAAGTGAACCAGAGACGAAGCACCCTTGTGTATTTTACCATAGGAATCAGTGGGAACATTAGAGAAAACATTTACCCTGCTCTCTGTTCCATCCTCACTGCTAAAAGTGTCTGTTATCTAGCTAAGATAAGAATCCCGGACTGAGCATTGAGTCTGGCTTTGCTATAATGACTCAGCTATAATGATTCCTGAGCAAAGCCAGCAGGGGGCAGGCTTGGACTTGAAGACACCAAAGAGAACACAGTCTCAGCTATAATTATTCTGTAGCAAAGCCAGACCGACTGCTTAGTCGGGATTCTTATCTTAGAGGTGATAACAGGCAAATTAAACAGAGAACAATGTAACAAAGAGCAGATTAGGTGTTTACTGTCATGTTCCCACTGATTTATAAGGTAAAATACATGAGGTTGCTTCATCTCTGGTTCTCTTTAAAGACCAAGTCTTAAGGTGGCCACTAATGACACAATTTTCTGAACAATCGATTACGAATGAGTCTTCGTATGAACGATCGTAGATGATCGTTTGAGACCACTAATGGACAAAAATCTCCTAACCAATCCGATCAGATTAATGAAATCGTTACGAATGTCGGTCCGATCCCTTCAATCTAATCGGATTGGTTAGGAGATTATCATCCATTAGTGGCCCCAAAGATCATTTATGATCATTCATACGAAGAATCGTTCGTAATCGATCGTTCAGCAAACTGTATCATTAGCGGCCACCTTTATGTAGAGGCCATTGATTGAACATTAAGGGAGTATCAGAGCACTCTGATTACTAAGCTACGAGATGATATTTTTAGACCTGTGTTTGGGAGTTACGCTGCAATTTCGTTGCCATTTTACAATACGATTTTGCTGTGATTTTCACTGGCTGCTAGGAACACAAGGACAGAAACAAATGCAGTATGCCGCACTTTGCGATCAGGCAACATTTTGTTTATTTGCTGATGTCCTTGCATTTTGCATGGACAAAAAACCGCAAAATTGCGTGTAGTATAAATCTGCCCTTCATGTACTTTTGATAACATGAACCTGGGGTGAAAATAAACTTAAAGGACATCTGAGGTGAAAAAAAAAAACCTGATGAGAAAACCATTGCATCTATCCTCCTCCTCCTAAAAATGACTTTATTAGATATCCCAGTTTGATTTTATATTTAAATCTAGCTTTTACTGTTTCATCGTCTCTGCCCAATGACACGTTCATTGAAGTATGCCAGAGCTAAAATCTATGAAATTTTGATCCTTTTTATCTCTTTCCTGTTCCAGGAAGCCATTTACTGACAGGAAAGTATTTTATGTCTGTAATTTCTTATCAGTGAGGGTTATGCAATAGTCTGACCCAGTCTGACCCGGATAGAAACTGTCACTTGCACACCTGATGTTTAACTCTTTCAGGCAGAGAAAAAAAAGGAACACAGCCTAGTTATTTGTGTGCTAGGCACTGTACATACACGTCTATCTCATCATGTCACATGTCACCTCGGGTATCCTTTAATAGAAAATTAATTATCTGTGTAGTACTGATGATAGATAGAACAGTCTTAACATGGAAATGGCTTAATTGTGACAATTGTGTCAGACTGTAACAGTTGCTGTTTAGAATCCACACTCTGCCTTGAGAAAGAGAAGTAATGACCCTTTGAACCTTCCTGCAGTAAAATCTTATCAGAAGCCTTATCTCAGGCAAGGGACCCAATTCCACAAGCTGTTTGACAAATTGTTTTGCATAGAGAACAACTTAAGTGTTTTAACTCTTGCTGTACTAGATAACAGAAAGGCACTTCAGAGAATTTCTTATTAGGGCTAGTACTATATGCACCTATGTTTATCTCATCATGTCATGCCACTTCGGGTATGCTTTAAAATGGACCACTACCAAGCGTGTTTCCATACTTATCATAGTGAGAGTGACCGGTCTGTGTGAAATGACAGGTCCTCATTACATAACAGGAAGTATGGTCACCCCTGACGTGGCGCTGGATAGAGGAGACAGGAAAGGCGTCTCCTTACCTGGAAGGTGGCAGAGCGGATCTGCAGTCCTTCCTGCATGTTCTGCTGCAGGTGGTTCTGGATGTTGATCTTCTTCTCTCGGGTTATGGAGGCAATGGGGACGCTGCGGATGACTGTCTGCTCGCCCACTGCAGGGAGACAAGCGAGAAACAGGAGTTACACAAACGCGTGTCACCACCAAACACAGTATGCTGCACTTACACAAACATTTAAAGTGGACCTGAACTCGTACTCAGGACAGAAGGAAAACAGAGAGAAATGCACCCTGTATGTATTTAGAGAGTTTAGCCTAATTCCCCCTCATCTGTGACTAATCACAGCTGTAATTTGTCCTCTCAGCTGTATCAGCTGGCTGCCTCCGTAGAGCAGCTAATTTGTAAACACAGGATGTTAACCCTATGTCTGCATCCATGAAAGCAGGAAGTAGACACAGAGCAGATTTATAGCAGGATTTGTATTTAGCTGTAACAAAGAAATGTTTTTCTTTAAAGCGGATCTGAGATGAAAAACTAACTATGACAAGTAACTTGCCTATATATCTTATCTAAAGTTTAGATAGTTTACACAGCAAATCTAGCTGTAAACAGCTTCAACGGTATATTATTTCTCCCTGTGATACAATGAGGGCAGTCATGTTCTGCTTGTGATCATCACACACAGGCAAGCCGCTGTGCATCTCCAGCCCTCAGCCTGTGAAAACTTCACTCCCCATCTCCTCCTCCCCTCTGCCTCTGAAAGCTCTGGCTAGTAACACCTCCTCCTCCTCCCCAGACTGAGCTCCCATGAGCACTTGCTACATGGGTCTCAGAGTGCCTAGGCGCTGGAGGAGCTGTGGGCGAGGCTTGTTTAGTTTATAGGGAATAAGCAATAGCAGGTGTTATAGGGGCCATAGACAAGTGGGGCTCAGTGGCAATTGCTGGCAGCAATTAAGGGGGGGGGGGGGAGGAGGTCTCTGGCAGACTCCCTGGGGTGCAGAGTTACATGAAGAGAGAAGTTAACTCACTTTTGGCTACCTAATACTGGGGGCCTCTCTGACTACCTACATTTGGGGCAAGCCATACTCAGGGCTACCTAGTACTGGGGTCCCTCTAAATACCCATACTGGAAGACTACCTAATACTGGGGGACCCTCTGAATACCCATACTGGAAGACTACCTAATACTAGGGGCCCCTCTGAATACCCATACTGGAAGACTACCGAATACTAGGGGCCCCTCTGAATACCCATACTGGAAGACTACCTAATACTGGGGGTACCTCTGGCTACCTACATTTGGGGCTATCCATACTCAGGGCTACCTACTACTGGGGGCCCCGCTGAATACCGATAATGGAAGGCCACCTAATTCTGGGGGTACCTCTGGCTACCTACATTTGGGGCTACTCCATACTCGGGGCTACCTATTTCTGGGGGCCCCTCTGAATACCCATACTGGAAGACTCCTTAATACTGGGGCTACCTCTGGCTACCGACATTTGGGGCTATCCAAACTAAGGGCTACCTAATACTGGGGGCCCCTCTGAATGCCAATACTGGAAGGCTACCAAATACTGGGGTACCTCTGGCTACCTACATTTGGGGCTACTCCATACTCAGGGCTACCTACTACTGGGGGCCCCTCTGAATACCGATAATGGAAGGCTACCTAATACTAGGGGTACCTTTGGCTACCTACATTTGGGGCTATCCATACTCAGGGCTACCTAATACTGGGGTACCTCTGGCTACCTACATTTGGGGCTATCCATACTCGGGGCTACCTATTTCTGGGGGCCCCTCAGAATACCCATACTGGAATGCTACCTAATACTGGGAGTACCTCTGGCTACCTACATTTGGGGCTATCCATACTCGGGGCTCAATATTTCTGGGGGCCCCTCTGAATACCCATACTGGAAGGGCACCCAATACTGGGGGTACCTCTAGCTACCTATAGCGGGAAGCATTTCTGGCTACCTATACTGGGGGCCTACCTGGGGGTACCTAATACTGGGGGATACCTCTGACTACCAAAGCTGGAGGGCTGCCTAATTCTAGGGTGCATCTGTGGCTACCTAAAACATTTGCGTGTGTCGTGTGCATGTGGGGGACCCCAGCCAATATTTTGCTATGGGGAATCCTGGTTTCTAGCTGCACCCATGGTTGAAAATGATTCCTATCAACTCAGCTGTAAGCAGATGGGCCAGCGATCCGGCTGGCTGGGTACAATGACTGGGCCTCAGCGTGGATGGGGTGGATGCTGTGTTGGCACAGGGCTGCAGTTATGTTCTTCCAGTGAGACAGGTACAAATTGTTCTTGGATAATGGGACTTGTACACAAAGGGGTGAAGGTTAAGCCCTGATAAATACACAAATACCACAATAAATACAATCCAAGGCAACGGCTCCGCGCTGGAAACCGACGTTTCGGATTATGGTCCTCGCCGTTCGCCAATAAACTGCCAATCAAACAGCCGCAAAAACCTTCAGCTGGCCGGAGAATCTCCATACTGTGAAGAAGACAGAGAGGAGCATCTGAGTTATTGTTTGGTTCCATCCTCTGTTATTAACCTCCGATCGCCGATAATTACACCTAATCTGTTTCATATGGATCAGATGCGTCAGAGGGATGAGATTAATCACCACGAAATGTGCGCGAGGAGGCAAAATCTCTACAAAAAGCAGTTACTGAAGAGTTATTGAAGATGTCCATCCAGAAGAATTCTACTTCAGCCGGCAGTCCTCTGTGCGAGAGCCAAGTCATTCCGCATGTCAATTAACTTATTAGGTCTAATTCACTTTAATGTAAATCTGTCATGGGAGAAATATGAGGGCTGCCACTGGCCAAAACATAAAAGAATGGAAGTTTCCTACTTTCTGCAAGTCCGCGACTTTCCATTCAGTAAAGAGAACCAGTCACGTATAGGCACTTATAATATATAGGGTCCTAAGGACAGCCCTGTGCAGTACGCAGATATAAATGTTTGCTCAAGTAGCAATATAGGGTCCTAAGGACAGCCCTGTGCAGTACAGAGATATAAATGCTTGCTCAAGTAGCAATATAGGGTCCTAAGGACAGCCCTGTGCAGTACAGAGATATAAATGTTTGCTCAAGTAGCAATATAGGGTCCTAAGGACAGCCCTGTGCAGTACAGAGATATAAATGTTTGCTCAAGTAGCAATATAGGGTCCTAAGGACAGCCCTGTGCAGTACAGAGATATAAATGTTTGCTCAAGTAGCAATATAGGGTCCTAAGGACAGCCCTGTGCAGTACGGTGATATAAAGGTTTGCTCAAGTAGCAATATAGGGTCCTAAGGACAGCCCTGTGCAGTACAGAGATATAAATGCTTGCTCAAGTAGCAATATAGGGTCCTAAGGACAGCCCTGTGCAGTACAGAGATATAAATGTTTGCTCAAGTAGCAACAGGCAATGGGTCGGTTCATAAAAGGCTGTGCAGTAAAAAAAAATCTGGTTAGGAAAATACCGCATTCGATATTTTAGACTTTTGTGTGCGATTTCATAAAAATCTTCATAGGTGCGGTAGAAGTGCGGTAATTTAAAGAATCGGTAACAGCAGAAGAGTAGTTGTCTGTGTTGTTACATGCTGTTCTCTGTGCAGAGACAGCATTACAATATAAGAGGCATCCCAACTTCTCCTTAGATGTGCATATTTTGTTATACTGCCTCTGCTCGCCCTGAATCTGCTCTGAATCTGTCTATAAGTCTTTAACATTCTATTTAATTGCCACAGCATAGAACTTGAAGAAACTTTACACATGCTTAGGTGATTTTCAACTCCAGCTCCTAGTATCATTCACACAGGAACTCAAGGAGTTTAACAGCCGGAGGAATTCTGGAGAAGCCTGTTTCTTTTTGTATCCCTCTGCTGCTGCCTGGGGGAGATCTTACTGCTTCTGCTTGTGAATCACTGTTCCCAGCACAGTCCCGCACAGACTTCGCTCTCTTATCACCCCTTCAAAGCAGGCGGTATGTTTTGCGCCTTTACCACCTGTTCTAATCTTCATGAATTGACATTTACTGACATGTGTTGAGGTAAATACTGCACAAGTCGGTAATTTACCTCACTGCTTGGTAATTTCAACTTTTCATGCTGTAACAGCTTTTATGAATTGACATTTTCCTAAATGCTCAGAAAAGTCAGCTATTTTCTATATTACCAAATGCGGTAATGCTTTATGAATCGACCTCAATGTATCGATATTACAATAAAAACCTCTCCCTGAGACGTACACACGGGGAGGTGGGGATCAACAAGGACCCCAGCACACCGGTATGTTTCACACTAGTACCTCCCACATAACCCGGTTCATGAGGTTTGGGCGGCGGGTGAGCGGGCGGCCGGCGGGTTCAGCGGGCGGCCGGGTGTGTGGCGGTTCAGCGGGCGGCCGGCTGTGTGGCGGTTCAGCGGGCGGCCGGCTGTGTGGCAGTTCAGCGGGCGGCCGGCTGTGTGGCGGTTCAGCGGGCGGCCGGCTGTGTGGCGGTTCAGCGGGCGGCCGGCTGTGTGCGGGTGGTGCGCGCGGCAGCACAGACCTAGAGCCCATTTTTAAACGGGCTTAGGTCAACTAGTATATTATATGACTTTCCACTCAGTACAATATTCTGAAGTTGTTTGTTACATATAGGCACTTTTGGCGGACAAGTTAAGCACCCCCTGTTATCGCCATTAGAACATTCTCCTATCTTGATGCAGGAAACAACTAATATGCTATTCAGTCCATCCTAAACTTTGCTGCTCAACTCCACCCCTCTTAACTCCTCAGATGTAGCTCCTCTCTGGTAGTATCTTGACTGGTTCCTCTCCACTAGCTGCTTCTCTTCCTAACCCATCTCCCGACTCCCCCCACCCCCAACAACCATTGCTCCTCTCTGTCTATGCCCCCCTCTTCTTTCCCAGTTGCTCAGTGACTGTCAGTCCTAGCACTGGCATCACCTTTCTGTTATTCTCTTCACTGACTATACTTCTCTGTCATTCCCTCCATAGGTTGTTTCCAAACTGTCACTCCCCCACTGGCTGCTTCGCTCAATCCACCTGCTGGCTGTGCTTCTTTGCTGTTTCTTTAACTGGCTGCACATTTCTGTCACACTCTTTGATGGCTGGCCTCTGCAGCAATCTCTCCAATGGCTCTTCAATATAATGTCCCCAACTAGCAGCTCCTCTCTGTCAGGGGCTGTCAGTCCCTCTTTTGGCTTCTTCCCACTGCCAGTCCCTTGACTGGCTGCCCCTCTCTGTCAGTTCCTCCTCTGGTTCCTCCTCTCTGGCAGTCCCTCCACTGGCTCCTCTTCTCTGTCAGTCCATCCACTGTCTACTCCTCTCTGTCACTCCCTACTCTGGCTCCTCCTCTCTGCCAGTCCCTCCACTGATGAATGGTTTCCAAAATCATCTGACCCAGCAAAATAATGAGAGAATATGACCGAAAAGCCAGCCCCTTGGGTGGGAGGTGCTTGCTTTCACTGCAGATTGCAAGCTCCTCTATGGCCACACTGACTTCAATATAATATGCCACCTAAAACAATGTGAATTTATTCTTGCAAAGGTGCGTGATTTGGCATTATTGTTGGCATTAGAGTCTCATCGCATCTTCGTAGCTAGACCCCCTGGAATTGTGTGTGTTAAAAATGGGAAATGACAGTAGCCATATTACTGTGACATTAAAAGGCATCAAAGTCTGTTATGACCTTTTATATGCGAGTAGGCCGTTGGAAGTCTCCCCTGTATATCCCTATCTCACCCCATCGGCATTCTGGGTACGCTACAGGGTCAGGTTCGTGTTTTGAACACGCTTCCCCATAAATTTTTGTCACGGGAAAAGTTGGCCTTTCTACAGTCAGAACTGAAGATTTCAGATTAGTGAAGCGTTTTTCCCCTTGGCGACAAAAGTTCTCCCAACAGAAATTAGCAAATAACCGTCTCGAGTTCTGTGGACAGAGGAGGAGTATGAAGGGGGTCCAATCTATTTATTCAGCTTTCTGTTTGGCTTGGAAGCCCTTCACACAAAGCCGTTGGGTGGTCCGAGATGCTAATCGCCTTGAGCTGAGAGAGGAGAACAACACTTGATTGGGTTTACTTTGGAGAACGCTATAAAATCAAATAAAGAGTAACAAATCAGGCATTCGCTGGACGTGCCGTTAACCTGAAAGCAAAAGTCACAATTAGCACAAAGTGAGCCAGGAAACTTCTTGGTGGCCCACAATGAGCGTACCTGTCAGACTAAAAGGTCACCCCACAACTTATTGGTCAAATCAAGAATTAGTGATTGTTTCAGCAAACAGTCGTGTAAAGGAATCCCCCACCTTTTGCACCGGATACTAACCGGGCAAATAGATCAGATTTTTTTTTTTTTTTAGCCAGTTACTTTGTTTGTGCCTGCAGGATACAGCCTTTGGTTTCTTCTTCCCAATCCCGTCTCTGTTGTACATTTAGCTGGAGTGAGCCAAGCAAGTGTGACCATCTCAGGCTGCAGACAGGTCAAACCTGTTCTCAATCAAGAGGTCAACCTTAATACCAGGCAGTCCATGACCTAGAATGGTTCTTGCAGCTACCTGTCCTCTATCGTATATACGAACTGAAGGTTGTAAGTATGAATAAGACCTGTGGGCAGTAGGTTAGTGTGGGCGGTGCAGTTGTGGGAGGTGGCAGACAGGCGGATGATCAGGATTCAAGCCAGGAAATGCATTTTTTCGAATAGAATAAAAACAGAAATGACATCACGAGGGCAGAAATGACATCACGAGTTAGCCTTAACTGTGGGCAAAAGACATGGCTACCACCAGGAACAGAATTCTCGTCATTTACTATATAACATTCACTGAAATCAAAACGTGGACAGTACAATACATGTGTTATGCAAGTAGCTCAAGTATTTATCTACTTATATATGTGTTTTTTTCCCCCTGGCATAGTATTGATGATCGTACTGCTTTAAAAAGGCACTGTAGTAGGATGAGAAGAGGGTGGTTGTACACCATAAAAAAAAGAAACACAGAGACAACAGGAGTCCGAACAGTGCAATATGTCACCAAATTGACAGATGTGTTTGACGGAAAAAATAGTGCTCACGAAACGCATTGCCATAATAAACTTCATTGTTATATAAAGTTGTCATTGTTGAGGTAAACCACCTATCATCTTTTATTTTTTTTATTGTTTTTAACTCTGTTTTATACACCTCTGGGCACCTCATTCCCCCCCCTTATACTGTAGTAGGATGCAGTGAATTATTTAGGATACTCACTATTACGGTAATTATCCTGGTTTCAACATAATTCATTTTTGTCGATACAAATCAATCAGGATGGGCTGATTTTTCAGATTTTTTTTATATTTTTTTATGAAAATTGAATGGTGTAAAGCTGGCCACTAACGGTCCAATTTCTAGCGAAAAATGGTTCGAGCGATCAGAAATTCTGATCGGACGAAAAATCGTTCACTACACCATCAACTAACCAATCATTGCTTCCTATCTATCACGACCACCAAGAAAATCCAAATTTTCGTTCGACGAAAATTCATTCGGGCGACATTTTTTTCACTCGTTCATAATCGATTGTGTCCACCAATGGAGATTATTTACAACCAATCCGATCAGAATTTCTGATCGCTCGAACGATTTTTCGCTAGAAATTGGACCATTAGTGGCCAGCTTTAGATAGATGGTCAATATCTTGGTTTATAGACCCAAGTGATTTTTCAGAGTTTTCAATCATTTTTTTTTTATAATTGGGGAAAAAATGAACAAGTGTGATATACAGGTATGAGTCAGACTTTTGAAATGTTACAACCAATTTAAGATTGTAATTTTCAAATTGGAAAAAAAAAACCTAAAATTGTATGGTGTGTGTGGCCACTTTTATCCAGGTCTCAAAATAGGGCCAAAGAAAAACAAGATTCTTTCAAATGAATTTCAAATGGATAAGCTAGGAATTTTCTGAGACAGAACATATCCATGTTATATCTTATACTGTGAGATAAATAAACTTATGAGGTAAATACCTCATAAATGTCAATTCACAACGATTAGAGCATGCGGTAAAACAAGTGAGACGCTCGGTAAGATAAACAGCCATTAGCAGAGCCGGATTTGTAATCTTTGCTGCCCAAGGCCACTGTCACCAGCCGCCCCCCCTTTAGTATAGGTAGCGAGATGATCCTTTCCTCCAGTATATATAGCCAGATGACCCCTCCACCAAGTATAGGTAGCCAGATGACCCATCCCCCCTTTCCCTCCAGTATAGGTAGCCTGATGACCCATCCCCCCTTTCCCTCCAGTATAGGTAGCCAGATGACTCATCCCCCCCTTTCCCTCCAGTATAGGTAGCCAGATGACCCATCCCCCCTTTCCCTCCAGTATAGGTAGCCAGATGACCCATCCCCCCTTTCCCTCCAGTATAGGTAGCCTGATGACCCATCCCCCCTTTCCCTCCAGTATAGGTAGCCAGATGACTCATCCCCCCCTTTCCCTCCAGTATAGGTAGCCAGATGACCCATCCCCCCTTTCCCTCCAGTATAGGTAGCCAGATGACCCATCCCCCCTTTCCCTCCAGTATAGGTAGCCAGATGACCCATCCCCCCTTTCCCTCCAGTATAGGTAGCCAGATGACCCATCCCCCCTTTCCCTCCAGTATAGGTAGCCTGATGACCCATCCCCCCTTTCCCTCCAGTATAGGTAGCCAGATGACCCATCCCCCCTTCCCTCTATTATAGGTAGCCAGATGACCCATCCCCCCTTTCCCTCCAGTATAGGTAGCCAGATGACCTTAATCCCTCCTTTTCCCACCCCCCTTTTTAGTATAGGTAGCCAGCTCGCCTTCACACCGCAGCAGCCATCAGTGTCGCTCATTTCCCCACTCGTCTCCAGTGCAGAAGTTTCCTCTTCCTTTCCGTATCCAAGGCTGCCCAAGTCCATAGCCGCCAGCCACAATGCAAACGTGCACAGAGAGCAAGGTCACTGCTGCCCAGGCGGCTAGCAGCAGAGTACCATGTTCAGGCACTAGCATGATCTCCCTCCATTGCAGCATTTGCAAGCTTGCAAATGCTGTATCAGTTTAGCCTGCTGCTTTGGTGCCCTTGCTCCTGTGGTGCCCTAGGCCTAAATCCGGCCCTGGCCATTTGTGAGGTTACAGAAGGTTGTTAAGAAGGAAAGAGAAGGGGAACTATTCAAGAAAGTGAGAAACTTCATGAAAATTTTTTTTTCCTAATCTCACATTTGTAGCAACACACAAATCCTCATTTATATTCATATGGTGTAATAAATAAAAAGGCTAATGGTTTCAAGCGGATACATGGACTTGCTCTTTGTCAGTATAATAAAAAAATATGTTTTCCATATGATTTCCATTTTCCCTGTACTGCAATAACCCAGCAAAAAATATATATAAAATATTGAACTACATACTACGAGGTAAAAATCTTTGTGAATTATCCTACCAAACTATTACGTTATGTGTGAAAATCTTATGCCTGCTACACACGTTGCAATTTCCAGTCAGATTGACGGTCAAATCAGTTATTTCCAACACGTTCGATCTGATTTCTGATCGTTTTCCTGATCAATTTTCCGATTAAATCTATACAGAATTATTTATCGGATATCAGATTGGACCTGTTGGAAATAATCGATTTGATGAACGACCAATCATTCGTGAATATTCAATTTATTTTTCCGTTTTAACGGTATGAGGTCATTTGCCTGACATTACATTTTTACCAAACAGCTCTTTGTGAATTGAGCTTATATCGTACAACAACATGGCAAGTGAGACCATAGATACCTAGAGGGTCATGTGGAGTGCCTTTAAATATGATGCGATAAGTGGTAAGGAAGAGGGCTCCCTCTGCTGGCAGGATGTGAGGTCCTCCAAGCATTCCTCCGGTGGCCTCTTCTCTTCCGTCGGGGTCCAAAAGCACCCGTAAAGCTTCACAGACAAACTCCTCCCCGGGAAGCAAAGCCGGCCTCAGGATTTTGGGCTGCAAATGAGCATAACAGTGTAAGGACGGTTACCAATAGTTTACACACATTTACACACATCTCCTCCCACCTGCACATGTTGAATAGAGACATTTGTGTACCTAAATAGTGTTGAAGCATTTTTTTTACATACCCCAAAATACTGATCCCATGGCTTGCGTGCCTGTTTTCAAAACTTCATATCGATTCACTGGGAGTGTCCTTATAAGACCTTCCTCAGCTTTGTGGGCTGCATTTTATGCCTGATAACTGGGTGTTCCAGGGTACATGAGGGAAGAGAAAGCGAAGCTACCCAGTTAAATCTAGAGAGCAGAATGAGGTTTTCTGACTTGTTTTTTCTGCAGCTTTGTGAGCTGTAGTTTGGGGTCGAAGACACTTATCAGACAATACCTTCTATGCTTTGCTAGCACAGCAATTACTGAATTACAAGGCAATCTGATACTTTGTTCTGCAATCTGACTGTGCCATTTGTTCTGCAATCTGACAGCTTCAGTGAACTGTGAATAATGCAGGGCTGTGGAGTCGGAGTCGTGGAGTCGGAGTCGTGGAGTCGGGCAATTTTGGGTGCCTGGAGTCGGAGTCGGGAAAAAATGCACCGTCTCCGACTCCTAATGAATTTGTAACTGTAATTAAAATAGAAAATATGATAAAATGTTCTATTTCTCAGATAATAGTCATTAAAAATAATGTATATATACAGTATATATACAGTAATAGCTGTGCTTAGTCCACAAAAATGAAATAAACCAATCAAAATTAGTTACTTGTGCTGCTTCAATAAAGCAGTCCTCGTATTTTTAAGGTCAGATATGCATATCTGATTGTGACTGTATATGATGTGTACACAGGAATCTCTTATATATACTAAATAACATCTATGCTGTAAGAATAAAGCCTGATGTGTAGCTGTGTCACTAATAGAGATGGTCAACGAGATGGAAATAATTCTGCATTGATGATGATTTATGCAAATGTATGCACTCCCTTTCCTGATGAAATCAAATAATGTGATATGTTATTAAAATTTGGTTTGGTGTCTACAAATTAAAGGGTAACTGAGACGGATGAAAAGTAAAGTTTTATACATACCTGGTTGCTTCCTCCAGCCCCCTTCAGGCTAATCAGTCCCTCGCTGTCCTCCACCACCCGGATCTTCTGCTATGAGTCCTGGTAATTCAGCCAGTCAGCGCTATCCGGCCGCATGCCGCTCCCACAGCCAGGAACATTCTGCACCTGCGCAATAGTGCTGCACAGGTGTAGTATGCTCCTGGCGGCGGAGTGTGTGCATACGCACTACGCCTGACTGGCTCAAGTACCTGGACTCATAGCAGAAGATCCAGGTGGTGGAGGAGGACAACGAGGGACTGATTATCCTGAAGGCGGCTGGAGGAAGCCCCAGGTATGTATAAAACTTTAATTTCATCTGTCTCAGGTTTACTTTGTTACACAGTAGTACTATACTCTACATATGCACTCCCCACAGAGCTGCAGGGAATCCACTGAGAATGCTGTACACATTGAACACAGAGGTGTTGTCTGTTTACAATCTCCTCATTCCCCTGCAGAGTACCTGCACATCATTCTTACATGTACCCACAGTTACATTGCCTAGGGCCTGATAGATGTTCTTTGTTCCGGTTTGTACCTTTTACAAGTACTCTTACCAAGGACTAGTTTTAGTCTAAAGGGAATAAATATAGTAGTCTACATATCCTTCTCACTTCAGTTGTCTTGTAAAATTCCTAAGCGTTGGCAGTTAAGAGACGAATTTCATGTTACATACTTTTAATCAACAAAATTGTAATATGCAAATTAGAGGAGTCGGAGTCGTGGAGTCGGTGGAATCCTAAACTGAGGAGTCGGAGTCGGTGGATTTTTGGACCGACTCCACAGCCCTGGAATAATGCTGGGCTTACATGGCTCGATTTTGCCGCTTGATTGATTCCCCGCTTGATTCCGTAGGCGATTCTCTTATCTTCCGTTCGTTTTTCTTATCTTTTTCCATTGTGTTCAATGCGGAATAGAGAGGCGAAACGATCGGGCGGGAGATCAGACGTTTCGGAAATTATCTATCGAGCCACCTAAATGGCTCAGAATCGAGCCATGTAATTCCCAGCATTAGCCTTCAAATGACATAATATCTGTTTTTTTCAGTTTTTTTTGCGTTTAACACTGTAGAGCAGAAATGTAATTTTGAGTTTCATCCCATTCTAAAGGGGCCCATACACTTAACGATTTTCACGCCTATATACAGCAGATTTGATCACTGTGATCGAATCTGCTGTGAAATCGCTGCGCAAACGTTGACCGAACGATCGATTTCCGTTGTTCCTGTCGATGCGGAAGATTTCCCACGATCGCCGGCGGGTCGGGAGTGCGTCGATAGCGGCGTTCAAATGCACAACGACCGACGCAATACAGCTGCAATACATTACCTGTTCCGCCGGCGCGTGTCGCATTACCTGTTCCGCCGGCAGGCTTCACTTCTTCCTGTCCCGGCAGTAGGAGGTTTAAACAGTAGAGGGCACTCTACTGTTTAAACTTCCCTGGACAGGAACTGAAGATGGAGCCGAGCGAGGAGGAGAAGACCGCGGAGACCGGGGGACTCGCGGCGGCCGGATCAGGTAATGTATGCAGGGCGGTGGCAGCTCCACAGATGGTGATCGGTTTCATGCTGAAATCGATTCACAATCTGTTTGCAGTAAAGGCAGCCATACGATCCCTCTCTGATCAGATTCGATCAAAGAGGGATCTATCTGTTGGTCGATCTGATGGCAAATCGATCAGTGTATGGCCACCTTAATACAGTTTGGAATTGAGTCAGTGAAATGTGCATCCTGTCTACTCTGATTGGACAGTTTACAAGCTGCATACAAGCCGTATAAAAAATACACCATCTTAATCCTATATACAACTCATGAAAGTCATCTTCTCCTGTCTCTAGTCCTGAGTTTAGTTGGTTTGGACTAGGGGTCCCAGAGCTGTGGACCCCCCACCACTACTAACTGTCTATTCCTCTGATACAGGGGACTATACTTTAGATTAGGTGTTTAGTGGCTACACTTGTTATGGGTGTGAAGATGCTGAAGGCCACACTCGTTTTATGATCCTTGTGAGATGAGCTCCAAGGCTGTTATGGGCACCAAGGGGAGGCAAGGGAAGGGGTGTGACCATCTGGGGGTCCCATCAAACTTGGGAGGGGGGCACATGAATTGTAGTTACGTCACTGGTTCGGACAAACCCTGGAGTGATGGATTTCCTTTAATAAATTCTACCTAGAGACCACAAAGGAGCGTTTACAGATGACATAGTCCCAATCTGTAGATGCCATCCAGAAAAAATTGTAGCAGTTGAAGACACAATTACCTTCTTGATTGGTGGAAGCCTCCGGCTCTCGCGGTGTACAGCCTCTAGCGTCTCGATGTGCATAGCGACAATACCTGGAGAAGACAGCATAGTAATCAAACAGATGGATAGCAAACACAATACAAAGCACATAGCACAATGGGAATAGTAGCCACATCATACGATGGACGAGATGGAGTGCTTCTGGGACGTACCACGGGACATCACTGATTTGACAGACTCATCTCTGGATGCCTACTTCACAAAACACTTACAAATCAATGTTTGTAATTACAGGTAGTCCCAGACTAACGAACGAACAAGCGACTTACGCACTATTCACGGATATGAATGGCCTGAAAATGTGAAATCTGATTTAGTGGAACCAAGTCAAAAACATTTTTTTCTAAAAAGAACTGGTAGTTTTTGAACACAAATTGATTTCATACATTTCAAAGAAAAAATGTTTTTCAGTCTGGTAAACTGACTTTTGCTCTGGTACACTGAGGGCACGGGGAACAGATGTGACTGTGTGTGTGTGTGTGTGTGTGTTTGTGACTGTGTGTGTGTGTGTGTGTGTGACTGTGTGTGTGTGTGTGACTGTGTGTGTGTGTGTGTGACTGTGTGTGTGTGTGTGACTGTGTGTGTGTGTGTGTGACTGTGTGTGTGTGTGTGTGTGTGACTGTGTGTGTGTGTGTGTGTGACTGTGTGTGTGTGTGTGTGTGAGTGTGTGACTGTGTGTGTGTGTGACTGTGTGTGTGTGTGACTGTGTGTGTGTGTGACTGTGTGTGTGTGTGACTGTGTGTGTGTGTGACTGTGTGTGTGTGTGACTGTGTGTGTGTGTGACTGTGTGTGTGTGTGACTGTGTGTCTGTGTGACTGTGTGTCTGTGTGACTGTGTGTGTGTGTGTGTGTGACTGTGTGTGTGTGACTGTGTGTGTGTGACTGTGTGTGTGTGACTGTGTGTGTGTGACTGTGTGTGTGTGACTGTGTGTGTGACTGACTGTGTGTGACTGACTGTGTGTGACTGACTGTGTGTGACTGACTGTGTGTGTGTGTGTGTGTGTGTGTGTGTGTGTGTGATAGAGGAGGGGTACTGAAAGCACAGCGTAACAATGAAGGCATAGGGGAAACAGATGGGGACACTGGAGGCACAGAGGAGGTTTAGGGGAAACAGAGGGGGACACTGGAGGCACAGAGGAGGTTTAGGGGAAACAGAGGGGAACACTGGAGGCACAGATGAGGTACAGGGGACAGAGACGGCACAGTGTTTTCACTTATGTACAGATTCAGGTTAAGGACTAAGCTACAGTCTCTATAAGGGATGATGAATGAGATGCAAATATTTCCAAGTTCATGCTTTATTGTGCAAATTTTTATACAATTATATGCAGCTTGAAAATGGACCAATCAAGTCCCAGCCAGGTTTAAAATGATTGGTCCATTTTAAAGTTGCATATAAATTTACATAATTCTGCATCAACTCAGAAATATTTGCATCTCACTGATCATCCCTATTCCCTGTCTTGTTCATAAACCTGAGACTACCTGTACTGATGAGCCAGCCAGGTCCCATTTACGTTTTTTGTGGTCTATCTTTATCACAGAGCATGCAGAAGTTTCTTATGGTCTTTCAGTCTTAAACATTATATTTTATTGTATATACAATCTAATTGTATTGTGGTACATTCCTGTATGAGAAGCACATCATTTCTGATTGAGATAGATGGGTGGAGCCCACTCCCATGTCCTCCTTGATGCTACTACTGCTAGCCAGTGCCCTCCTGAAGATCGTGAAAGTACTTGTCTTTATGTACGAGCACAGCCTTGCTGCAGCCGTGCCTGCGCAGTAGCCGCTTATGCACCAGCTGCCCCAATTACGGTATTAAATAATTACTGGATGAACCATTATGTGCCCGAAGAATGAGGTCAGCTGACCACCTGAAAGATGAGGTTATTCCATCATTGGATTTCTTCTTTCCTGATGGCATGGGCATTCTCCATTACGGCAACATCAGGATTCATTGTCTCAAATTGTGAAAAGGTGGTTCAGGGAGCATGTGACGGCTTTTTCTCACATGGATTTGCCACCACAGAGTCCAGACCTGAACCCAACTGAGAATCTTTGGAATGTATTGAAGAAGAATTTGCACAACAGTGAAAATTCTCTAACTCTCCCATCTCTAAAAGATCTTGGTGAAAAAAATGAATGCAACTCTGGATGGAAAAAAATGTGACATTGCAGAAGCTCATTGAAATGGTGTCACAGCAAATGCATGCCGTAGTCATAACTAAAAGGGATACAACAGAATATAAGTGTGTGACCTTTTTACATGACGGGTCGTGTAATACTATATGACTGAGAGAGAGGGTGGCTCTAGAAGATGCACAGCTGGCTGGACACCTACCTGGGATCATACAGTGCAGGCTCTTGATATGATCTTGTGTCACTCCGCTCTCTGTGCAGACCTTATCGATAAATCTGGTGATGAATCGCACCACGGAATTGGTGATATCGCTCTCTGAGTCCTCAAACCCGCTCTCCGTGTCGTAGCTTTCCGCCACACTGCCTGCAATACTGGAAAACATAGACAAAGAGCTTTATCACAGAAGTCAAGAGTACATCCAGGAATCTGAGGTCACCCTAAGTAAGGGCTTCCCAACACTGTCCTCAAGTACCGCCAACAGTGCATGTTTTGTGGCAACCCACAGGGGAAGAGAATCAGCTCTGCTGAGAAACGAATTACCCCACCTGTGAATGGTTGTGGTTTTCTGCAAGACATGTACTGTTGGTGGTACTTGAGGACAGGGTTGGGAAGCCCTACCCTAAAAGACAAGAGATTATTGCCTTTGTAAGATGATAGGTCCACTTCAAATTTCACAATGTCCATGTTTAACCGGACAGCATCTTCAAGAAGAATGCTATTTGTGTACAAATGACCGCATTCATTTATCCCATTACTAACTTGTGCAACAAATGATATCATACCCAATGTGTGTTCTGAGAAACGACACTGCTATTCTGCTAACCAATAAATACCTCAATAGCACATAATAGGTCAAATGAAGCTACTGGGAAAATAAATCTCAGCCATGTATTTAGACAATGAGATCCAAAGCATGCCACTGCCTCACGTTTGCACGCACGTGGTCCAGCCCAGCAGCTCAGCGTGTGGTGGAAACAAGAATGTTGCCGGGGCCATGTAGGTTTCCATGTTATGGGGGACGCTCCTGGGAGTCACCATTCAGGAATGATACACAAACAGCACAAACAATGACATCAGCCCCCCACTCCAGTAATTGTTTATCATGCCCTGATCAAATGTGTAATCTAAGTGGCGACGCTGAGACAGGCCCAACATTCCTGAGAAGACAAACACAAATATATTATAACGGTGGGCGGCACAAAAATGGCTCCTTAAGGAGAAACTCTAGGCTTCAAAAATCCCTCACACACATTCCTGACCTTCCTCTGACTAGCAGATAGATCCTTGGATAAATATCCACACATGAACATGGTCAGGCTGGGCAGTAGATCAACTACCCAAACTCCCACAGCGAGAGGAAGTGCTGAGGCCTTAATGAGTTTGTGCATGAATTGTTGGGGACTCTAGAGTCAGAATCAAGTCTCCTACAAAGGCCATTCACTTTTCAGGCTTTTTTATACTACAGAAAATGGAAGACAAAATGTGAGACCTGGCTTTGCAATGCCTGTGGTGGCCCTACAGTTTACCAATCCTGACTTTAGTTTATCCTGAAAACCAGGGAATGCCATCACAACAGAGAGAGAGTCGCACAGTGGGTGTGTTTGCGCGCACACGCGCCCAAAATTAGAGAGGTGGCATACCTCAAATGATGACACTGGCTGGATAGTGTACTGGTTAAGGGCTCAGCTTCTGACACAGGAGACCTGGGTTTGAATCTCGGCTCTGCCTGGTCGGTAAGCCAGCACCTATTCAGTAGGAGACCTTGGGCTAGTCTCCCTAACACTGCTACTGCCTATAGAGCGCATCCTTGTGGCTGCAGCTCTGGCGCTTTGAGTCCGCCAGGAGAAAAGCGCAATATAAATGTTCTGTGTTTGTGTTTTTTGTAATACAAGAGGTATTTTATTAAGTTAGACAGTTGGCCAGCCACCAATTCAATAAAAAACCTTTTGGATTACATTTAACGTCATCATTTGAGGTAATCCACATCTTCCTTTTTTACATAGTATTGGTTTTTAACTCAGCTTTATCTAGTTTAGGTCACCTCTTCAACCCGTTGAGCCTTGGACCCTGCTTTGGAGGGGCACCGATCTCCAGACCCATATGTTAAAGCTGATTTCCATACTTTTTCTTGCAAGAGAGCGACCACGCTAAGACTCCAGGTTCACCTGAGAGGATACGGGTTTAACCTCCCTATCCACCACTACAGTATATCTATGTCCTCTGTGACTTCATCTAAGCCACGAGTCAGTAGATATACGTCTTGTAGCAGAAGCAGTGCTGTGCAGGATTGGGCTTGCTCCTGTGCACGTTTCTGGCACTATCTGATGCAGCACTAATTGGTGAATGGGAATATATGTTTCCTGAGCTAATGAGATTGATTTTTACCATCAAAAATACTTTTATTTTCTCAGTTCATAGTGACAAATACACACTGTAGCATTATTTCAGAATCAAATATCTTCACCATAAATTGTGACAGGAACATAATCTAAGTTTTGTGATAAGCGGTAAGAATAGTCAAACAAAATTTGTGTTTTTTATCTACAGTAGCACTTTTTATTTTTAAACTGGAATTGGTAAAACTGAGAAATAATGTGTTTTTTCCTGGTTTTCTCATTAAAATTCTTAGAAAACAAAATTGTTCGAGGGGAAAAAATGGCATACAATGAAAGCAGAGTTTGTCTTGAAAAAAAAACAATATATATTTCATTTCTGTGTCATAAGTAGGGATAAAGTTATTTCTGATTAAATAAGGACATAGCTAAACTGTCAAAACTGCTCTGGTCCACAAGTGGGAAACAAGGTCTGGATGTGAAGTGGTTAAGATCTCCACTTGGCTAAGAGCTGAGGTAGCTCGATACATGTTAGCTATTTGATGCATGCATTCATGTTATACTTCAAACGTCCTAAATAAAGATTTGGAATCCTGGACAAGTGCGGACCTTCCTGTTGTAAGATCTCCACTTGCTGTGCTGGTTGGTGGTTCCTATTGGCAACCACATTTTTATGAATACCCTCCTTTCTCCTCCTCCAGCTTTCGGTTTTTACTACACCAGTGTGCTGTTGATATTAAGGATCTGAAATATAACAAATGTAACCTTGTAGCTACTGCCCCTGAGACTATGTAATGTTGCAAATCATGACAGGTTCCCTTGAATCAATGTGAAAGTCTGACCAACTGTTGCTATGGCATGAAAAGATTTCAAACTCCATACATTTGTGTGTATTTGTGTGTCCCACTTAGGGTATCAGAATAAATGAAAACGTCACAAATTCACTAAGTGAGAGCATTCAATACTTTATTGTAGGACTTTTCTAACTGACAATAAAATTTATAAAAACATGATTAAATTCTCCCTATATGCTGAGTATACTCAGCCCTCACAAAAAGGTGCCAATACAAATATCAATGATCATAAGCATATAAATATGTACCAATCCGTAGAAAGCATAGAAGATTGTTGCAAACATGCAATGAGAAAAAAAAAACGAAAATCTATTTAAAAAAATACATAGTGTGCAAAAACAGGAGAAAACCGAGCAGTGACAAAAAAAAAGTGCTGCCGTGCTAAAAGTATCAAAAAATGGCAAGAAGAGCCTCCATGGGAAGCAGCCGGCAGCTGCAAGCGCATAAGGCTGTCTCCCTGCCGCCATCTGGGTGCTGCTCTTGCCACGCTCCTATACACTTTGCACTACTGCACTTTCTGATCCCTTGAATGATCTTTTGTATGCACTTTTCCTCAACAGGTTTTTTTATGCTTGTGACCTTCTTGCCAGTTTTTGATACTTTTTGCACGGCAGCTTTTATGTCACTGCAGTTTACTCAGGTTTTTGATCTAAATATATATGTTACAGGTAAAGTACGAAATCAGGCATTCTATAGAATGCCTGAAGCGATTAGGCAAAGTACGAAATGTCTGTTTCGTTATGTACTTTGCCTAGGCATTCTATAGAATGCCTGAAGTCGTTTCGGCAAAGTGTAGAATATCCAGTTCTCTATAGAATGCCTGCTTTTTCCCCCCACACTTTGACTATAACCGCTGCAATACCTATGCTGTCAGTGAGGAGGCTAGTGATGATGATGGGTGGATGCATGCTGATATTGTGGCCTCCTTCACATTACAACGCGTGCACGAGAACGGCTCCTGAATAGGCTGCGGCGTGTCGTTGGGAATCTGCGGTGCGACGCAATTAGCGGCGGTAGTAATTAATTAACCCGACCGACAAAGCAAAGCAGAGGCACAGACAATGTCAATGTTCATTTATCGTCAGGCATTAAAATACCTCTCTCCAATATCCCATTTTGCACTTTGCCGAACCTGTCTTAGGCATTCTATAGAATGCCTAGGCAAAGTACGTAACAAAAACAGACATTTCGTACTTTGCCTAAAATAGTCAGGCATTCTATAGAATGCCTGAATTTCGTACGTTGCCTCTAACATATATATTTTATAGATTTTCAGGCATTTATCTGATCAGGGTTTGCAACAGTCTTTTATGCTTGCCACATATTGTTTACATATTTATGATCTTTGATATTTGTATTGGCACCTTTTTGTGAGGGCTGAGTATACTCCGCACATGGGGAGATTTTCATCATGTTTTTATATAGATTTTATTGTTAGTTGGACAAGTCCTACAATAAAGTATTGAATACTCTCACTTATAGTAGTGAATTTGTGACTTTTTCATTTATTTTGATACCCCAGGTGGGGCAGTATTTTCTTTGTATGCGCTTACTTCTAATGGTGCACACACAAAAAAAAAATCTCCCAATACGCTAATCAACTATGGCAGAAGATGGGAATAGCACATCAAAGCTTCTAGCAGCTGATAAAGCCAACCGGCAGCTGTGTTTAAGGACAACTGAAGCCAGAGGGATATGGAGGCTGCCATATTTATTACCTTTTAAGCAATACCAGTTGCCTGGCTATCCTGTGGATCCTCCAACTTTCATACTTTTAGTCATAGCCCCTGAACAAGCATGCAGCAGATCAGGTGTTTCTGACATTATTGTCAGATCTGACAAGATTAGCTGCATGCTTGTTTCTGGTGTTATTCAGACACTACTGCAGCTACATAGGTCAGCAGAGCTGCCAGGCAACTGGTATTGTTTAAAAGGAAACAAATATGACAGCTGCCATATACTTCTCACTGCAGTTTTCCTTTAAGTATTCGGTGATTTGCTAACGACAACTTCCACTTCCTGGGTGAAGCTAATTGGCTTGTCAGTAGAGTTCCTCCCTCTTGATTCCCCTTACCTGTTGGTAACGATGCTATTGCTGCCGCTCTCCCAGTCGCCGGTGGCCGAGGTTCTCAGCAGTTTATTCTTGCTGGTGTCCAGAGGTACCAGGAGATACACCATGAGGTTGGCAAAGTGAATGGCCTGGCTGAAGACAGTGCTCTCCTCCCGCTGGACCAGCTCTAGCTGCTGCTGTTTGCTGAGTGAAGGCCAAAGCCGCAACTGCTCGGCCGCAATGTCCATGACTGTGTTCTCCTTCTCCGAGCTGTCCAAGCCGTTCTCCTGCAACCAGACAAAAAGTTGCACAAGTCCTCACTATTAGAGAAGGTCCATGATAGGCTAGTAAGTTTGGATTGACGCAAATTTTATGTTAATGTTACGCAAATTTATGCAGCATGGAAACTTGTTTCAGGTAAGATACCCACCTAGAAGTAGAGGGAAAGCTCTGGGTCCGATAGAGCCTTCGTAGCCCTCTATCTGTGCTCTCATTCCACTGCTGTCCCCTGTTCAAAATTGGCTCCTTCTGGAATCCTTGGCAAGGTTCGGAAGAATTTGTGTACCCAAATGCTTCCGATTTTTATAAAAGTTTAACAATAAAGAACATCTCTACCTAAACATATAGGTATAGTAATCTATTTTCCACTCAAAATGCTTCAAAAACCCCCACAAAACTGGACCCAGAGATCTGTCCACTGCCCTTCAATCCACCAGTTTAAACAACACAGAGATGCCATCTACTGTCTACTGAGGGAGAAGGAAGGTGAGGTGTCTGCTGGCAGGTGGTGCGTAAATGACAGTCTATGGCTGTTCTGTTGCGAATGGCTACCATCTCTGCATAGACAGGAGATGACATCACTATTGCCAACGTGGATTAAACGAGCACAAGGACACAATTGCCACATCACTGTATGCAGACATCTTCAGTAGAAGGTCTAGTCTAATTTTTCTTGATGCACTTCGGGGAGGGGTCAGATATCTGGGTACGTGTCAGTCGGCAAGTCTTGAAGCTGGGCGCAGGGTGAGCCGAATGACGGCTGCCGCTCAATACCCCAGCGTGGTTAAATACTATTCCCTCTCCGAGTTGTAGCAACTCAGAGGGAGGTGTAATTTGGGGTTTGGTGATCGCGGAGCACTGAATTAGCCTTTGCACGGGGTGCGCAGCATGGCACTAGTGCTATAGCTGCGCCCAGCTTCGGTGTAGAGATGACCTGATTTGCAGATACTTCTACTTGTGTGCGTAAGTACAGTTATGCCTTGAAAATATTTAGGTACATACCTTAGAATTAGAAACTGAGCCCTGATTGGCATCTTTAGAGGTCAGGTACAGGGCGCGCACTTGGTTCTGGACATCATTATAGAACGTGGTCTCCCAGAACTGCTGATTGGCCCATATGGTATGATCCTGGATGCATGTGTAAGCAAACTGGCTGACCCCCGGGGACAGTTTCTGTGAAAATCAACAGAACACCATCTTACAAACGTATAACAAACAAAATTCCTCGTCGTCACTGATAACACAGCAAAAATGTAAAATATTCAGGATCGCTTCTCTCTTGACGAAGCTTTTAATGAATCTGAAATACAAGTTGACGTCTCACATTTTCATCAATTGGTCTGGAGCAATTTCGGAGTAAGAAACAGCAACAGTGAAGACAACAGTTGGATGATACGTCCTGTACGTGACTCCGGCAACAGCAGGCTGACGTCATCAAGGAATAATTCCACAAGTCCCTAGTTTTGTCTTCCAAGAAAGATAAGAGTGATGACTAAAATATTTGCCCTGGACTCACTGCTTGTATCTCTTGCCTGTCTCCAAGGTTTATTTTATCGGCTGCTCTGCTGAGAACCTGACAAAGCTGTTTACATGATGGAAAACGATGACACGGCTTGAATAGAGAAGCTCAATTACTTACGGGAATGGCTCGTGTTTAATGGGAGCACTTGAGATGGAAAGGTTTGATAGTCCTTGATGACCAATGACCTGCTTTCATTACAACACAAGTAGTTTCCTTAACGTGACAACTTACATGATCTGAGCTTGACTCTAGTCAGCAACTGTGAAGAGGCAAGAGAAGTTTAGGATAAGTGGGAGCCCCCCCGCTTCAGGGGCACCACCGGTGGAGTACCACTATGGGCCCGCTTCTGGCTCCTGCTCCCCTGCCTCAGGGGCGCCACCGGTGAAACACTACTAGGGACTCGCTTCTGGCTCCTGCTCCCCTGCCTCAGGGGGACCACCGGTGAAATACCACTAGGGGCTCGCTTCTGGCTCCTGCTCCCCTGCCTCAGGGGCACCACTGGTGAAATACCACTAGGGGCTCGCTTCTGGCACCCGACCCCCTGCCTCAGGGGCACCACTGGTGAAATACCACTAGGGGCTCACTTCTGGCTCCCGCTCCCCTGCCTCAGGGGGGACCACCGGTGAAATACCACTAGAGGCTCGGTTCTGACTCCCACTCCCCTGCCTCAGGGGGACCACCAGTGAAATACCACTAGGGCCTCGCTTCCGGCTCCCACCTCAGGGGTGCCACCGGTGAAATACCACTAGGGGCTCGCTTCTGGCTCACGACCCCCTGCCTCAGGGGCACCACTGGTGAAATACCGCTAGGGGCTCGCTTCTGGCTCCCGACCCCCTGCCTCAGGGGCACCAATAGTGAAATACCACTAGGGGCTCACTTCTGGCTCCCGCTCCCCTGCCTCAGGGGTGCCACCGGTGAAATATCACTAGGGGCTCGCTTCTGGCTCCCAACCCCCTGCCTCAGGGGCACCACTGGTGAAATACCACTAGGGGCTTGCTTCTGGCTCCCACCTCAGGGGTGCCACTGGTGAAATACCACTAGGGGCTCGCTTCTGGCTTCCTATCCCCTGCCTCAGGGATGCCACCGGTGAAATACCACTAAGGGCTCGCTTCTGGCTTCCGCTCCCCTGCCTCAGGGCACCACTGGCGAAATACCACTAGGGGCTCGCTTCTGGCTCCCTATCCTCTGCCTCAGGGGCACCACTGATGAAATACCACTAGGGGCTCGCTTCTGGCTCCCGACCCCTGCCTCAGGGGTGCCACGGGTGAAATACCACTAGGGGTTCGCTTCTGGCTCCATATTCCCTGCCTCAGGGATGCCACCGGTGAAATACCACTAAGGGCCGGCTTCTGGCTTCCGCTCCCCTGCCTCAGGGCACCACTGGTGAAATACCACTAGGGGCTCGCTTCTGGCTCCCTATCCCCTGCCTCAGGGGCACCACTGATGAAATACCACTAGGGGCTCGCTTCTGGCTCCCTATCCCCTGCCTCAGGGGCACCACTGATGAAATACCACTAGGGGCTCGCTTCTGGCTCCCGACCCCTGCCTCAGGGGTGCCACGGGTAAAATACCACTAGGGGTCCGCTTCTGACTCCCGCTCCGAGGACAGTGGGGGAGTTTGACTGAGGCAGTACACCTGTCAAATGGGAACACAGATGGCCTAAGGCAGGTGTCTAATAATAATAGCTCTTCCTAGTAACGCATTTCCAGACCCCGGTGCTACAAGCGGTATTCAGGGGCAACACCCCCCAGCCACCACCGCAGGGGGGGCTGGGGGCTAAGGAAGCATGGTCAGACGGCAAGGAGGTGGGAGAGCAGAGCAGCGTAATACATTACCATCATTGAGCGGAGCTAGAAAAGTCCTCCTAACTCCTCTCTCCTTCACTGCTGCTGCCATACTGCCACTTTTCCCCTTGGCGCTTGATGCATGTCACATGACATGCTCAAATGGAAGCAAAGGCAAGGGAGATTAGCTGTAAGGCGGCTACAGTAAAGAAAAGAGGAGTGAGGCAGATGTGTTGCTCTGCTGGATGAAGGCTGCTCTGCCCTCCATCTTCATGCCACCAGACTGAGCTCCTCAAGTCTCTGGTTGGGGGTAATCTTGAGGGAGGAGCGTTGTGGCAGGTTAAGCAGGGGGCCCGGCTCTAGAGTTTTGCAGGGGTAAGGGTGAGGTCAGGGGGGCACTGGGATCATAATACACCCATTACTAAATCGTTTGTTCTATTTAACCTGCATGGAAAGTAGATAAGTTATTATGAACCATAATGTTATATAGTTGTATAAAATAAGGGTTCTGTATGCCCCAGTCCAGCATCCTGCAGTGATGCATTATGGGTGCTTCTTGTCAGACAAGGAAGTGACCACATGCCATTACCTTCTGCTGTAACCTACATTGGAGTTAAAGAGAACCAGAGATGAAGCAACCTCATGTATTTTACCTTATAAATCAGTGGGAACATGACAGTAAACACCTAATCTGCTCTTTGTTACATTGTTCTCTGTTTAATTTGCCTGTTATCACCTCTAAGATAAGAATCCCGACTAAGCAGTCGGTCTGGCTTTGCTACAGAATAATTATAGCTGAGACTGTGTTCTCTTTGGTGTCTTCAAGTCCAAGCCTGCCCCCTGCTGGCTTTGCTCAGGAATCATTATAGCTGAGTCATTATAGCAAAGCCAGACTCAATGCTCAGTCCGGGATTCTTATCTCAGCTAGATAACAGACACTTTTAGCAGTGAGGATGGAACAGAGAGCAGGGTAAAGGTTTTCTCTAATGTTCCCACTGATTTCTATGGTAAAATACACAAGGGTGCTTCGTCTCTGTCGGGATATAAAGTTTCACCAGTAGAGGGCAGCTCTGTCTTACAAAACACATCAATCATTCTCCAGCCATGGCCAATCAGCGAATTCCCCGCTCTCTATAACGATACACGGGATTAAATAAAGATAACTTTATTCATAGGCACAATGGGGAAGATTATCATCAGTCCACAGGACCTCGTAATATCTCTAAAACATGTCATGTCAGTGACACCCTAATAAACACGATAAAAGTGTAATATAAACAAAAACAACCCGATAAAACTAAATCCAGATAATCATCTCTGGCAAAACAAGGTCATGTAGACAGCGGTTTCACACCAGGATGAGCAGCACTGCAGTTATGATCTAGCGGTGCTGGAGAAGAATGCATATTTCTCTGCAGAAAAATCTATGAGTCTTTTACTGTGACCTTAAACTTTAAAACGTTTCACTCAACTATCTGTATGCTCCATTTATCTTTTTATACATGGTGACCATATTCTCTCTTAAAGAGAAGCTTTAGATACAGGCAGCATGATGGTGTAGTGGTTAGCACTCTCGCCTTGCAGCGCTGGATCTCCAGTTTGAATCCCAGGCAGGGCACTACCTGCACAGAGTTTGTATGTTCTCCCCGTGTCTGCGTGGGCTTCCTCTGGGAACTCCAGTTTCCTCCCACATTCCAAAAACACACACATAACTTAATTGGCTTCCACCCGAAATAGGCCCTAAACTACACAATACATACATAGGCCTCAATTCACTAAGCTTATCTCCTGTCTTTAATAACTCTTCTAGAGTTGTTACCATAGTGATAAGGCATGTAGTATTCAGGAAACATTTTACCTCAGGCAAACCTAAAGTTAACTCTTCTGTCTTTAAGTTAACTCTTTAATCCTTAAAATAACTCCAGAGTTAAAGACAGGCTGTTCATTAACTGCGTGTGAAAATAACTACAGAGGAGGTAACTTAACTACAGAGGATGTAAATTAACTACAGAGGAGGTAAATTAACTACAGAAGAGGTAACGTAAGGAATGAAGAGATAAGATAACTCTCTTACTTGCCTTATTATCTCCAGCATGATCTTAGTGAATTGAGGCCATAGACATATGACTATGGTAGGGATTAGATTGTGAGCCACTCTCAGCGGCAGTTAAGTGACAAGACAATATACTCTGTACAGCGATGCGGAAAAAGTCGGTGCTCTATAAATAAAATAGTAGTAGGATGGAAAAAAAAAATCAATAGATTGCAAAATCAAATGTTAAAAAATCGAATACAGATTTAGAAATTAGTAAAATAGAATACAGATTAAGAAATTAGTAAAGGGACCATCTTTACTGAACAGACACAGAACATTTATATTGCACTTTTCTCCTGGCGGACTCAAAGCGTCAGAGCTGCAGCCATAAGGACGCGCTCTATAGGCAGTGTTAGGGAGTCTTGCCCAAGGTCTCCTACTGAATAGGTGCTGGCTTACTGATCAGGCAGAGCCAAGATTTGAACCCTTGTCTCCTGTGTCAGAGGCAGAGCCCTTAACCATTACACCATCCAGCCACTACTTACACCATCCAAATACTACTACTGAAGGCAGGCAAAAATAAAAACTAAAATCACAAACTGCCCTTATCTATAAATACACCCACTAACAGTGCGGTAGGCTAAAGGGAGAAACTACTTGCTTGGCAGTTGGAAACAGCCATTATTTCCCACAGTACAACGAGGTTCACAGACAGGAATCTGTCAGAGCCCTGGCTATGACATCACACCGTAGGAGGGGTTTCACCATAATAGCAGCCATACAGATGTCCCTGATGACCTATTATAGATAAGATTTCCAGTGGGAAAGGGGTATAGGCTACTGATTCGGATGAAATTCAATCCTAGGAATAAGCAGACTTTAATTCTTTACACCTAATTTCGGACGAAGATCTTCTATTCCACTTTTGAGCATAGTGGTTCCTCTCTGAACCAATTTTAATTCCAGAAGGTGCTTTTTGCAAATATGTGCCCAAAACTAAACTGCATATAGCAAGAGTCCTCTCATGCCGCTCTAAATTAAAAATCATCTCTCTTTCCCCCTAAAGTTGTTTAGTTTGTTTACTTTACATTTTAAACTGGAGACCTCTTCCGAGGCTTGTAGAACAAACCCGGAGATTGTCATTAATATAATGCTGCCCAGCCACCTTGCAGTCTGAACATCAGGAAGATGCAACTGACTCGCTGTATTCACCTGTTCCATCAAGGCAGGCGGATTCAGTCTGTGCCCCACCCCCTTAAAACCACAACAGTAAGATGATGCAATCCAGGCAGAAGCAGCCCCGCCCACAAGCCTGAAACTGAATTTCCCAACCCAGCAGCTTCTGGTCATGTGATCACGTTTTTTTTTTTTTTTTTTTTTTTTAAAAACAATGTTTTATTTGGTTTCATAGGTTTCCAAGAAGCTTACAATGTTTTTTTTTACATAATATTGGTCACATACATGCTAGTTTTCAGGATATTACATACAATTATATATCATGTCCAGTGCATGTAACCAATGGTTTAGTCTGTTGCCTTCCTGGCGGAAACCTCCCTGAGACCCCCTGAGAACATAAAAAACCCTTAAGAAAACTCCCCCCCCCTAACATGAAGAAATTGACCCACCCTTCCTCCCCCCACCCTTTGTCACTATTTCTCTGCATGTATAAAGTTTGCTGCATGACATAAAACATTCGTCCTTTGAGCTATCAGTTGTGATCATACCGTTGTGGGTCTGGAAAGAACACAAAAGACATTTATGCAGGTATTTGAATCATACTTTGAGTTTCCTCAGGTCTCCCTGTAAGTCTCTTATCGCATACCAAGTCGTGTATTTGTACGGCTCCATAATGTCTCTTATTTCCTGCTGCGTGAAGGTGGCCGTGATGAACCTTTCCCATATTGCAAAAAGTTTTTTGGTGGCTCTTTCTTTGTGCTGTTTTGTCTCCAGATTATCTAGGTTGAAGAGATGTAGCAGTTCTTCTTTAAGGTCCCAGGTTGTAGGAGCACTAGAGTATATCCATTTGTTATATATGACTTTCTTTGCTGCAATTAGTATGAGATGGGCCAATCTTGACATTGGCTTGGTTTTTCCTTCACTGGCTGGTGTTTGTACAACGGGGACATGATGAAACAAGCACAGCTGGGGAGATAGTTCTATGTCCACATTACAGACCTTTTTTATATAAGTCTTGACCCTGTTCCAGTAACACTTTATCTTATCACAGGTCCACATACAATGGAACAAGTTAGCATTTGCGGTTGAGCACTTAGGGCACTCGGGCTTATAATGGGGCGGTGGGGATTTATACTTAATGTCAAAGGCATATTTTGCCCGGTGGATTAATTTATAGTGTGATTCTCTCCAGGTTTCACTTAATACCAGTGATCTAACCACTCTGTTCCCTTCTATGATTGCTGTTCCCAGATCCTCTACCTCAATGTCTTTGTGCCATGCCTTGAAATTGTTTTTTGCTAACGATTCGAGATTTATGGATTGGAGACTGTGGTGGATTTCTGCCAGTGTCTTTGGTCCCCCCTGTGGCTGAAGGAAGCGATCGAAGGAGTCTGCCTTCATAATGGATGGAAGATCGGAGGTTTGGGACTGGACAAAAGATTTTAATTGCGCATAATAGAGAAAGTGTTGTTTAGGGACCCCATATAGCGTTCTTATCTCTTGGAAAGAGTACCAACCGTTTTTCTTGAATGACCACACATTCCCCAGTTTATTTATCCCCCTTCTTTCCCAATCCAGGAAACCACTGTGTGCTATGCTGGCTGGGAAGGCTGGGTGCCCCCACAAAGGCATGTATTTAGACAAGTGATATGATTTATTGAAAAGCTTCCTAACCGCCTTCCACGTTGCCCATGTATCGATTATTGTCCTACTGTGTTTGAGTCTGGTCGGGAGGTGTTTATAGGGTGTGTGGAGGATTGCCATTGTGGTCCAAGGCTCAAGTAGAGCCTCTTCTAGTTGTGTATTTGAGTAGATGTTAGTGTTCATTACCCAGTCCCGTACATGGCGGAAGAGGCAGGCTAGGTTGTATAAGCGTATGTTTGGAAGGCTCACCCCTGCCCATTCTTTGGGTAGTTTTAGTTTGGCTATGGCTATTCGGGGCTTACGGCCTGCCCATAGGAATTTTGTATATACTTTATCCATTTCCTGAATGTCCTTATGTTTCAAGAGAAGAGGAATAGTTTGTAGAGGATAGAACAGTCTTCCAAATATCACGCTCTTTATGACAGCCGCCCTTCCCATAAGGTTTAGTGGCAGGCTTGCCCACCTCTGTAATTGTTGTTTAATGCTGTGGAACAGGGGTGTGTAATTGAGGGTGTAAAGGGAGTTAGGGTCTCTTGTTAACTTAATACCCAGGTACTTGACCTGAGATTTGATTGCTAAGCCCTGTTTTTGAGCTTCTGGAATAGAGTCATTACCATTGGTCAGCAGTAGCAGCTCGCTCTTGCTTTTATTTACCCTGAACCCACTTTGTTGGCCTATGTGATGTAGCAGGTTAAAGACTTTGGGAAGGTCTTCTTTCGGATTGGCCATGAACAATAAAATGTCATCAGCAAAAGCAGCTTGATTAACTGTTTTACTTCCCACTTGTATGCCCCTGATATGCTTATTTAGCGCCCTTAATATTGGTTCCAGTGCTAGGTCGAAAAGGAGGGGTGAAAGGGGGCACCCCTGACGTGTGCCTTTGGTTAGAGGGAAGCTGGGTGAGATAAAGCCTGGCGTGTAAATGTGTGCTTTGGGGTTAGTATGCATGGCCTTTATTAAATTTACAAAGGATCCTGAAAAGTTCATTTTCTCCAGGACTTTCCGCAGCCACACCCAGCGCACATTATCAAAAGCTTTCTCAGCATCTAATAGTAGTATAGCATGATTTCGGCATGTGGCCGGGTATGACCGCGCAAAGTCCAGGACTGCCAGTACCTTCCTGATGTTCATAGTTGCTGACCTATGCCGAATAAAGCCTGACTGTGAGGGGCTAACTAATTTATACATGAGTTCCGCCAATCTTTTAGCCATGATCTTGTTCAAGATTTTAATATCCTGATTCATCAGGGAAATGGGTCTGTAAGCCTTCGGGAGAAGTAAATCTGTGCCCTGTTTGGGGAGTAACTTGATATAGGCCGTCTGTGACGTTGGGGGTAGTATTCCCGTTTTGATTATTGTGTTAAATACTGACTGTAGGGTTTGGGGTAGTTCTGTGCATAGTAGTTTAAAGAATTCAGCCGAGAGGCCATCTGGGCCCGGGGATTTATGGTTTGCTAATTGTTTGATTGTGTCCTTGATTTCTTCTAGCGAAATGTCAGCATTAAGGTATTCTAGGTCTGATTCTGATAAGGATGGCAGAGGGATATCTTTTAATATATCGTCAGTTTTGTTGGCGTCTTTTGTGTCGGGTATGTCTGCGTATAGATCAGCATAGAAGTGCTGCAGGCAAGTGTTTATGCTGCGTGGGTCAGTTAATATGCAACCGTTTGTATCTTTTATGGCAGATATATGGGTCTGGGGGCGGTCCCCTTTGGTGATGTTGCTAAGAAGCTTGCCTGTTTTATTTCCGTATCTGCGGAATTTTATGTCATTAAATGTGCTTGCTAGGTCTTCCTTGGCTTTCAGCCACCTGTCTGTTTCTGCTTTGGCTTTGAGCCATTCCTGGCGGTTACTGGGGATTGGATTTTCCTGATAAAGTTTGAGTGCCTTTCTGACTTTTTCCACTGCTTCGCTATACTTCTCCTGCGTCTGTTTTCTCTTGCCCCCTACATATCCCATGATTCTGCCTCTCAGGACCGGCTTTGCAGCCTCCCAAAACAAAACTGGGTCTGACATGTGTGATTTATTGTCCTCGCTATATTCTAACCACCATTGGTTTAGCATTGCTGCAAAACTTTCATCCCCATATAGATGCGTAGGGAACCTCCAAAGGATATCTGACCCCCTTTGTATGATTTCACCCATCTCTAGCCGGACCGGGCTGTGGTCTGATATTACCATGTCCATAATTTCTGTTGATTTTATTCTGTTGGCAATTTGAGCTGACACCAGAATAAAGTCCAGGCGTGCCCACATGTCATGGGGACTCGAGTAGAAGGAGTATTGTCTTTCATATGGATGCAGAAGCCTCCACATGTCTATGAGTTGCGTCTCCTTCGCAAAGGAACTTAGGTTTTCAATTTTCTTTTGATATAGAGAGGTTAATTTGTTATTTAGGGTTCTATCCTCACTGGCGTCCATTATTGTGTTAAAGTCCCCTCCTACTACCAAACTGGCAATGGGAGAGGCCATGAGCAAGCCCTGTACTTCTAATAAGCATCTTTTATTGTCTTCATTTGGTCCATATATGTTTACAATCTGCACACTTTCCCCGTTTAGCTTGCCCCTTATCGATACCCATCGCCCCTCATCGTCATGCCTCATCTCTTCCATATCGAATTTCAAATTTTTATGTATCAGGATAATAACTCCTGCTTTCCTCCCACTGGCTGGAGAACCATATATTTGACCCACCCAGTACCTTTTGAGAAATTTGTAATGCTCTTGAGTGAGGTGCGTCTCTTGTAAGAGTGCCACTTCCGCTTGTAACTTTTTAAGGTGGCGGAGCACCATTGAGCGTTTGCGTGGTGTCCTGAGCCCTTTTACATTCCAAGTACAAATTTTAATTGTCATGACGATTGGAAGAGATGGACATCGTTCAACTCATGCATATCAAATTTATGTGGGTTCATACTATCAGAGAAACAGTGACAAAACCCTGCCCAAAACATTAACCCCTTCCCCAACAAACCCCTGTATATATTGAAAATCATTATATACTTTACACAGCTGTACCAGGAGAAGCCTGGTTCCTGGACTTCCTCCAGTTCACCATTAGTAGGCCTGTAGTGTGACTCCACTTCTTCCCTAGAAGGAAAGGGCCAGGGACAGAGTCACGACTCCTAAAACTGTTTAGCTTGGCATGCATATAAGCATTTGAACAGCCAAATTTGTATTAGTTATCGTCTGCTTGATATGTTTTGCGTATTAAGTATTTAGAGTCTTACGAATATCTGTAGTGTTCCATCAGTCCACCTTTGCAAGGATGCAGATTTTAGAATGGGTGGTCAGTGCCCGTCTTTTGGTTTCTTGTCTGCTCATCCCGAATCCTCAGGTCGTGGTGATGGTCTCTTCGCGGCGATAACCGCCGTGTCTTTAGCCAGGAATAAAGTCTCTGCCTCCTGGGGAGTTTTCAGTATGTGGGTAGCACCCACGTTATCTGTGACTTTCAAGATGGCTGGATACATCAGGGTGAACTTCCATTGCCTTTGTATGCATTCGCTACATGCCGCATTAAATTTCTGTCTCAGCTTTGAAACTTCTAGAGAGAAATCATTGAACAGCCTCAGAGCTGTGCCTTGATATTCTAGCTGCTGTTCACTCTGCCTGTAAGCACGCAGTATGGCCGCTTTGTCTGCGTAATCTAAGTACTTTATCATGATCACTCTTGGCTTCGTATTACGCTTAATCTCCTTGGGGGGGCCCACCCTATGTGCTCTTTCCACTTTACAAGGTGAGGGGAGTCCTAAGAGCTGCGGTATCTCCTCTGAACATAGCTTGTGGAGCGTGCCTGCAGCAAATGACTCTGGGAGGCCTACCAGCCGCAAATTACTGCGCCTCGAGCGGTTCTCCAGGTCTTGTATTTTATCGTGCATTTCCTTATTCTCGGCGAGGACCTTGTCTAGCTTTGTTGCTTGGCTGGCGCTATCGTCCTCAATGTCAGATATGCGTTGTTCTACACAGGTCAGGCGCTGGTTATGGGCCTGCAGCTCTTTGTGCACTTTTTTTAAGGTTTGTTGCACGGCCCCCTTAATCATGGACTCCAGGTCAGGCCTTAGTTGTCTAACCACCGCTGCTGCTATCTTGTCATAGTTTAATCCGGACTCACCCCCGTTTCCCCCTTCTTCATTTTCAGAATCCCAGTCCTGTTGGGCTTGATCCTCTGCCCCTTCTGATGTCTGAGACGGCGGGGGGGACTTCTCCCCTGCGCCTGTTCTGGATCTGCTCTTCGGCGCCATCTTGCCTTCCGGCTCAGCGTCTCCCCGGCTGTCGTCTTTGCGGGTGAGATATTTCTCCATAGCGCTTCTGGTTTTGTTGCGGAGCTCTTTTGTGTGACCCCCTGCCTCTTCCAAAGCGAAACGGGCACTTTCGCAGGCTTTAGGCTTGGCTGGCATACAATCACGGAGCGGAGCTCTGGCACTAGCCTCCTCTCATCGCGGCGCCGGAACCGGAAGTCGTGTTCACGTTTTGAAGACAGTATTACTTTTGCTACTGAAGCACCATTTCCCACAAAAAGGTAACGTTTTAAGGCAGTTGATTATTAAGTTATTCGTTGATTATTTCAGATCTTGGGATAGGCTTTAATGAATGTCTCTCCGGGACAACTCAGGTGGTGGGAATGGGACTCAGGGTTTACCTACTGGCATTAGACCTGGGAATGTGGGCGGAGTCCCTGGCTGCTGTACAGGAGACGCAGAAGGTTATGAAGGTGCCAAACATGACATTAATCTCAGGCTGTCCGCACTCTGTGCCCTGGTTATACATTGCAGCCCTTGGTAAACAGAAATAGAAGGTTTAAGGTCGGGTCAAGGTAAGTTGTTGTGTAACAAAAGTGTGCGAAGCAGCCGTTCCCCTACCCCACTGGAATGCTCAATATATCAAAAACACTGTGAGCCAAGCTACCTACTGTGGACACTGTAATGCAGAATAGTTAGTTGCACTTAAAATGGGTCTTTTAAAGTGAACCTAAACTATTGCACAGGACACAACAAAAACAGAGAAATGCACCCTGTATGTGTTTGGAGAGTTTATCCTGTCTAATTCCCCCTCATCTCTGATTAATCACAGTGCAATTACATCTCTCAGCTGTGTCAGCTCAGGAACCTCCTCTGCCACGGCAGAGCAGATAATTTGTAACCACAGGATGTTAACCCTATGTCTGCTTCCATAAAAGCAGGAAGTAGATACGCTGCAGGATTTGTATCAGCTGTAACAATGAAATGTTTTTAGTTAAAGGTTATTATGCTGTTGCTTATCTGTTAGAGCAGAGAGGACGTTCTAAGTTCAGGTCCGCTTTAATAGTTCAATTAACACAACTATTCAGAATTTTTTCTTCCAAATCAGCTGCTTGTGATTAAACGTTTTAATTGGCGTTTCTAGGAAAAGTTGGTATATGGAATATGTACCTTGAGGGGGACTTATTAGTTCATTATCTAGACAGGCGGCTCCTTGACACTTAAAGCCAAAGCTCGGGAAGAAATACACATTCAATAGAATATTTTATACTAATCGAACATTAAAAATGAACCTAATGTGTAAAAAAATAAATCCCACACTGTCGGCACACACCACAGAAGTAGAATGGAAGGAGAGTAGTATAAATAAGTGTTTTAAAACTCACCTTTTGTGCCAGAAAATAGAGGAACTGTTGTTTACCCATACCCCCTCCTATAAAACTGCCATGGCAGTTTTACTGTTCCATCTATAGGTACATTGTACATTGTATGCAATCCAGCCATTCACTTTTAGCATTGTCCGTTTGTTCATGTACACTGCATGCAGTAAATACTCTCTTTGTATAGTGGCCATGGACAATATCACAGTAGAAATCAATAATACAAACAAATGATTTGGAGGTAGAGTTGCAATAACTTTCAAAAACTGTACATACAATTTTAGTGGTGAAGGGAATTTGCTGTCCCTCTTCTATAAATGTAAGCTGATGGTTCAGTTTAGAGTTACTCTGATCCACAACGTCCACTGTGCACATGGAGGTACTGCTCTACCAATGACTCTGCCAGACTCACCAATAGGCACAACGTCCCCTGTGCACATGGTAATGCTCTACCGATGACTCTGCCAGACTCACCAATAGGCACAACGTCCCCTGTGCACATGGTAATGCTCTACCGATGACTCTGCCAGACTCACCAATAGGCACAAAGTCCTCTGTGCACATGGTAATGCTCTACCGATGAATCTGACAGACTCACCAATAGGCACAATGTCTCCTGTGCACATGGTACAGCTCTACCGATGACTCTGCCAGACTCACAAATAGGCACAAAGTACCCTGTGCACATGGTACAGCTCTACCGATGACTCTGCCAGACTCACCAATAGGCTTGAAGTCCCCTGTGCACATGGTACAGCTCTACCGATGACTCTGCCAGACTCACCAATAGGCTTGAAGTCCCCTGTGCACATGGTAATGCTCTACCGATGAATCTGACAGACTCACCAATAGGCACAATGTCTCCTGTGCACATGGTACAGCTCTACCGATGACTCTGCCAGACTCACAAATAGGCACGAAGCCTCCTGTGCACATGGCACAGCTCTACCGATGACTCTGCCAGACTCACAAATAGGCACAAAGTACCCTGTGCACATGGTACAGCTCTACCGATGACTCTGCCAGACTCACCAATAGGCTTGAAGTCCCCTGTGCACATGGTACAGCTCTACCGATGACTCTGCCAGACTCACCAATAGGCTTGAAGTCCCCTGTGCACATGGTACTGCTCTACCAATGACTCTGCCAGACTCACCAATAGGCACGAAGCCTCCTGTGTACATGGTAATGCTCTACCGATGACTCTGTCAGACTTACCAATAGGCACAAAGTCCCCTGTGCACATGGTAATGCTCTACAGATGACTCTGCCAGACTCACCAATAGGCACAAAGTCCCCTGTGCACATGGTAATGCTCTACAGATGACTCTGCCATACTCACCAATAGTCACGAAGTCCTCTGGACACTTGGTACTGCTCGACTGAGTACTCTGCCAGACTCACCACTAGACACAAAGTACCCTGTGCAAATTGTAATGCTCTACCGATGACTCTGCCAGACTCACCAATAGGCACGAAGCCTCCTGTGCACATGGCAATGCTCTACCGATGACTCTGCCAGACTCACCAATAAACACAAAGTCCTCTTTGCATATGGCACAGCTCTACTGATGACTGAAGTCGGACTCACCAACAGGAGATACGTAGCTTACTTTTTCTTCCATAATTATACACAAAGCTTTTTAATTAATTTTGCATTTGACAGGGTCGCTCGAATTGCCAAAATAGAAGGATTAGGATAAACATATTCTGCATTGTTGGAGGATAATCTCTGCATGAAATGCCTCTATTTTCAGGTAAAAGGATGAATACGTGGACGGGAGGCTGGTCTTTCCGTCTGTAATCTGGTGCTGAATGCCAGGAGCGCGTCGGTACTTAGTCATTGCAATATGATGTCATGTACTGCGGCACAATGCTTGCATAGCAGGAGGAATGTACAGGCGTGTATAACTCCAGCCAGCACTCTCCTTGCCAGCTCTCTTCCTCATCTGTCTTTATCATTCACCTGTTTATGTCACTTGCTTTTTATCTTGTCTGTGAAATTTAAATTCAAAATTAGCTTTACTGGCAGCAACAACATACACCTACTTGTCTGTTTGCAGAGATGATCAACGAGGGGATGATTTCTGGCATGCAAATCAGAAAAATGTGCATCTTGCTGACAATCTCCATGTCCCTGTGAAAACTCTTCTTCTTTTCTTCTCAATCTTCTGCTCTTTCATGTCTTCTTAATGTTCCCCTCTTTCTTGTCTTCTTATCTACCCCTTTCTCATCTTCTCATTCTTCCCCTCTTTCTTGTCTTCTCAATCTTCCCCTCTTTCACGTCTTCTCAATGTTACCCTCTTTCTTGTCTTCTTATTTACCCTTCTTTCTCATCTTCTCAATCTTCCCCTCTTTCTTGATTTCTCAGTCTTCCCCTCTTATTTGTCTTCTTAATCTTCCCCTCTTTCTTGTCCTTTCAGTCTTTCCCTCTTTCTCGTCTTCTCAGTCTTTACCTCTTTCTTGTATTCTCAGTCTTCCAGTGTTACTTGTATTCTCAGTCTTCCCCTCTTACTTGTATTCTCAGTCTTCCCCTCTTACTTGCCTTCTCAGTCTTCCCCTTGTTCTTGTCTTCTCAGTCTTCCCCTCTTTCTCGTCTTCTCAGTCTTTCCCTCTTTCTTGTATTCTCAGTCTTCCCCTCTTACTTGTATTCTCAGTCTTCCCCTCTTACTTGCCTTCTCAGTCTTCCCCTCTTACTTGCCTTCTCAGTCTTCCCCTCGTTCTTGGCTTCTCAGTCTTCCCCTCGTTTTTGGCTTCTCAGTCTTCCCCTCGTTCTTGGCTTCTCAGTCTTCCCCCTTTTTTCTTGTCTTCTCAATCTTCCCCTCTTTCACATCAACTGAATCCTCCCTTCTTTCTTGTCAGTCTTCTTTTCTTTCTTGTCTTCTCAATCTTCCCATCTTTCTTATCTACTCAATGATTCCCTCTTTCTTGTCTTCTCAATCTTCCCTTCTTTCTTGTCACTCTTCCCTTCTTTCTTGTCTTCTCAATCTTCCCTTCTTTTTTGACTCCTTAATCTTCCCTTCTTTCTTGTCTACTCAATGATTCCCTTCTTTCTTGTCTTCTCAATCTTCCCATCTTTTTGTCTACTCAATGATTCCCTCTTTCTTGTCTTCTCAGTCTTCCCCTCATTCTTAAAAACAAGGAACACCAAGAGCCCCAATAGTGTAATATGTACTGGTAAATGGTTACTAGATAGAGTAAATATTAATACTCACAAACCAGGGTTACCATTAGGCAACCACTGTAAAGGCAGGTGGGGAGATTTTCCTGACCCCACTCAGGAATAAGAAGTCGCTCTCTGTAGATGAGAAAAAGGGGGTTCAACCCTCCACCCAGGGTGGACTTAATATTATGCAGGAGAACAGAGGCGCCAAAAGGATAAAAGGAAGCTAAATGAGCTTAAAAACCAAATTCTTGGTAAATAGAGGAGGTAGTGGTGGACTTACCTCCTCCAAGTAGACACACAACGACTGTAGTAAACACAGTCAATATATTTTATTTATTAACTCCAAATATGCAACGCGTTTTCTACAGAGGTGCCTGGCTCTTCTACTGACCACATATGCTATTGCTCCGTTGTTATTGCCTGATGAAGCGGGATCAAACCTGCGAAACGCGTTGCATATTTGGAGTTCATAAATAAAATATATTGACTGTGTTTACTACAGTTGTTGTGTGTCTACTTGGAGGAGGTAAGTCCATCACTACCTCCTCTATTTACCAAGAATTTGGTTTTTAAGCTCATTTAGCTTCCTTTTATCCTTTTGGCGCCTCTGTTCTCCTGCATTCCCCTCATTCTTGTCTTCTCAATCTTCCCCTCGTTCTTGTCGTCTCACTTTTTTACCTCTTGCCATCACACGCTTTTTGCCACTTGCTATATTTCTCTACATCTCCCCATAACTTTGTCTCTCCACCTCTTGCTATCACTGGTAATGGGTAGGATGGACGCGCCCAATGTGTGTTCTATTTTAGTATTTTTAAATAAAAAATTATATAATAAAAAGAGAGGTAATTGCTTACCTCTCCAGAAGATATAGACACCAGTTCAACTGGGAAAAAGTTTTTATTAAAAAAGCAATCTGACAATGCGTTTCACAGGTCATGGCCCGCTTTCTCAGGTCAATACAAAATGCCAGTCAATACATCTTCCTGTACGGGCAGTCATGGTTCACTGCGCATGCGCAGCCTAGCAATGCTCACGTCTTTAGCCTCGGCCATTCTGAGCCCGCGCAGGCGCAGAGCGCTCTCCGTTATGGGAGCGCAACCCAGCCGTACACGATCGATCAACCACGACTGGCCATGACTGAGATTTATAAAGGGGGATACAGCGGAGGAATGGAAGGGCCCAAAAGGACGGCAATGGTGTCCTCGGACGGCATGGGGCTGAAGAAAACCACAGGTAAGTATAAAAGCTGCTTATTTAACCATCTCTGGTTTTCTTTAAGCTGCGTACACACGTGAGATAAAAGACTTTGGAAAACTCAAGATCAAGGACCGATCGGCAGATAATCTTTGTAAAAAGTTTACAAAAGACCTCCAAAGATCGCTATGAAAGGTATTTGTCTCTCAGTCTCAAATTCATCCTGATGGAAATGGTCGTAAAAGGATACCCAAAGTGATATAATTAGATAGACATGCAGTGTTCTCCCCAGGCTTTTTTAGCTGGGTGCTCCACCCAGCTAGTTTTGGTGAGCACTCAGCTGTTATCAGCTCACCTCCTCCTATTCTATAAGCAGAGTGGTGCAGAGAAGCACCGGCCCTGCATTCTCTCATATTGCCCCACCCAGCTACTTTTTCATGCCACCCGGCTGGAGATAATTTCTGGGGAGAACACTGGACATGTGTACAGTATGTACAGTGCCTAGCACACAAATAACTATGATGTGTTCCTTTTTTTTTTCTTTCTCTGCATGAAAAAGTTAAACATCTGGTATGTAAATGGCAGTTCCTGTCTGAGTCAGGACTGGGTCAGACTACAGTGTGACCTCACTGATAAGAAATTAAAACTATAAAACACTTTCCTAGCAGAAAATGGCTTCTGAGGGCAGAAAAGAGATAAAAAAGTTCAATAGTTCATCGACTTTAGCTCTAGCATACGTCAATGAATGTGTCATTGAGCAAAAACAATAAAAGAGTACTGTATATACCCGAGTACAAGCCTAGAAATTTAGGACTGATTTACTTCATAAAAGTATAGGGGGTGACTTATACACGAGTCACAGGCAACACTGAGCACACTGAGTAATGTGTGTACTAATAGTGACATTCCCATTTGCAGCAATGTACCCAGTGGTAAGTTATTATTATTATTTAGTATTTATATAGCGCTGACATCTTACACAGTGCTGTACAGAGTATATATATTGTCTTGTCACCTAACTGTCCCTCTGAGGGGCTCACAATCTTATCTAATCCCTACCATAGTCAGATGTCTATGTATGTATCGTGTAGTGTATGCATCATAGCCAATTTTAGGGGAAGCCAATTAACTTATCTGTATGTTTTTGGGATGTGGGAGGAAACCGGAGAGCCCGGAGGAAACCCACGCAGACACGGGGAGAACATACAAACTCCTTGCAGATGTTGACCTGGCTGGGATTCGAACTGGGGACCCAGTGTTGCAAGGCGAGAGCGCTAACCGCTACGCCACCATGCTGCCCTCAAAGTTATACTTTGAAATGCCAAGAAACCACTGGTCTGAAAGTCCTGGCCACAACAATTACCAAGAAAAGGGGCAGGGGGGAAATACTGGGCTGCGTAAAAGGGTGTGACTAATTGTAGCACTTGGGGGCCTGGAGGAGATATTGGCTGCACATAAGGGACAGGAGGGGTTAATGGCTGCAATATTGTATGCAGTGCAATTACTAACCCCTCCTGGTCCCCAAGTGCAGCCATTAACTTTGCTGGGTAGACTTACACTTGAGTCAATGAAAAATTCCAGCTTAAGAGGGTTGAATATTGGAGTCGACTTATACACGAGGTCGACTTGTATTCGAGCATATACGGTAAAAACTTAAAAAGTAGATTTAAATATAAAATAAAGCTGTGGAATATCTTAAAAAGTCATTTTTAGGAGGAGGATAGATACAAATGTTTATTTCATTAGTTTATTTTCACCTTGGGTGTCCTTTAAACAAGGTGGGTATAAAATCTGCAGATAATTCTAAACCGTTATGTGCAGAGCACATACGTAAAAAAGAAGCAAGTAAGTGGACTATAAAAGCATTTCCTGGGGTTTTTGCATGCACGGATCTTTTGCACGTGTACAGCCTCTTTCAAACCTTCTTGAAAAACCTTTGCTGCAGATTGATTCCTCGGTTTGCAAAGACTTTTATTTCACGTGCGTAAACAGCTCAACTTTCCTCACTCGCACTCTCACCTCTCCACATGTCTCTCTCCCTACCTATTGCATGCTTTCTCTCTCCTTCTATACACCCAATAAACCTAGGGGTCATCCTTGCCATATTCCACCTGTGCTGAAACCAGCACACTTATGACAGGTCTTTAATGAAAAGATGTAATAGGATCAGATTCTTCTGCATTCATGAAAGAGGAAAAAAAGAAAGACATAAAACAGTAAATTCATACCACATAAAAACATAAAAAAAAAAGATTATTTAAGGAGAGGGATGATAATGCACAACAGTCCAGGTTTGGACAGTGCCAAATCTGTATCTGGATTCAATGAGAATTCCGCTGTTTCAGAGCCTGGGAGAAGAATTTTTGTATTAGAAGCTGTGGAGGAATGTTCAACACATTCCCTACACGAAACCCTCATCCAAGGTCTACCAGATAATACAACTGACACCTAGTGGTGAGTTTTACTTAAGGAAGTTCCCTACATGGGCTCCATTTTCTTTCCACAGTTAAAAGAACAAAGAAATAAAAAACAAACTAAATGTTTTGGACTAACTCCATCTACCTTTGCACACAGGCCAAATGAAGGACAGTAGTGATGGGAGGAGGGATGGAAGGAACTGGAGACAAATAAAGGACAGTAGTGATGGGAGGAGGGATGGAACTGGAGCAAAACGAAAGACAGTAGTGATGGGAGGAGGGATGGAGGGGACGGGAGACAAATGAAGGACAGTAGTGATGGAAGGAGAGATGGAAGGAACTGGAGACAAATGAAGGACAGGAGTGATGGAAGGAGAGATGGAGGGAACGGGAGACAAATGAAGGACAGGAGTGATGGGAGGAGAGATGGAGGGAACTGGAGACAAATGAAGGACAGTAGTGATGGAAGGAGAGATGGAGGGAACTGGAGACAAATTAAGGACAGTAGTGATGGGAGGAGAGATGGAGGGAACTGGAGACAAATGAAGGACAGTAGTGATGGAAGGAGAGATGGAGGGAACTGGAGACAAATGAAGGACAGTAGTGATGGGAGGAGAGATGGAGGGAACTGGAGACAAATGAAGGACAGTAGTGATGGAAGGAGAGATGGAGGGAACTAGAGACAAATGAAGGACAGTAGTGATGGGAGGAGGGATGGAGGGACCTGGAGACAAATGAAGGACAGGAGTGGTGGGAGGAGAGATGGAGGGAAATGAAGGACAGTAGTGATGGGAGGAGAGATGGAGGGAACTGGAGACAAATGAAGGACAGTAGTGATGGGAGGAGGGAACTGGAGACAAATGAAGGACAGTAGTGATGGGAGGTGGGATGCAGGGAACTGGAGACAAAGGACAGTAGTGATGGGAGGAGAGATGGAGGGAACTGGAGACAAATAAAGGACAGTAGTGATGGGAGGAGAGATGGAGGGAACTGGAGACAAATGAAAAACCGTAGAATTAGGAGGAGGGATGGAGGGGACTGGAGACAAATGAAGGACAGGAGTGATGGGAGGAGAGATGGAGAGAAATGAAGAAAAATGAAGGACAAGAGTGGTGGGAGGAGAGATGGAGGGAAATGAAGGACAGTAGTGATGGGAGGAGAGACGGAGGGGACTGGAGACAAATGAAGGACAGGAGTGATGTAAGGAGAGATGGAGCAGCACGGTGGCATAGTGGTTAGCTCTCTCGCCTTGCAGCGCTGGGTCCCTGGTTCGAATCCTAGCCAGGGCACTATCTGCAAAGAGTTTGTTTGTTCTCTCCGTGTCTGCGTGGGTTTCCTCCGGGCACTTCAGTTTCCTCCCACATTCCAAAAAACATACAGATACGTTAATTGGCTCCCTCTAAAATTGGCCCTAGACTACAGTACTTACACTACATAATATAGACATATGGCAATGGTAGGGATTAGATTGTGAGCTCCTTTGAGGGACAGTTAGTGACAATATATATATATATATATATATATATACACACACTGTACAGCGCTGCGTAATATGTCAGCGCTATATAAATACTAAATAATAATAATAATAATGGAGGGGACTGGAGACAAATGAAGGACAGAAGTGATGGGAGGAGAGATGGTGGGAAACGAAGGGCAGTAGTGATAGGAGAAGAGATGGAGGGGACTGGAGACAAATGAAGGACAGGAGTGATGGGAGGAGAGATGGAGGGAACGGGAGACAAATGAAGGACAGGAGTGATGGAAGGAGAGATGGAGGGAACTGGAGACAAATGAAGGACAGGAGTGATGGGAGGAGGGAACTGGAGACAAAGGACAGTAGTGATGGGAGGAGAGATGGAGGGAACTGGAGACAAATGAAGGACAGTAGTGATGGGAGGAGGGATGGAGGGAACTGGAGACAAAGGACAGTAGTGATTGGAGGAGAGATGGAGGGAACTGGAGACAAATGAAGGACAGTAGTGATGGGAGGAGGGAACTGGAGACTAAGGACAGTAGTGATGGGAGGAGAGATGGAGGGAACTGGAGACAAATGAAGGACAGTAGTGATGGGAGGAGAGGTGGAGTGAACTGGAGACAAAGGACAGTAGTGATGGGAGGTGGGATGCAGGGAACTGGAGACAAAGGACAGGAGTGATGGGAGGAGAGATGGAGGGAAATTAAGAAAAATGAAGGACAGGAGTGGTGGGAGGAGAGATGGAGGGAAATGAAGGACAGTAGTGATGGGAGGAGAGACGGAGGGGACTGGAGACAAATGAAGGACAGGAGTGATAGAAGGAGAGATGGAGGAAACTGGAGACAAATGAAGGAGAGGAGTGATAGGAAGAGGGATGGAGGGAACTGGAGACAAAGGACAGTAGTGATGGAAGGAGAGATGGAGGGAACTGGAGACAAATGAAGGAGAGGATTGATAGAAGGAGTGATGGGAGGAGAGATGGAGGGAAATTAAGGACAGTAGTGATGGGAGGTGGGATGCAGGGAACTGGAGCCACATGAAGGACAGCAGTGATGGAAGGAGAGATGGAGGGAACTGGAGACAAATGAAGGACAGTAGTGATGGGAGGAGTGATGGAGGGAACTGGAGCCACATGAAGGACAGTAGTGATGGAAGGAGAGATGGAGGGAACTGGAGACAAATGAAGGACAGGAGTGATGGGAGGAGAGTGGAGGGAACTGGAGACAAAGGACAGTAGTGATGGGAGGTGGAATGCAGGGAACTGGAGAAACATGAAGGACAGTAGTGATGGGAGGAGGTGTCTGGAGACAAATGAAAGAGAGGAGTGATGGAAGGTGGGATGGAGGGAACTGGAGCCAAAAGGAGGACTTTTGTGAACAGTGACTTCTATGCTCCAAGTTGCTGTGTCATGCTATAACTGTGGAGTGCACCAGCTGCCTCTGCTGGAGAGAGGACTGGCTGCAACCCTTCAGTCCCTAGTAATAAATTAAACACACTGGTACATTCCAGTGAGCGGAGAGGAATGTGCCTCCTCTGTCCTCAGTTCCGAAGGCTCTGCTCTCATTCCTGCTCACTTCTCCCTTCACACTCGGTTTTTTTACACTGCATTGTTTAGGCGAGTGGATGGTTTTGGGGAAACGGCTTCTGCATGTAACTGATAAATTGTTACAGGATAAACCTATTTATAATGCCTATTAAAGCGGAGACGGAGAAACCTGCAAGCCAGATGCTGAGGAACTACCGTGTCAGTAAGTTACTTTGTTATGTCAAGCACAATTTGGGTAAAGAGGCACCCCAGTGTGAATAAAATTGGATTAAAAACCAGGTAAAATCGAAAAAAAATGAGGTGGCTTACCTCAATGACCACAACTTTGTATAGACAAAGAGATATTTATTTAGCACAGGCAACGCGTTTCACAGGTCTAAGCCCGCTTCCTCAGGCCAATAACAGTGCCAATTGCAAATAGCCGATCAGCAAAGGGAGCCTCTGAATTGTTATTTCAAGGATCTCTGTAATACAGTCTTTTAGCACGGTTTAAAATAGTTACACTTCGCTTCTCAAAGGTGTCCATACATCAGGAGATGATGGGCAGATTTGACCAAGAGACAAATCTCTCTCTGATTGAATCGGATTAGAGAGAGATCGGTTGCTTTTTACTGTGATAATAAACTGGCCAGTGGGCCTTAAATCCAGGTGGAGACCCAGCTTTTTCTCTGTTTGCATGAAGATAAGGGTGTCGACAGGTTGACTCCCTGGTTTTGGAATACAGTGGGTTGCAGCGCTGGGATTTCTTCTATTACGAGAGACCTGTTGGCTGCCCATACACCGCTGACTCCCGATCAATTACAGCATGAAATATTTCGGGAATCGCCAAGTCTGCCGCCTCACCACTGCCCAAAGTGTATAAATTTAACTCCCGTGTGCATATATACAATACCTGGCCTGTGCCGCCCACTGTGCGGTGAGCGCATCCATCTTTGGAATTTTCGCTTTTCCGTTAGTGGTATATATGCTGCTGGCATGGCGTGTATACTGCTAATGGAAGAGCGGGGGACTATGAAGATGGATGGGCACCATGCGGTGGGCGACACAAGTCAGGTAATGTATAAATGCACAGATAGGGGGCACATTTTTACACCAGGTGGCAGCTCTGGGGGTTTTTGCGCTCGTCCTGATATAAGTCATCCAGTGAACCTAGAATTTATTAAAGTTTTCAACCTCACCTGAGTCAGATCAGAATCTAGCAAGAACCGATAAAATTTTAATGGAATACAAGAGGTGCAATTACAGTCACCTGAAGTACAAAGTTTTTTTTAATATATGTAAGTAAATCTAGGTCAATATATAATGTTTACAAAGAATTCTCAGCACTTCTGCAATCACAAGAATGCCAACCCTTTGCTTTATGTGTTGCCGCAATAGCGGTAAAATGGGATTATCCTTCCAAAACTTAAATTTCAACAACTACTCTTGGTTACTTAAAAGAACATTTGAAAGCATTCCCACCCGTTCCCTGTATGTAAAAACTTTATTTTCACTGAAGAGAGCAAGAGAAGCTTGCTTATCTCTTGCCATATGGAAAAGCAAGAATCTCACTAAGCCTTCAATCTGCCCACCTCCTTTTCTGCTGAAATGACTCCGAGCTGTTGCCAGGGCGATGTGTCTAATCAGCAGAGGAAGGGGGTAGAGTGAAGACACAGAGAGATTCTTGCCTTTGACGATGCCCAGAGATAAGCAAGCTCCTCCTGCTCTCTGCAGTTAAAATAAATGATTTTACACACAGGGAATGCTTTCAAATGTTCTTTTATGTAACTAAGAGTCATTAGTGGCTGAATAGAGTACTGGTTAAGGGCTCTGCCTTTGACATGGGAGACCAGGGTTCGAATCCTGGCTAGGTCAAGTACTCAAAATTCAGTAAGGAGTTCAAGGCAAGACTCCCTAACACTGCAGGGTGGCCTCTTGAGCGCGTCCCAGTGGCTGCAGCTCTTGAGCGCTTTGAGTCCGACAGGAGAAAAGCGCTATACAAATGTTCGGATTATTATTATTATTATATTATTACTGAAATTTTAGTTTTAGGGAATATAATGTGACTTTAGGAATAAGAAAAAAGGAAATTATGAAGGAACGTTCCCCCTTTATACTCTTGTAACCAAAAGGGGCTGGTTAAGTCTGGCTCTGTGTAAATGGTCTGAGCAGGCAGTTATCAGTCCATGACAATCCCTGATTTCATTGAGTAGAGAGTGTCCTTTTTTATCTTGTATAAACTTTATTGTTCCCCCCACAAACAAACAGTTTTCACAGACAATTAACATGAAATGTTTTGAGAATTTTTTAAAAATAAAACATGCCTGTCTGATTGACGATTCGGACCAAAATTGGTCAAATATATTGATCAAGCATGCTGGGAAATCTCGGGCTTCCACGGTCGATCGGGTGCACATCAGTAATGCAGTGTGATATTGCGGCCAATGAACGCGATGGATCTCATACGTTATATGTGCTTTTCGGTGTCCAGACGTGCTCCCGCATTCTTGTCCCACGTGACTTCAGCACATAGCAAGTGGCGTCTGTCTGATGTCACACTCCCGCCACGTGCTATACGCCAACAGCACGTGGGGCAGGAATGCGGAAGCACTGCTGGACCCTCAGAGGTAGCGTCCTGTCGAGATATTTTAATAGGAGGGCACTGGGTACATACAACTTTTGGTGGGACAGCGACAGAGATGGCAGATGCAGCTGATTCCCGAGAGATGTCATGCTGAAATTGATCGAGAATCAGCCAGCGGTTTACACAGCCAACAGATCTCTCTCTGATCAGAGAAATCTGTCTCTTGGGAGAGCTGCCCATACATTGCTAGATGTATGGGCACCGTTAGAGGCAGAAGACAGCCAGGCAATTGTTTAAAAGAAAATAAATAGGTCAGCCTCCCTGTGTATCTCACCTAGAGTTCCCTTTATTTTTCATAAAACGTTTATTGAATAATAATGTCATACATTTTAATCCGGTTTACATATTACAAGCATTATTAACTCAGTAGAAAAATGTATATTAATATGTAGTATTCATATACATTGGTACACCTGAGACAGTAAATCCGTAGGATATTCATTTTTCCTATTGAAATATTAACAATTTAGAAATTCTGAAGGATATATGAAATAAACAGTGATGATATATATAGATATAGGTCATGCACTTATTTCAATTTGTCGTTCCACAGAATGCAAGGAGACAAATTTTAACATCTCCCCATTCCGGGAAGGGACAGTCATGAGCTTATTGAGCAGAGGGCTCATAAGAGCATCAATAAGCTAAAAACGTTTACCTTTAACCATCTTAGCGGTATGGACGAGCTCAGCTCGTCCATCACCGCCGATGGCTGCCGCTCAGGCCCTGCTGGGCCGATTTTGTTCAAATAAAGAGCAGCACACGCAGCCGGCACTTTGCCAGCCGCGTGTGCTGCCCGATCGCCGCCGCTCTGCGGCGATTCGCCGCGAGCAGCGGCGAAAGAGGGTCCCCCCAGCCGCCTGAGCCCAGCGTAGCCGGAACAAAAAGTTCCGGCCAGCGCTAAGGGCTGGATCGGAGGCGGCTGACGTCAGGACGTCGGCTGACGTCCATGACGTCACTCCGCTCGTCGCTATGGCGACGATCTAAACAAAACAAGGAAGGCCGCTCATTGCGGCCTTCCTTGTTTATTCTGGGCGCCGGAGGCGATCGGAAGAACGCCTCCGGAGCGCCCTCTAGTGGGCTTTCATGCAGCCAACTTTCAGTTGGCTGCATGAAATAGTTTTTTTTAAATTTAAAAAAAACCCTCCCGCAGCCGCCCTGGCGATCTTAATAGAACGCCAGGGTGGTTAAGTAACGTGCACTTTGATGATCTTAACAATCAACTTATTCAATCGTTTAGAAAGTATAGAACCTCAACATAAAATAAACTTAGTCCTATTAAGCAAGACATGAACTGAAAGAATAATAACCTAAAGTAACAGCCCTAATCATAACCTAAATTTATTTACTGGTCCATAAACTTAGATAATTGGATGTAGGTCTTTTTAAACCAAAATTAGTCTGTAGCAATACTAATCTAGTTTAATATGTTCGTTCTGTATAGTAGTACTATATATTAGTTCCCTATCCAGGACTCTGGGATATGAAAGTCATATTTTCCCCCTGTTCTATGTCTAATTTTTTGCTCCATGAGTAGGTTTCTTTTGACTATGTATTTTAGCTGTAGAATGGAGATTTGGTCTGCGGTGTTCCAGTTTGCAGAAATTAATGAGAGCGCTGCCAGAATAATAGGAGTTATTTGAGGTCTAATTTGTTTAGGGAGCTCTTCTAAACCCGCTAATAATAAGGCTAATTGTGGAGAGATTGTCAAGTTATAGTTGAAGAAGCTGTTTATCAAGGCCTCAACCTGTTTCCAGAAAATAAATATTAATGGGCATTCCCAGAACGTATATAACAGGGTACCCTGCTCAGATAAAGTCAATAACATTGCGCTCCTATCCTGAAGTACTTTCAAATGGATCCTCTTACTCCTTGGTCTCTATGCACTGAGCTGCTCCTCTTGTATTGGACAAGGAAGAACTGTTTCTAAAAGAAAGGGAAGCGCTCTATAGTGCATTACCCAAGGGTGTAGTTTAATCGCAAATAAAATTATACTCACAAGATTTAAGTGATAAAATCGCTCATCAGCGGTACAGTCCACCGCTACACTCTCAGTCGGATGGGCAACAACGCGCTGTGGCCAGCAGCGCGTTCTCCGGAACTCGGGGAAGCCGTCTCGTGGTGGGAGTGGGCGTGGCTGGGGATTCAGCGTGCGTATAGCGTCATTACGCGTTTTGGCCGAAACGTTGGGTAATGCACTATAGAGCGCTTCCCTTTCTTTTAGAAACAGTTTTACCCTGCTCAGATAGCCAGTGCCAGCACAGAGGAGATACATCATTCAAAAAGGATGCTAACTAGTGTTGATCGAACACCCAGTTATTCGGGCTCGGGTCAGCTCGGCAGGACATGGTCCAGATGTGCGGGATTGGGCCGAACACCGCGCCTAACTGAAGTCAATGCTAAAGCAGGCATGCTCGGGTCCCCATTGACTTCAATTAGGCTCAGTGTTCGGCCCAATATCCCGCACATCTGGACCATGTCTGGCCGAGCCGACCCGAGCCCGAATAACTGGGTGTTCAATCAACACTAATGCTAACCTTCTTGGAGTATAATCCCAGCGATATAAAAGTTTGCGAGATTGCTCCCAATGGGAGTTACATTTAGATGGCTTTAGAGTTTCGAGTTCCCTTTAAAGTGGACCTGAACTCTTGCACAGGACAGAGGGAGAACAGGGAGAAATGCCCCCTGTATGTATTTAGAGAGTTTAGACTGTCTAATTCCACCCTCATCTGTGACTAATCACCAGTGTAATCTGAGCACTCAGCTGTGTCAGCTGGCTGACATGGCAGAGCTACTAATTTGTAAACAGACAATGTTAACAATACGTCTGCTTTCATGAAAGCAGGAAGTAGACACACTGCAGAATTATTGCAGGATTTGTATCAGCTGTAACAAAGAAATTATTTTCTTTAAAGGTTATTATGCTGTTGCTTATCTTTTAGAGCAGAGAGGAAGTTCTCAGCTCAGGTTCACTTTACCTTGTATAATTAGTACAACAAGCAGGTATATACCGTATGTACATAGTACAATATGTAGATAGTAACAAATAGTTAATAGTAAAAATATATATATATATAATAAGGTTTACTAAAATGCATAGTAAGCAGAAAAAAAATCTAAACCAGGCATGGACAAACTTGGACCTCCAGCTGTTAAGGAACTACAAGTCCCACAATGCATTGCAGGAGTCTGACAGCCACAGTCATAACTCATAAAGGCAAATGCATTGTGGGACTTGTAGTTCCATAACAGCTGGAGGGCCGAGTTTGCCCATGCCTGGTCTAAACTGACTAGACTGTGAGCAGAGGAATTGAGAACGTGACTTGAGTGGCAGCCCAGGCAGACGGTTACTGATTGGCAGCGCTGAGATTGCAGTTGCGTGCCCAGACCAGCAGAGAGAACATTCTGTAAAGGTACAGATGGATAGGAAACGTCTCCGGGCTAAGAACGATCAATCGTGATCATTGACAGTCCGGTGTCTGTACCCGTGAGAACATGGGCGGCTGGCGGGCAGCCATAGCGGAATATCTTACATGATTGCTTTTGTCTGTGAGCAATACAGGGAACACTGTGCCACGCGGGTGAGGCGAGCGTGTCGGAGCCGTCAGAGGACTGACGACAAAACGATAAACCGATTGGTTGACTGGCAAATCTCCACAGCCAGTACAGGGACTCCAGGACATCCTATATTTACTGTGCAAACATCATACCGCAGGTACCTGCTCACAGATTTTACCAATTATGCCACAGGGCAGGGATCGACAATCACTGGCGATTCCACAAAAACACTTTGCCAATGTAAGTGAGTGGTGGGGAACCCACTAGTGCAGGGGTCTCAAACTCAATGTACCTGGGGGCCGCAGGAGGCAAAGTCAGGATGAGGCTGGACCGCATAAGGAATTTCACATTCGCAGCGCATCGCCGCCTCTGCCCGCCCCCTCACTCTTCCTTCACAGAGAGGGGCGGGGAGAGGCGGCGATCCGTGCGGCGATTGACATCAGGAGGGGCAGAGCTGAAGCTGAAAACTCTGCCCCTTCCAGGAAATGCCGGCAGATTGCTCCCCGGGCGATTTGGGGGCTCTGCAGCCCTCGTTTAGCGGTGGGGATGCGGCAGATTACTTGGGAGCACTGAAGCGAACTATAAGGAAGCTTTTGCTGGCAAGGGCCACAAAATATTGTATCGAGGGCCGCAAATGGCCCGTGGGCCGCGAGTTTGAGACCCCTGCACTAGTGCGATTGCGATTAGGGGTAATCACAATCGTAGGACATTCTGCATTTTGCGCACGTTTGCACTCAATGCGGTTTATAGTAGCGCTGCAATATCGATTTGAAAATTTCAATATAGAAGAATATATAAAAGCTATTTATACTTACCGGGGGTCCTTATTTCCGGTTTCCGTCTGTAGCCCCGCCCCTTAGCAGAAGAGGTCACAGGTGCTTTTCTGAATGGTCCTAGAGAAGTACCTATAACCTCTTTCTTTCCCTGTTCCGGACGGAAGCCGGACACCTGGGAAGTATAGCAAAGTTTATTGAAAAAAAACCCCAAACAACTGCAGATCGCTAACCGGAAGCGCTGTACAGTTTGCTGTACAGTGTTTCTAATTGTCGGGCAACGCACGTGCAATCACACTAGGAATTGCTGCACACAACACTGCAGCGATTCCTAGTGGGTTCCAGGCCTGAGATAGTCCAGAAAGGGGTTGCAGGCCTTTTCTAAGCTAGGTACAAATCACACTTCCTCAAACTGCAGATATTTGCAAGTCCTTTATATGAAGACAAAGCATCATACAGCGCTGGATTTCTGCAAAGACCACACAGGCAGAACTGGATAATCCACAAGGCAACTCAGGCAGTTGCCTAGGACCTGGAGAGAGACCAGGGGCCGGGTTGATGCTAGCCTCACCAAATCTTTCAGAAAAAAAGCCATGTGGTCATCAGGGGCTGGCCTAACTTGCCATCTTGCATAGGTCCCAGTCTCTGCACACAGGCTAAAAGGGATTTTAAAAAGTTGTTGCTTAATGGGGGAGATATTTGTTAGGCAGGGGTCACGCTTGCAGAGTTCGCATGTGTGTGTCTGCGCAATACAAAAAACAAAATCTTTCTACTCACTAGTTTCCCAACTGCAATCTCAGATCTGCACAGGAGCTTCTTTTGTCCTTCTCTAGAATCCCAACCTCACATAAACGTATGCTAGATTTATCACGTGCTTCACCTCTCCTTTGGAATCCCCTGCCACAACACATCTGTCACTCTCCAACCCTTGATATCTTTAACCACTTGCTGTCCGCGTCACCCCAATGGGCGTGGAGGCGGTGGCAGCCCCAGGACTGCCTATGACTGTTAAGCCGGCGAAACTGCCGTCTTTTATTGCTGTACAGCGCTGCAATCTACAGCAACGCTGTACTGGAGACAGCCGTGTGACACAGCTGTCCCCCTGGGAGGCACCACAGCGATCCGCTGAAGCCTATGACAGCTGATTGCACTGATTGGTTGGCGGGGGGGAGGAACACAAAATAAATAAAAAAAAAGACACATTTTTTTAAAAATAAATAACAAATATTCATAAAAAATAAACACTGGGGGAGCAATCAGAACCCACCACCAGAAGGCTTTGTTGGTTGGGAGAAAAAGGGGGGTGGGGAAATTACTTGTGTGCTGAGTTGTGCAGCCCTGCAGCTGGACCTTAAAGCTGCAGTGGCCCTTTTAAAGAAAAATGGCCTGGTCTTTAGGGGGGTTTAACACTGCGGTCCTCAAGTGGTTAAACATGCCCTCAAAACTCACGTATACACTTATGTATATGCAGCAGATTCGACCATCAGATAGATTACAGTCAGATGCCTGTCAGGTCGAATCTGGCAGGAATTTATCTGTTGTGTGCCACACACTAGGAACAGATTTCCAATACATTTCAGAATGAAATCTATTGAAAATCTATCGAAATGCATTGCTGCACTATTCAATCCAATGCAAAGCAAAAGCTATGGGCCATCAAAACTGGTCAGAAATCGATTAGTCGATTGATCATGCTGCCTGCTGCATTGATTTCTAGCTGATTCGAACAGAGCGATCGAATTGGCCGTATATCGATGTCAGAAATCGACCAAGTTGTAATCCCACCAGATAACCAAAAACACGCTGACACTAGGTATGGCTATTGTATACTACCCCACCTATTCCTTTAGATTGTAAGCTCACAAGGGCAGGGCTCTCCCACCCTTTTGTGTCTTGAAATTAGTTACACGTTTATTCATATTCTGTATTTAGTATATTGCTGTATAGCATTGCTGTATTATTTTGTACCTCGTTTGTTTCTTCCTTTGTACAGCGCCACGGACTATGTTGGCGCTTTATAAATCAATAATAATAATGGTAAGATCCCCTCTTACGCGAGAGATTTTGGCGGGACGGGCTGGCGAGCAGAATGAAGCGCATCTGCAGTGTATTTTGGCTGCTGTACAGCTCGTGTCATGCCGTAGGTGTTGGAAACCACAGGACACGTGCGGAGAGGCACTCCCAGAAGCTGATGGAATGAAGCCCGTCAACAGAAGATTGACTTGTTGGAATGGAGCTGACAGACACAACAACAAAGAACGCCCCCTGCCTACTTAACCTCCGCTGATGGGGTCACAGAGGCTCATTAACAGTCCCTGCAGGGGGTACAAAGTACTTAAATACTCCCAAAAGGAAAAGAGGTCAAAGTCAATATGGAGGGAGGTGTTGCATAACAAAGTCTAATGTTTCTCTGTTACCAGGGCAGGTAAAAGACCGCAGACTGATGTGATCAGAGGACTGTTTCAGGACATCTCTGTCCACAAAGTCTGAGGCATGAATCAAATTTCTATTTTTGACTTTGGAGGGTTGTCAATAGAATGTCCCAAGAATAAAGTCAAAAACAGATTTTAAGCAGACGCGGAAGACAAAGACGTTGTGTAAAGGAAATCGGTAACATGTGAGTGAAAGTGGTGATCAGTTAGAAGCAGATAGAGAACTGTGGCTTGGTAAAAGCGTACAACCAAACCAAAGACTCAACAAGGCAAATCCTAACAGCAATCAGGTCAATACGTGAAAATAATAGTGTATAGAAGCATCGTTTTGGGAGTAAAACCAGTTTCAGGACTCCCTACTGCAGTTCATCACGGTGACGTTGTGGTTATCACATCTCTCGCCTTCCAACGTTGGGTCCCCGGTTTGAATCCCAGCCAGGGTACTATCTGCACAGAGTTTGTACGTTTTTGGGATGTGGGAGGAAACCGGAGTGCCGGAAGAAACGCACAGTGTTTCCATTCACCGATCGAAGATCAACATAATCATCAAGATGGCGCCTGGATAGGAAGCCACGGCCACAGGGCTCCGGCAAGAACTTCTCTTTTTATCCTTTTCCTTGGTTCCCCCCTGGCCATGGCTCACAGCAGAAGCTCCGTCCAGCTCCCTTACTCCATCGCTGCAGAGTGTGGACTGCTCGCTCCCCGGGCTCTGGCTCCCCATCGCCTGCACTGAGGACTGGCACGCCACGTGGGAGACAACAGCTGATTTACCCCACGTGATGCCGCTAATGCTGGCCCCGCAGCTGGATCCGTGCTTCATGCGGCTGAAGCTCGGTTATCGGGACCCTGGACTCCACCAGCCCTCTTTCTCATTTGCAGGGATGTGAGCTCGCAGACGGGACATGCGGTGCGCAGCCAGCTGATCGGGCTGCCAGATGATTAAGCCACGTGCTGATCAGCTGGCCTGCGAGGGTGCCAGGCTGCCCTGTCCCGCTGCCTCTGGTCTTCTACTCACCGCTGACTGGATTAACACCACCACCACGTGCCATGGAAGCATTTCTGTGCCTGATGGAGGGTCCCATGCCGCCGCACTGAGCAAAGCAGAAAATCAGCGGTAGCACAGCCCTGGATCCAACCAGGAGGAAAATCGCAGCTGCCTGGCTCCATTCAGCAGAGGACCAGCTCCAGGACAAGGCAAGTGTGCCCTGCCATCCTCCTCCACGCCAGACCCTGCCAGCCCTGCCACTCTGCTAGATGCCAGAACCTGCCAGCCTGCACTGTGGCCTGGATTGCCACAACTGTTGGCGCAGCCTCCCAGGGGTCCGCAGTCTCCTCAGCTGCAACTGCTGTCTGGTTCGGAAACCAGACCCCCGATCGCTCCATACTAGGCCGCAACCAGGTGCTAAATTTAGGTGCGGCCTGAATCCTCCTGTTGCCACCACGCCAGTCATCTTCCACACCAGTCATGCCACCCTTATCGCATACACATGGGACCTTTTCGGCCAGCCAGCCAACCAGAACAAGGAGACATTCTCTTCTTTCTCTCTCCCCAAGGACAGTCTGCGGGGCATCTGATTCAAGTATCACTGCAAAGTGTTTGAGTGCCTAGATGGCAGCGGATTACCCCCTGGTTCCTCTCCTTGGACTTTCTTTTTGTATCTCTTATCTATGTATAAAATTGTATACATTTTCTGGATCTACTGTATACTTGAAGTATTGCTCACTGTACCACTTTTTTTTTTATTGTACCACTGTACTTTGTGTTTACTGTGTCACTTTGTTTACTGTACTATTGCCGACCCTGAAGTGCCAAAACCAATTCCGGGTACAACCCCCGTTGTATTTGGCGAAATAAACCGATTCTGATTCTGAAGTGCCCGTGTCAATGAGATGCCTGCGGTCATCGGTAAAACCGAAAGTTAAGGGGCCCATACACTCAGCCGATTTTCTGGCCGATCGATTCATTGCAAATTGGTTGCCCAATCGACCGTTCGACGGCCGATTTCGATGGATTTCCATCGAACTGGCAGGGTGGAAAATCTAGGTCGATCTGTTGAGATTGCTTATTATCTTGCATTGGCTCTAATGGAAATCTGATGGTAAAAAAAATGCCATCAGATCGTTTTTCAATAGATTTCAAACTGAAATCTATAGGAATTCTATTCTAGTAAAAAATGTTCCTTTTACACATCAGATGGATAAGAATTCCATCTGATGATCTATCTGCTGCTAATCTGACGAGTGTATGGCTACCTTAACACATACACCCGTCACTTCCTCAGTATACTGTTCAGTACACAGGGGAGTAAAGAGAGTGGGGACATCTAGTGGCCAAATAGTAAATTACACCCTAACACATTGCACTGCACACTAATACATACAATTACCATTAAAATGAACCCCTTAGTTACCAAAATGAAACATTTGAATATAGAAAAAAAAATATATATAGTTACCTTAGGGGACTGAGCTTTTTTAATATGTATGTTGTGAGGGTATATTACTGTTATTTTTGCAAATATGGGCTTGTAATTAGTGACGGCCGCAAAATAGAAAAAATACACCTTTATTTCCAAATAAAATATTGGAGCCATACACTGTACTAGGGAAATATTTTAAACATTGTAATAACCAGGACAAATAAAATGGGTGGGGTTTAGCCACAGTAGAACATTTTATTTTAAAACTATAATGGCCGAAAACTGAGCAATAATGATTTTACATTGTTTTCTTATGATTCCAGTTAAAATGCATTTAGCATAAAATAAGTCTTTGCAAATGTACCACTCAAAGAAAGCCTAATTGGTGGCAAAAAACAAACAAACACAGATATAGATCTTTTTGTTGTGTTAAGTAGATAGAAAGTTATTGTCGAATGAATGGGAGGAGCGCTGACAGGTGAAAATTGCTCTAGTCCTGAAAGGGAAAAAAAAGCTTAGTAGGGAAGTGGTTAATCTGTGTTTTCCTTGTGTCCTGTGTTCAGGTCCACTTTAAACCAAATTGGTTATTTGTGCTCGGGCGGCATTGACCTTGTGTTCACTGTATCTTTGCCAGGAAGAGATTTCGGGGTTGGCAGTAAAACTGATCATTAAGGATGAAATTGTTAGCTGCCGGGTGCAGAAATAACTGTAGATTTTGAAAATAAGTGGATCAGAGCTCTGGGAGAGGAGGGGGAAGCCCACGCTCAGCTGCCCTGGACCTGCTCTCCACAATACAAGGTTTTGTCTCCCCAGTTCGAGTGATAATTAGCGGCCGGCTCTTTAAAATCAAAGGCGCTCAGTGTTCCCCTCTGCAGCACGCTCGCAGGAGCCTCTGACTTGGCAGCGAGATGGACTGAGCTCTTTCATCTGTTTATAAATACACTCTCACATGAATCGCTTCATCTCCAGCCCCTGATGGCTTTCTGGACACTCCCCAACATCACCGCATGCCAATTCCCACCTTCTGCTATTAAGAGACAGGTTTCTAATGAGGAAATAGTCATCTTAAAGTGTCACTGATCTTATACTTAAAAAGAAACCGTGACCAAGGATAGAACGTCATCCCAATCAGTAGCTGATACCCCCTTTCACATGAGAAATCTTTTCCTTTTCTCAAATGGATCATCAGTGGGCTCTGTATGGCTGATATTGTGCTGACATCACACTGTGGGAGCTGTTTCCAACTGCCAAAAAAGCAAGCAGCAGCTACTTCCATTGACATCACCTGTCAGCAGTAAAAATGTCACCATGTGATAAATGTCAGAATGTATCAGGTAGAGGAAAGATTTTACATGGGGCAAACACTGACTAAATCATTTATACATAATTATTGTAAACAATGAAGCACTTTTGTTCATTACATTATTTTCACTGGAGTTCCTCTTTAAAGTAAACCTGAGATGAGAATAAAGAAAGATTTGATACTTACCCGGGGCTTCCTCCAGCCCCATCAGCATCGCTGAGTCCCTCGCTGCCCTCCTGAGTGCCTCCGGGTCCCGGTCTGTCTCAGTCATGTCAGTCAGAGTCTTCTGCGCATGCGCAGCCCCTCTGCGGCCAGAGAATGGCAATGGACTCAGCGGTGCTTATGGGGCTGGAGGAAGCCACAGGTAAGTATTAATCTCATCCCAGGTACACTTTAAGGCTCCCTGCAAACTGCATGCGATTCCGATTTTTAATCGTTTTTTCCATCCGATTCCGATTTTTAAACGTTATCGCATGCTGCGTTTTTCCTTAGTTTTTCTGTTGATTGTATTCAGGGAAAATCAGAATTTCAAATCGGAATCGCAAAACGGATTTGCAGTGTGCAGGGAGCCTAAGTGTGCTTAAAAGGGAACCTGAGGTGGGGATCTAAATTAAAACAAACAATGCTACCTGATCCGGGGGGCTGGGCGGATCAGGTAGCCGCCATCCCCGTTGCTTGCAGCAGGTTAGTTTTGGTTTCCGTGACCCCTGGGGTCACGGCGCTGGAAGAACAGCTATGTGTGCGAGACACACGCTGCAGCTAGTTTAATAACAGTTCAGCTCTGTGCAAAGCAGTGAATTAAAGATGGATCGTCTTTAAAGGGAACCTAAACTGAGAAGTGGTTAACAATGGTTAATTTGCATATATTCAGCAGTGTTGCTCTGGGAGACATCTCAAGCTCATTCCAACCTGAATTATCGCAAATTCTTTCTGTTTTAGGAAAGCAAACTTTTGTTTTTCTTAACATCTTAGTAAGGGGGCTTTTAGGACCATTGTAGTCCCTTACACACCCCAATGAGTTCTGGGTCACCATGAGCTTGCTGGTTAGTCTGTGCCTCTCGGATTTACAAGCCCTACTCCATAGAGCCAAATTAATCCATGCCATGCACTGATGAGGATCAAACAATCCGAAACAGTCTGTATGCATGTTGGATTATTATGGCTCTGTACAAATTAACAAGCTGACACATCATTGCAATCCAGCGGTTCTGGAGGGGTGTTTAGCTTCTAAGGGTACAATGGTTAATTTGCATATATTCAGCAGTGTTGCTCTGGGAGACATCTCAAGCTCACTCCAACCTGAATTATCGCAAATTCTTTCTGTTTTAGGAAAGCAAACTTTTGTTTTTCTTAACATCTTAGTAAGGGGGCTTTTAGGACCATTGTAGTCCCTTACACACTCTAATGAGTTCTGGGTCACCATGAGCTTGCTGGTTAGTCTAAACTGAGAAGGATATGGATTTTTCCTTTTAAAATAATACCAGTTGCCTGACTCTCCTGCTGCGCCTGTGTCTCTAATACTTTTAGCCACAGCCCCTGAACAAGCATGCAGATCAGGTGCTCTGCCTGAGTCAGACTGGATTAGCTGCATGCTTGTTTCAGGTGTGTGATTCAGCCACTACTGCGTCAGAGACCAGCAGGAGAGTCAGGCAACTGGTATTGTTTAGAAGGAAACATCCATATCCCTCTCGGTTAAGGTTTAAAGGGAAGGTCCGAGCACTTTAAAAATAAAAAAAATCCACATACCTGGGGCTTCTTCCAGCCCCCAGCATCCTTCCTGTGCCCTCGCCGTAGCTCCAGTGGCTCCCGGTCCCCTCTGGTGGAGAAGCTGACCTCGCCAGGCTGGTTTCTTGGTCGGCTTCTTCTGCGCTCCAGCGCTGACGTCACCCGAACTGTACAGCGCAGGTGCAGAACTACTTCGCCTGCGCAGTACAGTCTGGATGATGTAAGTGTGACTCTCACACTGACATCAGTGGACATCCTGCGCCAGAGGGGACCCCGTGTCACCAGCAGTGAGCGGAGCTTTGGCGAAGGCACAGGACGGCTGGCGGTGACTGGAGGATGCCCCAGGTAAGTGGATTTTTATTTTCATACAGCTCGGATGTATCCTTTAAGTTTGCATTGTAAGTAGACTGAGCGTATGCGGATGGCTGGAAGATGTAGTCAGAACGGACTCTCTGACAAGTGAACTTGTGAAAGGCGGAAGTCTCCGTTTCCCCGACACGTCTCGGTTTGTGGAATTCCAAGGCCTCTCTTTTGAAGCAACTGTCTCTTCCTTCCTTCCTCCCAGCATTCCAAGTGCACATTCTAGAGGATCAGGCGATGGCCGGAGGAAACCCGACAGGTGCCACGTGGAAAGCCAAAATGGTCAGATTAAAAACAGAAACCATTGTTGTCTGCCACATCTTGTATACAGGAAGATAAAGAGGACATGTCGCCACATACAAAAGGGCATGTTACAGATACGTGCCAGAAAGCACAGCTACTAACATGTTGTGAATCTGCTTCTGCCCTGCTCCACCTGCAGGTGGCGTTGTATTTTGGCTTTGGTCTTAAAGTGTACCAGAGCTGACCTAAAACAAAGATTTGGTACTCCGGCTTCCTCCTGCAGCATAAATCCATGCGGTCTGCCGTTTAGCTGTGATCAGCCTTGGCACTAGGCTCAGTCGTGTCAGTCTGGGTCTACTGCGCATGCGCAAAAGGTCCGCACATGCACAGTAGACCAAGACTGGACCAAACCTGTTATGCAGAATTCACCCCCCAGAGAATTCTGGGAGACCGGTCATTAGTTCCACTGGCTTTGGAATTTTCAGAAACAAACATTCAGCAGAGCTCATCTGACAGGACTAAAGATGTTGTCACCTTGAATAAACTTCAGAATGTAAATCAGCATGAGGAAAGATTTTTATAATAGGCAAGCACTGACTCAGTAATTTATAAATGCTATTTTCACTACCAGTTCCTCTTTTACATCCAGCACCACTCAATATTTTACCAGCATTCAGTGGGAATCTCATCTAATATTTTACTTAACACAACCTGCATTTTTCTCTCATTTTGGCAAGTGGCAATTAGTTTATACCCCTCCCCCCCCCCCATCATCAAAACCCAATGATTGTCTTTCACGTAGGCCCTTCCTCTGCCTCACTATTTATTATCCAAACTGTAGCTATAACATCGTTAGTCATCCAATTAATTTGCTCTGTTGAGGTAATAAAAGTATGTCAGAAAAGCTTTTATTTAGTTTAATTGTTTAGAAAAATTCCACCAGTATGAACAACAGGAAGACATGATCTGGGTGACCCGCGCTGCGGACGTCTCGCTACGTGACGGACGGACGCTCGCTTCTGCGTGGTGTGAATCATGTTTGCCTTAATGATGTGTCTTAAAATTCAGTAACAGAATCAGCCGAGCTGTGTCACTCTCTGGTGTCTTTTAATAAAGTTTAGAGGGACTAGGGCCAGTAAACCGCCCCCTCCCGGGATTGCACAAGCCGGTGACTGTCCGTGAGGATTTCCACGTGAGGAGAAGTATTTCCTGTGGCTGAAGTGGGATGTAGAAAATAAATAAATCCTAAGCATGGAAGGATGAGCGTTCTCTTCAGACGTCTCCGCATAATAAACACATCGGAAATAGACGCGGGAATCCGGGACGAATGGCTGCAGGATTAACCCTTCCAGGGCAAGAACTGCCAGAAAGCTACATAGCTCCCAAATGTTCCTTTCTCAGAGGGACAGTCCCTCTTTGGGAACCAAATCCCTCTGTCCCACTTTCTCCCTCATATGTCCCTCTTTCAGAAGTTATGTACAGATCTATGTATTGCTCTCAGGGGCGTAGCAATATGGGGTGCAGAGGTAGCGACCACAGCGGGGCCCTTGGGCCCTCCATCAACTACAGTATTCGCTCTCTATTGGTCCTGTGCTCATAAAAATCACTTCTACAAATATTTTGAATAGTGGTAATCTGCTCCCCATCCCCTTCTTGCACCTCTGACACTGTAGTTGCCATTGGCAGGTTTTGGTGCCTCGTATCAATTGCTATGTATAGCGTGCTTGGGGGGCCCCATTGTAAAACTTGCATCGGGGCCCACAGCTCCTTAGCTACGCCACTGATTGCTCTACTGAAAAATGTGTTTATTTCTTTCTAAACTTTACTCCCATCTTTTACTTATAAATTCTTTGTGGGATACCTGAATAGGGGTGTGTCAAAGGATTAGAGGCATGTCTTAAAAAACCACTATAGCAAAAAATTAAGTGGGTCGAATCTGACAGAACTGAAAGGTTTTAGACCAGTCCATCTGCTAGGTACACACCATACCATTTTCTGTTAGATTTTCTCTTAGATTTACCTGCCAGATAGCTTTTTTCCATGTTGTAGGTAAATCTAACAGACGAATCAAACAGAAAATTGTATGGTGTGTACCTAACATATGGGGGATTCTCAAGGTTTTCTGTGTTTTCAAAAGCATTTCCTGAACGGCAGTTTAACTGCCTTAATAGTTAGATACCAGCTAGCCTCCCTACTACCTTGTACACTATTTTGACAGTTAGACTTAGCAACTGTCATTTAGGAAATGCATTTGAAAACAATGAAACCCTGCCTGAGAATCCCCCATGAGAAGGACTAGTCCAAAACCTGTCAGTTCTATTAGATTTCAGTAGCGGCCCTTTAAAGGTGTTGTTCTTTTCTCAAAAAGTTGAGATGTTTGAACCTTAAAAGGATGGTGCTAACCACAGATGGCAGGAGGAGGAATGCTCCTTATTGGTGAACGATACTGAAAATGACGACATTCTGTTACCACTATTCTTCCACTAGTCAATCATGTGATATCATCAGAACAAAAAGTCAGTATTTGTAGTGTCAAAGAAAATGCAGTAATTATCTGCTGCCATCCATTCCAGCAATTTGTGTTTGGCAGCAACATTGGACACAAATGATTATGATGCATTTGTATAGCACTGACATCTTCCACAGCACTTTACTTAATACATGCAATTGATAAAGGGAAGAACAGAGGTGTACTAAAAACCGTTCAAAAACGGGAGGTACTGGTGGACTTTACTCCCCATTGAAGACTGAAATTGTCTTGTATCAAGCAATAACTTTAATGTACGCTACAAAAACAGTGTGACACGTTTCGCAGGTATTTCACCAGCTTCCTCAGGCTATAAATGGGAGTAACTTATGTGAGCTCTCAGCTGACAAGACGCCTCTGCTGCTGCAACTGCGCTTAAGTTACTCCCATTTATAGCATCAGGAACCGGGTGAAATAACTGGAGATAATTTGTTTCATGATAGCATTTAGTTATTCATAATTATTGAAATTATTGGGTTGATTCAAAAACATTGCTGTTACCCAGCTGAAAACAGTCATGCAGCTTGATAACAGACCAGTGGCATGAAATTGCCGCAGGGTTTGACTGGTTCATTTTTTAAGTGGCACATATTTACATAAATGATGTAATGCACACAAAAAAAGGCAGCATCAATGAGGGTGACGCACAACAGGAAGAGCGGACGCAAAAAAGGGTGCCGAGTAGTGACGGTGGTCTGGAAGAAGACATGGAAAGCCTCTGGACTTTTCCTTATTCCTAGAAAAGTATGTTTTTAGGTCACACCCACTTCCTGCTGGTGCAGCATTGCACAAGCCAAACTGATGAGACAACCCAGACTTCCTCACCATCTGATCATGTGATGCAGGGGAGGCACGGTCATGTGATGCAGAGGAGGCACGGTCATGTGATCCAGGCATGGCAGCAGACCTCGTGATAATTCCAAGCAGGTGAGGAGTAACATGAAACCATAAAATAAGCTTTCTACATGGATTATACATGCATATGATCAAACATGGCAACTCCAGAATGCACACTAATCAGGCACTCCGGCTCAACAGGAAATTACTTCTGTGATAAGGCCTGCTTCTCTGCACCAGTCTCAACATTTCCTGAAAATGGGGAAAAGGCCATACAGGATACAGGGGAAATAGTTCAGGCTGTTTATTTATTCTATATATATATAAAATCGTATGTATGTGTGTATGTATGTGTGTGTGTGTGTGTGTGTATGTATGTGCCCTGATCACTCAAAAACGGCCAGATTTGAAGGAAACTTAGTACACAGATCCCTTACTACCTGGGATGATATGTTCTGGGGGACTCGCGTCCCCCCCTGCACACCTGGGCGGAGCTACAAACAGCCAATCAGATTTCACCCATCTATGTCAATGGAAAGAATGGAAAAGGCTGCCATTCTCACAGTAATCAAGCCAGAGTCCCCACATTTGGCACAGTTGGTCACTTGGTGACCGAGGTTACAAATCCAGGAAAAGAGGGCAGAGCATTAAACAGCCAGTAAAATTTCAGCCGTTCATTTTCAATGGGAAAATAAAAACTGCAGCCATTCTTACACTGTTAATCGCAGGGTTTTCAAACTTGGCACACTTGGTCACTGGGTAAATGAGGTTCATATTCAGGAAAGTGGGTGGAGCCTACAACAGCCAATCAAAATTCACCTATTGATTTTCAAGGGGAATATTTAAACTGCTGCCATTCTTACAATGTTAATGGCAAAGGTTTCAAACTTGCTACAGTCATTCGTTGGGTGACTGGGGTCCAAATTCACTAAGGGACGGGGCCACAAACAGTCAATCAGATTTCCTTGGTGGATAAACTGCTTCTTTTCACACATTTTTGATGCCAGGAACCTGACAGCGGACAAACTTGGTCACTGGGTGACTGGGATTAATAATGAGGAAAATGGGTGGAGCCTACAACAGCCAATCAAAATTCTCCTGTTGATTTTCAAGGGGAATATTTAAATTTCTGCCATTCTTACACTGTTACTAGCAGATGCCTCAAATCTGGTACAGTTGGTCACTGGGGGTTTCAAATTCAGAAAGGGGGCGGAGCCACAGACAATCAGATTTGTTTAATTTCAATGGGAAGATACAAATTATTGATACCAAGTACCCCAAAGCTCATAAACTTGGTAATTGAGTGACTGTATGTCAAGGTTAGAAAAAGTGGGCGGCGCCAACAACTAAATTTTTTTACATGGGAAAATATAAACTGCAACCATTCTTACACTGTTAATGGCAGGGTTCCCAAACTTGACACAGTTGGCCACTGGGTGACTGGGATTAATATTCAGAAATGTGGGTGGCGCCTACAGCAGCCAATCAAAATTCACAGATTAATTTTCAAAGGGAATATTTACATTGCTACTATTACACTGTTAATATCAGAGGCCTCAAACCTGATACAGTCAGGCATTGGGTGACTGAGGTCCAAATTTACTAAAGGGGGTGGATCCACAAACAGCTAATCATATTTGTTAGAATGATTTCAGCCATTCTGTTATTGGCAGGGTTCTCAAACTTGACACAGTTGGTCACTGGGTAACTGGGATTAATATTCAGAAAAGTGGGTGGAGTCTACAACAGCCAATCAAAATTCACCTATTGATTTTCAAGGTAAATATTTACGTTGCTGCCATTCTTTCACTGTTAACAGCAGATGCCTCAAACCTGCTACAGTGAGTCATTATGTGACTGGGGTTCAATTTCACTAAAGGGGTGGAGCCACAAACAGCCAATCAGATTTCTTTGCTGGATAAACTGCTTCCATTCACACAATTTTGATACCAGGAACCCGAAAGCTCACAAACTTGGTCATTGAGTGACTGTGTGCCAAGGTTACAAAAAGTGGGTGGAGTCAAATACAAATTTCACTGGGAAAATGTAAACTGCAGCCCTTCTTCACTGTTAATGGCAGGGTTCCAAAACTTTGCACAGTTGGTTACCTGGTGATTGGGATTAATATTCAGAAAAGTGGGTGGAGCCTAAAAAAGCCAATCAAAATTTGCCTATTGATTTTCAAAGTGAATATTAATATTGCTGACATTCTTGCACGGTTTATGGCACAAGCCTCAAACCTAATACAGTCAGTCATTGGGTGACTGGGGTCCAAATTCACTAAAGGGGTGGAGCCACAAACAGCCAATCAGATTTGGTAGATTGATTTTAGGCATTCTGTTATTGGCAGGGTTCTCAAACTTGACACAGTTGGTCACTGGATGACTGGGATTAATATTCCAGAAAGTGGGTGGGGCCTACAACAGCCAATCAAAATTCACTGATTGATTTTCAAGGGGAATATTTACATCGCTGCCATTCTTGCACTCTTAATAGCAGAGGCCTCAAATCTGGTACAGTCAGTCACTGGCAGACTGGGGTTTAAATTCTGAAAGGGGGGGGGGGGGCACAAACAGACAATCAGATTTGTTTAATTTCAATGGGAAAATGCAAGTTATTGATGTCAAGGACCCTAAAGCTCATAAACGTGGTCATTGAGTGACTGTATGGCAAGATTAGAAATAGTGGGTGGAGCCAAAAACAACTAACTTTTTAAATTGGAAAATTTAAACTGCAACCATTCTTACATTGTTAATGGCAGGGTTCCCAAACTTTTTTTTTCGTCATTAACATTTTTATTGAGCATTTTCTAAAATACAAAGAAAAACGGTGCTGGTATAATATTAGAGTCAAGAAATCAGCAAATAAATTTTGACAGAGGGTAATCTCCAGTGTACAATTATCTAAGCAGTTTTCACGACCCTAAAGGTATCCAAAGATAACGTCTCTCAATCACCAATTCTGGTGTTAACAGGTGGCCGCAGCCCACACCAGTGGTATATGCTTAAAAGCAACTCTGTCCAGTCCTCAGTCTTGAGTTGTACATGTATTTTAAGCTTAGTGCAGAGTTTATGATCCTCATTATATAATCATTATATAGTCATTAATACCTAAAAGAAAGAAAAGAAAACTCAACACATATCAAAACAAGAATAACTTTGAACAACCAGGCCGGGATCTAGCCCGGCCTAACTTTCACCTCTCATGTTGTGAAATATATACTCTCATATAGGGTTCCCAAACTTGACACAGGTGGTCACTGGGTGACTGGGATTAATATTCAGAAAAGTGGGTGGAGCTGAAAAAGCCAATTAAAATCCACCTGTTGATTTTCAAGGTGAAAATTTAAATTGCTGCCATTATTGCATTGTTCATGGCACAAGCCTCAAACCTGGTACAGTTGGTCATTGGGTGACTGGGGTTTAAATTCAGAAAAGGGGGTGGAGCCACAAACAGCCAATTAGATTTGTTTCATTTCACTAGGAAAATACTAATTATTGAAGCCAAGGAGCCGAAAGCTCACAAACTTGGTCATTGAGTTACTTTGTGTTCAGGTTACAAAAAGTGGACGGAGCCAAAAATATTCACTGGGAAAATATAAACTGTAGCCATTCTTACACTGTTAATAGCAGGGTTCTCAAACTTTACCCAGATGGTCACTGGCTGACTGAGATTAATATTCAGGGAAGTGGGTGGAGCCTATAATAGCCAATCAAAATTCACCTGTTGATTTTCAAGGGGAATATTTAAATCGCTGTCATTTTTACACTGTTAATAGCAGATGCCTCAAACCTGCTACAGTTGATATTTGGTGACTGGGGTTCAAATGCTGGAGAGGGGAGGAGCCACAAAATGGCCATCTGATTTAATTTCTATGGGAATATACAAATTATTGCCAAAGACCCCAAAGCTCACAAACTTGGTCATTGAGTGTTTGTGTGTAAGGGTTAGAAAAAGTGGGTGGAGCCAACGTCAGCCAAATACATACCCGGGCAACGCCGGGTCATCAGCTAGTACAGAATATAATGAAACAATATTAATGTCATGTTTAAGACCTTACCCTACAAAAAGCGGTGGCTAGAGGAAGTAGCTGCGCTGCGATGTCATATTCCTCAAAGCTGGAGCAATCCTGAAACAAAACAAAAGAGAAATAAGACACTTATTCATGAATTAGTACCCGACCACACCAGTCAGAATGCAGCCTATCCATTCACTAGAGACCAGTGACATCACTGAGAATGCAGCCTATCTATTCACTAGAGACCAGTGACATCCCCAAGAATGCAGCCTATCCATTCACTAGAGACCAGTGACATCACTGAGAATGCAGCCTATCCATTCACTAGAGGCCAGTGACATCCCCAAGAATGCAGCCTATCCATTCACTAGAGACCAGTGACATCACTGAGAAGGCAGCCTATCCATTCACTAGAGACCAGTGACATCACTGAGAATGCAGCCTATCCATTCACTAGAGACCAGTGACATCACTGAGAATGCAGCCTATCTATTCACTAGAGACCAGTGACATCACTGAGAATGCAGCCTATCCATTCACTAGAGACCAGTGACATCCCCAAGAATGCAGCCTATCCATTCACTAGAGACCAGTGACATCACTGAGAATGCAGCCTATCTATTCACTAGAGACCAGTGACATCACTGAGAATGCAGCCTATCCATTCACTAGAGACCAGTGACATCCCCAAGAATGCAGCCTATCCATTCACTAGAGACCAGTGACATCACTGAGAATGCAGCCTATCCATTCACTAGAGGCCAGTGACATCCCCAAGAATGCAGCCTATCCATTCACTAGAGACCAGTGACATCACTGAGAAGGCAGCCTATCCATTCACTAGAGACCAGTGACATCACTGAGAATGCAGCCTATCCATTCACTAGAGACCAGTGACATCCCTGAGAATGTAGCCTATCCATTCACTAGAGACCAGTGACATCACTGATAATGCAGCCTATCCATTCACTAGAGACCAGTAACATAACTGAGAATGCAGCCTATCCAGTCACTAGAGACCAGTGACATCACTGAGAATGCAGCCTATCCATTTACTAGAGACCAGTGACATCCCCAAGAATGCAGCCTATTCATTCACTAGAAACCAGTGACATCACTGAGAATGCAGCCTATCCATTCACTAGAGACCAGTGACATCCCCGAGAATGCAGCCTATCCATTCACTAGAGACCAGTGACATCACTGAGAATGCAGCCTATCCATTCACTAGAGACCAGTGACATCACTGAGAATGCAGCCTATCCATTCACTAGAGACCAGTGACATCACTGAGGATGCAGCCTATCCATTCACTAGAGACCAGAGACATCACTGAGAATGTAGCCTATCCATTCACTAGAGACCATTGACATCACTGAGGATGCAGCCTATCCTTTCACTAGAGACCAGTGACATCACTGAGGATGCAACCTATCCTTTCACTAGAGACCAGTGACATCACTGAGAATGCAGCCTATCCATTCACTAGAGACCAGTGACATCCCCGAGAATGCAGCCTATCCATTCACTAGAGACCAGTGACATCACTGAGAAGGCAGCCTATCCATTCACTAGAGACCAGTGACATCACTGAGGATGCAGCCTATCCATTCACTAGAGACCAGTGACATCACTGAGGATGCAGCCTATCCCTTCATTAGAGACCAGAGACATCACTGAGAATGTAGCCTATAAACTCACTAGAGACCATTGACATTACTGAGGATGCAGCCTATCCTTTCACTAGAGACCAGTGACATCACTGAGGATGCAGCCTATCCTTTCACTAGAGACCAGTGACATCCCCGAGAATGCAGCCTATCCATTCACTAGAGACCAGTGACATCACTGAGAAGGCAGCCTATCCATTCACTAGAGACCAGTGACATCACAGAAAATGCAGCCTATCCATTCACTAGAGACGCGTGACATCCCAGAGAATGCAGCCTATCCTTTCACTGGAGACCAGTGACATCACGGAGCACACAGCCTATCCTTTCACTAGAGACCAGTGACATCACTGAGCACACAGCCTATCCGATCACTAGAGACCAGTGACATCACCATAGCTTCAGCAATGATGGATGTGTAAGTACTGTATAACAATCTCTTGCCAGCATGTTAGTGTGTGAGGGGGGTGTGGTGGGATGTGGAGCTGCAGGCACTCTCTCTGCAGTGGTGGTGGTGGTGGGGGGTGGGGGTGGGGGGTAATAAGTGCAGATCAGAAGCCAGTACTGTACATTCAGACTTGCACTCTCTCTGCAGTGGGGGGGGGGGGGGAATTACTGCAGATCAGAAGCCAGTACTGTACATTCAGACTTGCACTCTCTCTGCAGTGTGTGTGTGTGGGGGGTAATAACTGCAGATCAGAAGCCAGTACTGTACATTCAGACTTGCACTCTCTCTGCAGTGGGGGGGGGGGGGGGTAATAACTGCAGATCAGAAGCCAGTACTGTACATTCAGACTTGCACTCTCTCTGCAGTGGGAGGTAATAAGTGCAGATCAGAAGCCAGTACTGTACATTCAGACTTGCACTCTCTCTGCAGTGTGTGTGTGTGTGTGTGTGTGTGTGTGTGTGTGTGTGTGTGTGTGTGTGTGTGTGTGTGTGTGTGTGTGTGTGTGTGTGTGTGTGTGTGTGTGTTAACTGCAGATTAGAAGCCAGTACTGTACATTCAGACTTGCACTCTCTCTGCAGTGGGGGATAATAAGTGCAGATCAGAAGCCAGTACTGTACATTCACACTTGCACTCTCTCTGCAGTGCGTGTGTGCGTGCGTGTGTGTGTGTGTGGGGCGGGGGGGGGGGTAATAACTGCAGATCAGAAGCCAGTACTGTACATTCAGACTTGCACTCTCTCTGCAGTGTGTGTGTGTTTGTGTGTGTGTGTGTGTGTGGGGGGTAATAACTGCAGTTTAGAAGCCAGTACTGTACATTCAGACTTGCACTCTCTCTGCAGTGTGTGTGTGTGTGTGTGTGTGTGTGTGTGTGGGGGGGGGGGGGGTAATAACTGCAGATCAGAAGCCAGTACTGTACATTCAGACTTGCACTCTCTCTGCAGTGTGTGTGTGTGTGTGTGTGTGTGTGTGTGTGTGTGTGTGTGTGTGTGTGTGTGTGTGTGTGTGTGTGTGTGTGTGTGTGTGTGTGTGTGTGTGTGTGTGTGTGTGTGTGTGTGTGTGTGTGTGTGTGTGTGTGTGTGTGTGTGTGTGTGTGTGTGTGTGTGTGTGTGTGTGTGTGTGGGGTGGGGGGTGGGTAATAACTGCAGATCAGAAGCCAGTACTGTACATTCAGACTTGCACTCTCTCTGCAGTGGGGGGGGGGGGGGGGGTAATAAGTGCAGATCAGAAGCCAGTACTGTACATTCAGACTTTCACTCTCTCTGCAGTGGGGGTGGGGGTGGGGGTGGGGGGGTAATAAGTGCAGATCAGAAGCCAGTACTGTACATTCAGACTTGCACTCTCTCTGCAGTGGGGGGGGGGGGGTAATAAGTGCAGATCAGAAGCCAGTACTGTACATTCAGACTTTCACTCTCTCTGCAGTGGGGGTGGGGGGGGGGGGGGTAATAAGTGCAGATCAGAAGCCAGTACTGTACATTCAGACTTGCACTCGCTCTGCAGTGGGGGGTAATAAGTGCAGATCAGAAGCCAGTACTGTACATTCAGACTTGCACTCTCTCTGCAGTGGGGGGGGGGGGGGTAATAAGTGCAGATCAGAAGCCAGTACTGTACATTCAGACTTGCACTCTCTCTGCAGTGGGGGGTAATAAGTGCAGATCAGAAGCCAGTACTGTACATACAGACTTGCACTCTCTCTGCAGTGGGGGGTAATAAGTGCAGATCAGAAGCCAGTACTGTACATTCAGACTTGCACTCGCTCTGCAGTGGGGGGGTAATAAGTGCAGATCAGAAGCCAGTACTGTACATTCAGACTTGCACTCTCTCTGCAGTGGGGGGGGGGGGGGGGGTAATAAGAGCAGATCAGAAGCCAGTACTGTACATTGAGACTTGCACTCTCTCTGCAGTGGGGGGTAATAAGTGCAGATCAGAAGCCAGTACTGTACATTCAGACTTGCACTCTCTCTGCAGTGGGGGGTAATAAGTGCAGATCAGAAGCCAGTACTGTACATTCAGACTTGCACTCTCTCTGCAGTGGGGGGTAATAAGTGCAGATCAGAAGCCAGTACTGTACATACAGACTTGCACTCTCTCTGCAGTGGGGGGTAATAAGAGCAGATCAGAAGCCAGTACTGTACATTCAGACTTGCACTCTCTCTGCAGTGGGGGGTAATAAGTGCAGATCAGAAGCCAGTACTGTACATTCAGACTTGCACTCTCTCTGCAGTGGGGGGGGGGGGGGGGGGGTAATAAGTGCAGATCAGAAGCCAGTACTGTACATACAGACTTGCACTCTCTCTGCAGTGGGGGGTAATAAGTGCAGATCAGAAGCCAGTACTGTACATTCAGACTTGCACTCTCTCTGCAGTGGGGGGGGGGGGGGGGGTAATAAGTGCAGATCAGAAGCCAGTACTGTACATACAGACTTGCACTCGCTCTGCAGTGGGGGGGTAATAAGTGCAGATCAGAAGCCAGTACTGTACATTCAGACTTGCACTCTCTCTGCAGTGGGGGGGGGGGGGGGGGTAATAAGAGCAGAACAGAAGCCAGTACTGTACATTCAGACTTGCACTCTCTCTGCAGTGGGGGGGGGGGGGGTAATAAGAGCAGATCAGAAGCCAGTACTGTACATTCAGACTTGCACTCTCTCTGCAGTGGGGGGGGGGGGGGGGTAATAAGAGCAGATCAGAAGCCAGTACTGTACATTCAGACTTGCACTCTCTCTGCAGTGGGGGGTAATAAGTGCAGATCAGAAGCCAGTACTGTACATTCAGACTTGCACTCTCTCTGCAGTGGGGGGTAATAAGTGCAGATCAGAAGCCAGTACTGTACATTCAGACTTGCACTCTCTCTGCAGTGGGGGGTAATAAGTGCAGATCAGAAGCCAGTACTGTACATTCAGACTTGCACTCTCTCTGCAGTGGGGGGTAATAAGTGCAGATCAGAAGCCAGTACTGTACATTCAGACTTGCACTCTCTCTGCAGTGGGGGGGTAATAAGTGCAGATCAGAAGCCAGTACTGTACATTCAGACTTGCACTCTCTCTGCAGTGGGGGGGTAATAAGTGCAGATCAGAAGCCAGTACTGTACATTCAGACTTGCACTCTCTCTGCAGTGGGGGGGTAATAAGTGCAGATCAGAAGCCAGTACTGTACATTCAGACTTTAAAGCTCAGAGCACAAACTTAAGAAAACATTTATCTATGTAATGGAGCCTGTCGGCGTCTGAGCACTCAGGAGGCATTTCAAACTCGTAAACAATTTTTATGAGTTTTCCATTGTCACATGCCGAATCAATTATTCACCTCGGCAAGAGAAAAAAATGGGTACAGGTCGTTGTTACAAAATATCATTTACATAAAATTCCATACAGAGGGGAAAGTACAGGACAAGGTGAACGAGGAGGCCTGGGCGACCTTGGGAGACATCCGGAGCACAAATATGGAAAAACTACCATATAGGAGAATTCATATTTGTGATTTTCCCCCATTATTGTGGGCCCTGCAAATTAACCTGAATTAAAGGTCTACTACAATGGAAAAAAGTGAGCAGTTAAAATCAGACAGAATCGACAGGCTTTGGACTAGTCTATATGATCATGGGGGAATCTCAGGGTTTTCTTTGGTTTCAAAAGCACTGAATGGCTGGCTGGCATTTTACTATTTTGGCAGTCAGGATTAGCAGCTGCTGTTCAGGAAATGCTTTTGAAAACAAAGAAAACCCTGAGAATCCCCCTTGAGGAGGTGGACTAATCGAAAACCTGTCGGTTCTGTCAGATTTTAATGGATTATTTTTTTTTTGTCATAGTGGTCCTTTAAACATTCCTCGACTAAAGCCCATCTCTGCTTTTATGGTTTACTGGCAAGAGCTCCACAACTTGCTGTAGGTTTCATGAGGCAGCCATCTTTCTTTCTGCATAGTTACCATGCCTACAGAGCTGAACTGAGAAGGACATGGAGGCTGCCATATTATATTTAAAGGGGAACTGAAGAGAGAGGTATATGGAGGCTGTCATGTTTATTTCCTTTTAATCAATACCAGTTGCCTGGCAGCCCTGCTGGTCTATTTCTCTGCAGTAGTATCTGATTAAAACCAGAAACAAGCATGCAGCTAGTCTTGTCAGATCTGACTTATAAGTCTGAACCACTGAAACACCTGATCTGCTGCATGCTTGTTCAGGGGCTATGGCTAATAGTATTAGAGGCAGAGGATCAGCAGGGCTGCCAGGCAACTGGTATTGTCTAAAAGGAAATAAACATGACAGCCTCCATATACCTCTCTCTTCAGTTCCCCTTTAAGCAATACCAGTTGCCTGGCTGTCCTGCAGATCCTCTGCCTCTAATACATTTAGCCACAGCCCCTGAACAAGCATGCAGATCAGATGTTTCGGACAAAAATCTGACAAAATTAGCTGCATGCTGGTTTCAGGTGTGTGATTAAGACAATACTGCAGCCAAATAGATCAGTAGGACTGCCAGGCAACTGGTATTGTTTAGAGTTTATGGAAGACAGGTATATCGCTGCACTCCACAGGAGACAGAGCTGGACCTAGGTGACCAACCCGTAAATCCAAAAATGAAGGAGGGTCCGTTTCAATATCTCAGAAGGTTTTTTAAGGACTTATCCCAAAACAGCAATAAGAATACTCTGCTGACATGTTTAGGATAGCCAGGTAACTAGTATTGTTTAAAAGTAAATAAATATCCCTCTCAATTCAGGTTTCCATTAACGTGAGATAACACATGCGAAAAATCACACGTTTTCTGCAGGGCTGTGGAGTCGGTCCAAAAATCCACCGACTCCGACTCCTCAGTTTAGGATTCCACCGACTCCGACTCCAACTCCATGACTCCGACTCCTCTAATTTGCATATTACAATTTTGTTGATTAAAAGTATGTAACATGAAATTCGTCTCTTAACTGCCAACGCTTAGGAATTTTACAAGACAACTGAAGTGAGAAGGATATGTAGACTACTATATTTATTCCCTTTAGACTAAAACTAGTCCTTGGTAAGAGTACTTGTAAAAGGTACAAACCGGAACAAAGAACATCTATCAGGCCCTAGGCAATGTAAGTGTGGGTACATGTAAGAATGATGTGCAGGTACTCTGCAGGGGAATGAGGAGATTGTAAACAGACAACACCTCTGTGTTCAATGTGCACAGCATTCTCAGTGGATTCCCTGCAGCTCTGTGGAGAGTGCATATGTAGAGTATAGTACTACTGTGTAACAAAGTAAACCTGAGACAGATGAAATTAAAGTTTTATACATACCTGGGGCTTCCTCCAGCCGCCTTCAGGATAATCAGTCCCTCGATGTCCTCCTCCACCACCTGGATCTTCTGCTATGAGTCCAGGTACTTGAGCCAGTCAGGCGTAGTGCACATGCACACACTCCGCCGCCGGGAGCATACTACACCTGTGCAGCACTATTGCGCAGGTGCAGAATGTTCCTGGCTGTGGGAGCGGCATGCGGCCGGACAGCGCTGACTGGCTGAATTACCAGGACTCATAGCAGAAGATCCGGGTGGTGGAGGACAGCGAGGGACTGATTAGCCTGAAGGGGGCTGGAGGAAGCCCCAGGTATGTATAAAACTTTACTTTTCATCCGTTTCAGTTACCCTTTAATTTGTAGTCACCAAACCAAATTTTAATAACATATCACATTATTTGATTTCATCAGCAAAGGGAGTGCATACATTTGCATAAATCAGCATCAATGCAGAATTATTTCCATCTCGTTGACCATCTCTATTAGTGACACAGCTACACATCAGGCTTTATTCTTACAGCATAGATGTTATTTAGTATATATAAGAGATTCCTGTGTACACATCATATATACAGTCACAATCAGATATGTATATCTGACCTTAAAAATACGGGGACTGCTTTATTGAAGCAGCACAAGTAACTAATTTTGACTGGTTTATTTCATTTTTGTGGACAAAGCACAGCTATTACTGTATATATACTGTATATATACATTATTTTTAATGACTATTATCTGAGAAATAGAACATTTTATCAAATTTTCTATTTTAATTACAGTTACAAATTCATTAGGAGTCGGAGTCGGTGCATTTTTTCCCGACTCCGACTCCAGGCACCCAAAATTGCCCGACTCCACGACTCCGACTCCACGACTCCGACTCCACAGCCCTGGTTTTCTGTCAAAAAGCTGAAGAATGGGAATGAAATTTAATTTTTTCGGCATGATTTTGTGCTTGAAACTTTTATTATACAGGTAGTCCCCGACTTACGAATGACCCGCCGATACGAACGCCCTGGATTCTGTGTTTCCATGGGAACAAGTTAAAACAAATTTTCAATTTGGACTTTTTTGAGAAAATCAATTTTAAAAAATTCAAAGAAAAATGGCTTTTAAACTTGTATAAGCAGGTACAGAGGGCAGAGGTGACACAGAGGGGGACACTGGAGGCACAGAGGAGGTACAGGTGGCAGAGATGGCAAAATTTTCAGACTTAAGAACAGATTTAGGTTAAGAACGAACCTATAGTCCCTATCTCGTTCGGTAACCGAGGACTACCTGTACTCAAAATGTATACTAGACCCTTGCTTGGCACATTTTGGTAAGTTACAGGCAAACATTTCATGGAAATGAACTGAACCACTTTTTGGTAGGCCTGTTCTCCCGTATAGCATGATCCAAGCCTATGGAATTACCCAGAATACACTGCTTCAGGTGTGGACACAGTTCGCTCAGCGATTGACACAGCCTGGCCAGAAACGGGACCGTAGACAGAGGAGGGCTGCTGAGAACGTCGCTCTGACTGGACAGACCCGCCTGTGCTGCTCTTTGTAGCTGTGGTGCGACGGAGTCCTGTATGTGCTGCATGCAGGTGAGGCAGAGCTCTGAACCACTTTTTGCACAGAAATGCAGCCAAAATTGCATGTCTACATAGCTGTAGAGCGAACAATTACTGCAGACACTAAATGTGTATCTCTACTTCTGCTGCATCCCTGCCAGACCTTTGTTTGCACTTGAGGGGCGCAACAGGGTTAGACAATCCGGCAAAATGCTTCTCTAAGGCTGGTTTCACAGTGGGATGTTACAGGCGCACGTTAGAGCAGCCTGTAACGCACCCCACCGCACAGCAATGAAAAATCAATGGGCTGTTCACAGTGCCCACGTTGCGTTATTCAGTAACGCTGCACCATAACACAACGTACTGCATGCAGTACTTTATAAGCGGCAGAGCCGCGTTAGACTGTTTGCACATGCTCAGTAATGTTGGGGAGGAGCGGAGAGCGGCCAGGCACATAGCTAATTAATATTCACTGCACTCAGTGACGTGCAGTGTTTACTTCCTGGAGCGGCCACTCTGTGCGGCGAGTGGCCGGGCGGGACCACGTGATGCCGCATGCGCCAAGAGTACGCATCACGGACGCCAGAGTGAGCTGCACAACGCGGCTCACTCTGACGTCCACATCAGAGAGCACCAGGCGTTGCGTTTGGGGCAGGTTATGCGACCAGAACGACCCCTAAAACGCAACGTCCTGGTGTGAAACCAGCCTAAAGCATGATAAGCTATACTGTATTCCCTTACTATGTATCTTTAAAGTCCCATTCCGCAAATATTTCCACTTCCTGCCTGTAGAATAGCTATCTGTCGACAGGCAAACGAGGGAATATCAGAGGAATGTGACTTAACGGAGACAAAGTAAAAGTATGCAGATAATCATGTTTCAGAGAAGAACATACAAGTAACTTTTAACAAAAAAGAAAAACAAAACACAGACTTCCGATGCAGTTAAAATGAAACTATTTTACGTGTAGACATTTTATGTCTGAAATCACAAAAAGCCGAGATTTTAATTTGGGAAATGGAAAACCGTTCATGATGTCATCTTTGAAGGGGCGTAAGTTTCGCCGAGGGCACCGCGACGGCCACAATTGGTGCTGCGTGTAAACATCTAGCTTTGCGGTTTTTATTTTGTCGGTCACTGAAATGCGATCCGAGCGTTTCCGTCCTCGTTCCAGACATTGTTTTCCGAGCCGGTGGGGAAAAACCATGACTGCGTTGTTTTCCTTTTTCACGACAGACGATGCCGCGGCGTACAAAACAACAGCACCCCCCGTGTCCGCACATCTGACTCTCCTTAAAGGTGGGATGCCAGGCGTGTTTGCGAGGAGTGTTGAGGGGCCCCCCTGGTTGGAGAGCAGCGACAGCGTATGTCTGCAATCTAGCAGGGAGGAAATGGTTGGGATGCCAATGTCCCCCCCCCCCCCCTCTGCACTACGCTTTCACCGCAGGGTCCTTCTCCAGGCACACCGTGTCCCGGCCCTTTAAGTGACCGCAGCTGTGATACCAGCATCCTGCGAGAGACAAAACTCCCGCTCGTTTCAGCGCGCCGTGCGTGATGCAAGGCAAGACTTCCAGAGGAAAATTCCATTCGGGAGGCAGTGAGCGATCGGAGCGAAGAGTGCTGAGTAATGTTATTGTCACTGATTGCAAAATACCATTAAAAACCACAAACGCTGTGCTGGAGGCCGGCCAGCCATACAAGCATCTCCGAACATGACATAAATATTTGTGTGCGGCAGACAATAGACATGTATGCCAGACCTGGGTGACTGGTGCTGTGGCATGTGGCGATGACTGATGCAGGGAAAATTTGTTATACTCCTTGTTTAAGACAATGGGGCAATAGTACATTAACATAGGCTGTACATTCCACAAACAGGATAAATAATCACAATCAAGCAAGACACATGCGGGGGAGAGGACAGGCATCTTGTGCTTCTAGACACTTAAAGAGGTCCAGTCATGTCATAAAGTAGAATGTGGGTAGCATGGTGGCGAAACGATTAGCAATCATCCTTGCAGTGCTGGTTCCCTGGTTGGAATCCCAGCCTTGGCACTATCTGCAAGGAGTTTGTATGTTCTCCCCATGTCTGTGTAGGTTTCCTCCAGGCACTTCAGTTTCCTCCCACATCCCAAAACAAGACAGATAAGTGAATTGGCTTCCCCCTAAATTGGCCCTAGACTACGATACATACAATACATGATACATACATAGACATAGGAGTATGGTAGGGACTAGATTGTAAGCCCCTCTGCACAGCACTGTGTGGGAGTGTCCTGCTGTATGTACAGCTAGCTACATGTCCTCACTCCCTCTTGCATCCTCTAGTGCAGTGACACCCATGCTAACCTAGAAATAAAACACACATATATAAGTAGATTAATATACTTCTACTTACATAACAGATGTATTGTGCTATCCGCATAATGATTCCTGTGAATTTTATAAAGGAAAAGTAGAAAATCCTATTCTAGGCAGTGGCCATCTTGGCAAGCTAATGCAGACATCATATCCTCCCTGACTCGTTTCCCCCCCTCCCTTCTCTTGCTCATTGTGTATTCATTAGCTGCCCTCCTCCCAGAGTCTTCAGACACTCCCACTGAGGTGTATACTAGGAACTGTACTTATTTTCTCCTGCAACCGCTGAGTCACCTCAGCCTTGCTTGTAAACACAAGTAATCAAAGGGTGTTTCTGATAAGCAGCTAGGCAGGGAAATAAATGGAAGAGGAGGAATATATTATAGATAAAAAGAACTCCCAGCATGCAACTGTTTGGCACTAAGGCCTGTGCTCCTAAAGTATGCGATAACTCCAAACCATAACAGCAGAAAAAGTTTTGCAAGTTTTGAATGCAGGATTAGCATCTTTATCACTTAATACACTCAGACCAGTTGCTGTTGAAATTAGATTATTATGGTGACAATACCGCTTTAGCCTTTTCACCACGGAGGAAACCTTCAAATAATTTTTGGATCTCAGGGAACCCCTGTGTTAGTGGAGGGAGTGGGGGTTTATTTTGAAGGTGGCACAGACTTTAAAGACAAACTTTAACCAAAGATTGAACTTCATCAGTAGCTGATACCTCATTTCCATGAAAAATCCTTACCTTTTCTCAACTGTAGTGATAATAACAATTAATTATTTTGTACAATATTCACATATACATTATTTAGTCAGTGTTTGCCCATTGTAAAATCTCTCTTCTCCCCGATTTACAATTTTCAGGTCCTTGCCACAGGTGTCATCTAGAAGCAGTTGCATTGTATGCATTTGTTATTGGCTTAAAAGTCTATTCCTGCAGCTGTACATAAGCCAGGTGCTGCCTGGTTTCAGAGCACTTTTGCCTTTTTATTATCCCCCCCCCCCTTTCAGTAGTAAAGGCATAACATTGTGAGCCCCACTGAAGGTACTCATACAATACACAACAGATTTAGCAGATTAGATTAGACGTTGGAATGATAAAAGGTGAAAAAGAGCGGCCAGCGCTTGATGTGTTACCGATCTAGAAAAGAGTTCATGAACTGTATGTGAAACTAGTTGTGCTACTAGATGTCTGTACAGATCCAGGTACAGAGCAGTGAATACAAGTAGAGGGCGAAGCAGGCAATTTGGACAGCTGCCTAGTGAGAAGAATGGTATGGGCAGGGGCATAATAGTCACCCATACATAGCCATGGGGAGGGGGGCACCAACTCCCCCCTCCTTCATGGAACCCAGAAGAGGTGATTCTCCCTGCCCGCTTCTTCTGGAGGGGGAAGCACTGAAGGGGGGCCCAAGGTGAGAGAGGGGGGGGGGGGGTTGGGGTACCCCTTTCCTACAGCTGTGTGTGCCCGCTGCTCCCCCCTCCTGGAGGCACCTTTACCAGGCTACCAATGCTGGGGACGCACCTATACCACGCTAGTACCTATAGTGGGGGCGCCTATACCTGGCTACCTATACTGGAGGCACCTACACCTGGCTACCTATACTGGAGGCACCTATACCTGGCTACCTATACCTGGCTACCTATACTGGAGGCACCTATACCTGGCTATCTATACTAGAGGCACCTACACCTGGCTACCTATACTGGGGGCACCTATACCTGGCTACCTATACTGGGGGCACCTATACCTGGCTACCTATACTGGAGGCACCTACACCTGGCTACCTATACTGGAGGCACCTATACCTGGCTAGCTATACTGGAGGCACCTATACCTGGCTATCTATACTAGAGGCACCTTCACCTGGCTACCTATACTGGAGGCACCTATACCAGGCTATCTATACTGGAGGCACCTACACCTGGCTACCTATACTGGGTGCACCTATACCAGGCTACCTATACTGAGGGCACCTATAACCAGGCTACCTATACTGAGGGCACCTATAACCAGGCTGCCTATACAGGGGGCACCTACACCTGGCTAGGTATATTGGGGGCACAAATAACAGGCTACCAATACTGGGGGCACCTATACCTAGCTACCTATACTGTAAGTATGTTGGTTATTTTATATCCTGCCTGGCCTGCCTTTCTAGTTTGTGTTTTGAGAGGTGAGGAGAATCCAAAGTTTTGCAAGGGGGCCCACTGATTTCAAGTTACGTCTCAGGGTATGGGGCCGGTATAGGCATGCCTGCAATTTAACTTTCAATCACCCCAACACTCCACTAGCCAGTCAATTCCAGACACAGACACAGGGTAGACAAAACATCTCTGGTAAATTAGGAATTAATGGCAATAAAAATTAATAGCACACCCCATATGGCTCCTATCTAATGGAAAACTTGCCACCCCTAGCCATGGCCCACGTCTATGTGGCCTAATCAGAATCCCGGCCCTGCTTGGAAATATTAAGCAGTTCCCCAAGTGAAGGAGACGGCGTAGCGCTCTAGAGAAGGAATCTGTTACAGGAGGCATATAAACATTCCTTACATTCAGGGTCGCAGCGGCAGTGACGGCAGGCGGAGGAGAGATGTCTGTCTTGAATTAGGTGCTAGTGAGCCGCACGACCCAGTTACAGACATGGCAGCGAATGCTTCCAATTAGGGAGCTATTTGTAGCGTGGAAGGTAGAATGCAGAATGCGAGCGCTCGTGGCTATTGTCATATCTGGGCACGCGTTCGTCAAAATAATCTCACCCGGCTTTACTGTGACATGGGGGGCCCATTCCTTTCAGCATTCTTAAGTCAGAAGCGGATTGTACAGTTTCATCATAATGATGGTATGTCTCTGTGTGGATGTGAAGCAAGAGCGGTGGGTTGAGGTTCCTGCGATTGAGCGGTTATTATTTAAGTGACAACATGTTACGCCATGCTGTGCAATGGATCAATAGGGAGACAGACAACAAGGTACAAGATCATGCAACAAAGTTTAAGTCTTAGAGCCCACATAGTTTAAGTCAGTCCGCAGGAAGGGTACCCGATGAAGGGGGTGCATGATCAAGGGGCATACAGTAGGGGGAGGACCCGGCCAGAGGCTTACAATCTAAAAGGAGCAGGTAGGCATGGGTGGCATTGATGCGGGGGAGGGGGTTAGTGAGGAGGGAAAGTCTGATGGGTTGTGGAAGGGTGTTCCAGATAGTGGGGGCAGCTCCTGAGAAGTCCTGCAGTCTCACATGGGAGTCTGAGATCCGCGATCAGGAGCAGGTTGTTGTAGGATCCGAGTGGGCAGCCGAGTGTTTGTCTGTGGACAAGTTCAGAGATGTAGGTCGGGCAGGTCTTGTGTACAGATTTGTAGGCCAGGCACAGAATGTTTAAGGTGATCCTGGAGTGGATAAGGGGCCAGTGGAGGGATTTACAAAGCGGAGTTGAGGAGATGGAGCAATGGGAAGAATGGATCAGTCTGCCTGCCGCATCCATGACAAATTGTAGTGGGGCAATGCTATTCAAAGGGAGGCCAGACAGATTAGACCAGGGGTCCCCAAACTTTTTTGGTCAAGGGCCGGGTCAACATACTTCAGACTGCTGGGGGGGGCCGGAAAATACATAAAATGATGTAGAAAAACATTACATTGAATCTAGGTATTGATTCTCCCTATTCATGCCTGGAGGAGACCTCCCAGCAGCAGCCATTCAGTCATGCGGCATGGAAGAACGTCTTTGTGCACCAGACAGTGAAGCATACCCAGGTGACAACCTGCTGTCCAGTTGGACAGCAGTGTCACCTGATGCAGAATTGGAAGCCAGGGAATGACTGCTCGCTGGCTTCTACAGTATGTGGATTGGTGGCGCCAGCACTGCTATTCTATATGTGGGCCGCCATTATTTAAACGTGCAGTGGCCCACATCTATACATTTTGTGTTTGGGGGCCAGTAAAAATGCCTCGGGGGGCCACATTCGGCCAGCGGGCCTTAGTTTGAGGACCACTGGATTAGACAAATGCCGGTGGCTCAATGGGCTTACCACGCACCCCACACTACTTTTCCTGCACACCTCCCTTTCTAAACAGTCTAAATACTTTTATTTGCAGACACTTATAAAGCTACATTGTTTGGTTGAAAAAAAAAAAAAAAGTCCAAAGAGGAGAAAAAATAAATAGGTAAAATATTAGGTACATTTCTGTCCTGCACCTTCATATATCCCAGGTGACCCAGAGGAAGGCAAAAATCCCTTATAGTGCTTTGGTCAATTCACATTTAAAGTGTAACGGTCAGGCATAAAATCAAAAATCAATTCTTTATTTTTATCTGGGAAACAAGTAATAAGGATGCTAAGCAGGCAATCCAAAAGTTTAAAATCACTCTTACTTTTTTATCCATAGTACATCATTCCCCAGTTTCCCTTGCTTTTATTTGGTACATCTGCCGCACAAAGGAAGTTGCAGGGTATGCTGGGTTTTCTTGTTTTCTTCTTTACTTTCCTCCCCTTTTTCCCTCAGACATAACTAATGCAGCCTGATTGGCTGAAGCCTCTTTCCCTCCTGTTTTCCCCTCCTACAACCTCTGTTCCTCCCTGATTGGCCATAATTTCTCATGCTAAGAAGCTGAGAAAATCACTCAGAACTGGTTGGGGGTGCCTGAAGACTGGGACGAGGGCGGGCAATGCATACACAATCAGGCAGAGGATAGTAAGTGAGGAAATGACATCAGGATTGGCTTCAAAATAGACACTGTTAAAATGGAAAATCCTAAGAAGGATTTTCTCTTTTTTTTACTATTGAAAAATCACAATGTGAAACAGTGCAATACATATGTTATATAAGTAGAGTAAGTATCTACTTATATGTGTGTTTTTTTTTTCTGAGATAGTATGGCTGACAGCTCCTCTTTAAAGCCTACCCTAGGCCAACCTCAGGCCAAAAAACAGATACTTACCTAAGAAGGAAGCCTCTGGATCCTGTAGAAGCTTCCCACACCTTCCTCCGGACCACTGTTGCTGCTCACCGACACCCGGAAGAAATCCGCCAAGAACTTCTTGTATTTTAGATCTGGGCTGCGCCCTCTCTTCATGCAGCCGTACAATGCCAGGTGTGACTCCTGCTTCTGCGCAGGCGTGGCTGTGCTTGCACAGGTGCAGAATAGCCTGATCTTCCAGAGGGCCCGGGCGAGTGGCGGCAGTGGTGAGTAGGACACGGGAAACCTCTGGAGGATGCAAAGCCTTCCTTCATCTTCAGGGCCGGTGCTTCCACAGAGGTAAAGGGGGCAATTGCCCCAGGGCCCCAGACCCTGTGGGGGCCCCCAATTGCCCCTCCAGCTATGGTAACCCATGACAGTAGCTGGAAGGGAGGGACGAGAGGGCCCCCAAGTTACTTTTGCCCCAGGGCCCCATTGTTGCTAGAACCAGCCCTGTTCGTCTTAGGTAAGCACCTGATTTTTGACGCGAGGTTTGCCTGAGGTTCACTTTAACAGAATAAAATTCCTTCTTGTCTCTAGGTGGCAGTCAGGTAAGATCTCTGGATCAAATCTGCTGGGAAATACTTGTCATGGGGCGACACTGTAGCTTACGGCACTTAGAGAGTGACCAGCATGGCGCCCATTAAAGTGATGCCCCCCTGACAGCATAAGCTGTTACCCATACTGACAGTTACCTAGCTGCAGTGTGTGCTGACTCCTCCTTGAAAAATGTGCTTCTAAAATGGTCCTTCTCGCTAGTACATAGTCCCTCTGCACTCTTTAGCCTACTTGTGCATTAGAAGCTATATGCTTGCATATAAAAACAGGAATCAGTGCTGTTCCTTCAGTCCATGTGTTCAGAATGGTCCATTACAGCCAGCCATTAACCATCAAGTTTGCGGATAATCCAACTATCATTGGCATCATCGACGACAAAGGAGAGGGGGCCTATCGCAGTGAGATTGGGAGAATCTGCAGCTGGTACAGGGAAATTAAGCTTATCGTTAATGTGTCAAAAACTGTGGAGCTGATCATAGACCGGAAACCCCCATCCACACTTCACCCTGTTTTCATCGATGAGACCGAAGTTTCCAGGGTATCAGACTTCTAGTTCATTGGCACATGACATCCATCTCCGCCAACGTAACATGGGGAAGAGGTTATTCTTCTTGCGACAACTGAAGAAACTTCAGAGCTGCTGACCAGCTTCTACACCGCTACCAGAGAATCCACCCTCTGCTCATTCATCATAGTTTGGTCTGCAGGTGCTACCGCCAGCGATAGGTAAAAACTCCAAAGAATGATTATCACTGCAGAAAAAAAATCATTGGGTCACCCTTACCACCCCTCAATCTCCTACATACAGTGAGAACGAAGACAAGAGCCACTAAGATCTTGCAGCGACCCCTCCCACCCGGTTCTCTGAGCTCCTCCCATCGGGCCGGCATTAGAGGTCCTTCTCCACCAGAACCACCAGGCGCAAGAGCACCTTCTTCCCTCAGGCTGTCCTTCTACTGAACTCTAGCCCTCCATCAGCCCTCCAAGCACCACACGGGCGCCCAGTTATATTCTCTCAATGTTGTAAACGATTGTCTGCATGCATACTGCACGCTTCTACTGCTGTTGTACTGTTGTTCTGTTCTTTGCTTTGACAATGAAATGTTGCCACTGTGTGCCTGTTCTGTTACCAATGCCATATTTACCGCAATCAATACCGGTTATGGCAACCCTAGTACTTGGTGAATAAAGATCTGATTCTGTACGAACAGGCTGAAGCCTCACACATGGTCAACAGGTCTGGCATAACAAAGCTTCAGCAGAATTCAGGCGTACGGATCCCCGCAGAACGGGGAGGACAGATTCCAAACAAACAGCAGCAATTTCATGCCTTTGCATATATTATTCTGTCATTTATGTGCTTTACTGTAAGTGAATTCTACAGGGAGATATAAAGGTTGATGTATGGACCTCTGTACATTACTCCACACGTCAGTAACAAACCACTTAATAGAGGCTGTAAAGCTGCACATCTAAAGTGCATTACACACGTTCCATAATACCCTGGGGACCTCCAAGGCTAGAGGGTGCTGTTGTGCAGAGAACATAGCCCGGTTCATGCAGAGGACTGAGGGATAGTTAGGAATATTTATAATGAAGTTATGCATTTCTTGTTTTTTTGAAAATACAATAGGCAAACTTGATTACCAGTGATCTAAAAGGCCCAAATCCTGAAATATAACTTTAATGGGAGTAAAGTGAAAACGACAATAGGCTGATATTCCTAAAAGTGTACACATATAAAGCCAGAGGTGGATCTGATGATGTAACTGTGCCTGGTAGCTATACCTAAGACTCTGGTGGTATCCATGGAGAGGTATCCATGGTATCCCTGAAATATTCACTGAAAATGAGTGTGGGAAATCCTTGGATGTGTATTTCCCACACTTGGTCTATGTGATTATTTAGGGGACTACTCTGCAAAGATTCCACATCCAAGGATTATCCACACTCAATCTGAGTGGTTATTTTGAGGACTAATCTGCAGATTAGTCCCCTAAATAACCACTCAGATTGAGTGTGGGAAATCCTTGAATGTGGAATCTTTGCAAAAGTAGCCGGCTAAATAACCACTAAGAGTGAGTGTGGGAAATTCCTGGATGTGGAATCTTTGCAGAGGAGTCCCCTAAATAACCACAGAGACAGAGTGTGGGAAATCCTTGGATGTGGAATCTTTGCAGAGGAGTCCCCTAAATAACCACAGAGACCGAGTGTGGGAAATCCTTGGATGTGGAATCTTTGCAGAGGAGTCCCCTAAATTTCCATGGAGACCGAGTGTGGGAAATCCCTGGATGAGGAATCTTTGCTGTGGAGCCCCCTAAATAACCATGGAGACCGAGTGTGGGAAATACCTGGATGAGGAATCTGCAGTGGAGCTCCCTAAATAACCATGGAGACAGAGTGTGGGGAATCTCTGGATGAGGAATCTTTGCAGTGGAGCCCCCTAAATAACCATGGAGACAGAGTGTGGGGAATCCCTGGATGAGGAATCTTTGCAGTGGAGCCCCCTAAATAACCATGGAGACAGAGTGTGGGAAATCCTGGGATGAGGAATCTTTGTAGAAGAGTCACCTAAATAACCATCGAGACAGAGTGTGGGAAATCCTGGGATGTAGAATCTGTGCAGAGGAGTGCCCTAAATAACCACTAAGACTGAGTGTGGGAAATCCTGGAATGTGGAATCTTTGCAGAGAAGTCACCTAAATAGCCGCGGAGACCATTCATGTTTACAAAGTTTGCATACACAGCCCGAACAAAACAGCAAAACCAAACAAACAAGTTAATCTCTACACTAATACTACTATGGCTAAATATAGCAGCATCCAAGCCATGTACAGGAATGAGGATCAGGTGTATTGCACCTTGGCTAGCTGTAAATGGTGATTATTGTTCCTGGATGTCGGAAAGCCGCTATTACAGAACTACTCCGCTGATCTGATAATTACTCTCCATCTTTCACAGCCCATAATGTAATCCTATTACACGGCATGAAAACATTTTTACGACTTTTACAAAAGAGCCTTTGCTCAATAGGTGAGGGAGTTGCGGTATGCAGCCAAGGCTTGAGCGGCCTGATGTGATCCGAATGTTCAAATCAACGCAGCAACAAATAACCTAACAAACGTGTGCCAAGGATGGGTGGCATTAAAGTGGACCTGTCCTCTTGCACAGGACAGAAGGAAGATGTAGAGAAATGCACCCTGTATGTATTCAGAGAGTTTAGCCTGTCTAATCCTCCATCTGTGATTAATCACAACTGTAATTTGATCTCTCAGCTGTTGCAGCTAGAGCAGCTAATTTGTAAACACAGGATGTTAACCCTTTGTCTGCTTCCATGAAAGCAGTAAGTAGACACTCTGCAGATTTATTGCAGGACTTGTATCAGCTGTAGCAAAGAAATGTTTTTCTTTAAAGGTTATTATGTTGTTGGGTATCTTTTTGAGAAGAGAGGAAGTTCTGAGCTCCGGTCCGCTTTAAAGTGAATGGGTAGTTTACCTGTTTTCCACCACTATTTGAAATATGTATATATAAATAAAGTTTATTTGAGATTTAAAAAAAAAATCAAACAGGCGGTTCTAAATATGTTGTGTGACTCAAAATTGCCATAGTATAATCTCAGCAAAGATCCGCTAATGTTATTTTGTGATCGTTTTATACACTCTTCAGTGCCTCTGGATCCCAAGGCTTCATCCCCTCCCCAAGTCATCGCCAGTTTGTAAAGGATGCATCAGCCACAGGTAACTAAGAGTAAACAGAATTGTTGGGAACGTTAGAAAACAACTTATTTCCTCACCCCACTTTACATTCTGAAATGTATCACAAGTGGTGACATCTTTAGTCCTGTCAGGCGCAGCTCTGCAGAATGCTTGTTTCTAAGAATTCTGAAGCCAGTACAAAATATACTTGTTCTTCCAGAATGCTCTGGGAGTAGAATTGTGCATAGCTAATCAGTCTAGGCCAGGGGTGTCAAACTCAAATACAAAGTGGGCCAAAATTGTGCCCTGGGACCTAGTCTCGAGCCAACCTCAATGTCTACTGGCCACCTTCCTCGCTTATAAAGTTTCCTGGTGTCTAAAGGCCTCCACCTTCCTCTATATAGTTCCCTGGTGTCTAGAGGCTCCCACCCTCCCCTATACAGTTCCCTAGTGTTTAGAGCTTTCCCCCTACCTTCCCCATATGGTTTCCCTGGTGTTCTAGGGCTTCACCTCCAATATCGCTTCCCTGGGGGTCTAGAGTGGGCCAATCATAATGCAAAGTGGGGAAACCACTTGAGGGACAAATTTAATGGCTCTTAGGGCCAGATTTGGCCCGCGGGCCGGAGTCTGACAAGTAGGGTCTAAGCTAAACATCATGGGGGGGCTGGGTTGGGTGGTGGGAATACATACTGATGCACAGCAATAAATATATATAGGTAAGGGTTTCTGATGCTGAAATCAGGACAATTACCATAAAAGTAGCTATCAGGAATAATTGACTGCATTCTACTATATGTCATTACAGTGCCTCTTTGAGAGAGCTTAAAGAGACTCTGTAACAAATTGTTTATCTTTATTTCTTCTATGCTATAAGTTCCTATGCCTTTTCTAATGTGGTCTGGCTTACTGCAGCTTTTCCTAATTGCACAGTAGCTGTGTTATCTCTGTTATATGATCTAATCTTCTCTCTATAGTCGGCACAGTCAGGCTGAGGCAGTCAGACTGGAATGTGCAGGGCTGCTTGTGATTAGCTAGAAGCTGTACACACCCCCTGCAGGCTCTGTGTGACTAACACACTCTGCTTAGCTGAGCCTATTAGAAGCTGGTTAGTTTGTTTGTAAACACTGCCTAAAACTGGCAATTACAAGCCAGGTTTGCAGCAGAGAATGGCAGAAACAGCACAGAGGGGACCAGGAGCACATAATGAATAGAATGGTATGCTTTTTATTGTAAGAATTTCAGAGTACAGATTCTCTTTAAAATAACTTAAAGTATCTCAGAACCGTTTTATTATCAGCATACTTTTAGTGCTGATTTATGTGTGGTGCTATGACATAAGTCACACAGCACCAGCCTCCCTCTCCAGCGCCCTCTGTGCCCCCGCTCTGCTCAGCCGAAATACTCACATGGATGATGGGTGTGGAGGAAGTGTCAGTACTTCCTCCTCTCTGCCCATCCTTCAGTCCCACCCCTCCATTCACCACTAATGGTTCCTATATGCTTTGCCAGCACACAGCGTGCAGGGGAGGCTGTGCTGTGTGTGGGCTTGTGGTACTTAAGTTCAGAACCAGTGGCATAGCTAGAGATCATGGGGCCCCATAGCAAAACTTTCATGGGGCCCTTAGATGTAGGCACTCTTAAAGAGACACTGAAGCGAAAAAAAAATATGATATAATGAATTGGTTGTGTACTATGAATAATTACTAGAAGATTAGCAGCAAAGAAAATATTCTCATACTTTTATTTTCAGGTATATAGTGTTTTTTCTAACATTGCATCATTCTATAATATGTGCACATTACACAACACTCAGCATTCAAAATGAGTCTTTCAGAGCAGTCTGTGAAGTAATGACCTCTCCTCTAGCAGAGGAAATAGTCCAGGAACAGTTGAGATAATAAAAGTCAGATAACAGCCCTCTCCATGACTAACTTAGTCGGAGAGCTTAATGGCTTGTTTGCATAGAGATAACAACTGGAGTTTCTCAACTCTTCCTGTACTGGAAACAATTACATTGATGTATCTGATCTTAATGTTTTATTTCTTAGCTGTGCCACACATACAAATCATAATATCATCATTTTTTTTCCGCTTCAGTGTCTCTTTAAGCTATGCCACCTGCCCCTGGTCAGAATGATAGTGTACTAATAATTGCATTAGTACACTATCGTTCTGACCTCAATTACCACAAAAGCCCACACATAGCGAAGCTGCCCAGCACGCTGTATGCTGTAACAGAACCATTAACGGCGAGTGGTGGGGGCGGGACTAATGATGGGCAGAGAGGAGGAAGTACTGTCACTTCCTCCCCGACCGTTATTGTCGCTCTGCTCAAGTAGAATATTTTGGCTGAGCAGAGTGGGGGGCACAGGGGGGTGCTGGAGAGGGCGGATGATGCTGTAACATATGTCACAGCACCACAAATGAATCAGCATTAAAAGTATGTTTATTATAAAGCAGTTCAGGGGTACTTTAAAAAGAGGGTACAGGCGATAATGTACTATGCATTCATTTACTTCGATATTTAGGACCCCTGTCCCCGAATCAATCACAGCCCGGCTGCTCTTCTGCGGCGGACGATGACAGCGGCGGCTTACGAGAACAATATAACATAAAACAAGACCTGCCAAGAACATCTCATGGTTAAGTGGCTGCATCCTGTTTTCGTACATTAACAAGCTGCGTTCAGCGCTGTAAAACAAAGTGTGCCGTAAAGTTATAATAAACTTTTCTTCTTTCTTTCTCCAGGCGGTAATGAGCGCGAGCCGTGTAATGCGCCAGACAGGAGCGCTGATGGGAATGGGATTTACTTTATTATAAACTGCCGAGACTAGACCAGAATTGGGGAATTTGTCATATAAACCAAACAACTATTTATAGAGAGTTTGGGGGTTATTTTATTGCGGCGTGTAATGCGGTGGAAGTGGGAATTTATTTCTTGCTTTCCGCTAATCTCTTGTTTTTGTGTGACGGCGGAGGGAGCTGTGGTCATACTGACTCAGCTTGAATCAGAACGCAGAGATATCAGTCACAGATCCCAATGCACTTTATTTAGAGCTAGTGAAGTTAGATATGAGTAAATAGCTACTCGTAATCGAAATTTAAAATAGATAGCACTGGCTGAAGCAGAGGGGGTTAGAGGGGTCTGAAACTCAGCATTACTTCTTTGCTTTAAGAGATTATTTACAGCCTTAAACCTACTGCCACAAAAAAAAACAAAATGTGTAGCAGAACAGCATACAAACAGTTAAACACAGCACATTACTCTTCAGTGGAAAGCTCCCTGCTTCAGTAGGCAGCTTCTGGCTGCATCCAAAAAGGTGATAACATTATCTTTTGTTTGCATTCCTTTGGCTGCTACATTCCTAGCTGTGTTGAAAATGAGCTCGGTCTGCTTTTACAATGCACGCAGTTGAGAAGAGCTCACTGCAAGATTTTAATATAGAATTACAGCAGCTGTGAATAAAATGCAATGGCAGCTTTCAGAGCAGATAAACTGTACTTTGGGAACTTGTAATTTGTAAATGGACAATATTACTTGTGCACAAAAGCAAATATGATAACTATATGGGTAATAAAAAATAGGAAAACACATTTTTATTGAACGCTATGTCAGAGGTTCATCCGACTTCAACTTGGCTATGCCGCTGCCTATAGCCGATGCGTTCCACTCAAGGTCCACGTACCGCCACTACTTCCTCCTTCTGGGTTTTAGGAAGGAAGTAGTGGAATTACGAGGACCGCATCGGCTATAGGCGGCAGCAGCATAAGAATGTTAACATCCCCCCTCTGCCACAGGCAGCACTATCTAATTTACATTTACTCCCAGCTACTCATAGCTAACATCACTAGTTAGAGCAAACGTGCAAGCTGTCACCAGGGGCGTATCTGGGTAATATAGCGTCTATGGCAAACACTCAAACTGCTCCCCATATCCATTTGCTCACCATATCCAATTATGCCCTGTATGCATACTGAAGATGTCCCTCCAGTATTGATATCCAGATGTGCCCCCCCCCCCAGTATACGTAGTGAGAATTAGCCCTCAGTATTGTTAAGCAGATGTAGCCCCCAGTGTAGGTCACCAGAGTTAGCCACCCTGTATAAGTAGTTAGAGGTCGCCCCCTAGGATAGATAGCCAGAAGTAGCCCTTCCTGTATAGGTAATGTAGGGGCCATCGGGGCTGGGTAGTAGATGGGAGGTACATTTCCCCGGTATTTGGACTATGGTCACTTTAAAACCTTGTGTGGTCCTAGGAAAGGAGTCCGGATTTTGGCAGCAAGCAGTTGCTGCTTGTTTTTTTTCTTTTCAGGGCCGGACTCCTGGGATGGGAGGGAAGGAAGGGCGGGCCTTCCCGTCCCACCTAGGTACACACGTGGTTGTCAGTGGGGCTGAGAGCCTCACTAATATGGTATTGATGAGATGCAAATGTAGGCATAAGAAGCAGCCTCACAGGCAGTCTGAGGAGAGGTGTTGGAGGAGTAGCATGTCTGCTACGGAATCTCCTAACAAGGAATATTGGAGATCACTTGATGGAAGCCAAACCATACCCTGGTCGGTTGTTAGTATGGTATTGGCCTGATGGAAATTGAACTTTGTTTGAACCTGCTGGACTTTCTATTACAAAGCTGAAGTAAGCCGACTGTTTATTTCCCACTTGTTACTGCTGAACTGAAGCGGTTTTTCTTCTACTGCACAATAAATGGACTTTATTTTATACATCTGTGTACTGCGTGCTGGCTGCGACCCCTCTAAACTTTACAGTAGTCAATCAGCTTAGGTTGCCCTCTCAGCATAAGTAATTAGATGAGTGCTCTCCCCCTGTATAAGTAACCCCCTCCACCCCAGTATAGGTTGCTAGAATTAGCCCAAGTATAAGTAACGATAAGCATTTCTCAGTATGGTGGTGGAGCATGTGAAAGGAAGGGGCAGCCATGGGCGCCCATGGCACAAGCCATGCCTGCGCCCCTCTAGATACGCCTCTGGCTGTCAAACATCTCCCCAGTACTGAAAACGCTTCACTGGTTGCCAGTAAAATGGAGAATCCATTTAAGATCTGCCTGCTGACATTCAAGGCTATACACCACATGGGACCCACGTACATAGCAGAACTATATGCCCCTCCATGTACCCTCTGCTCTGCCAATCAGAGGAATCTGATTATTCCCAGGATCCACTTAAAAACATTTGTTGCTCTGGCCTTTTCCTATGCAGCCCCTACTCTATGGAACTCGCTTCCACAGTTTTGTGGACAGCTTTAACCTATTCAGGACCGCTCGTAGTAAAACCTGTGCCGCACTTGTGGCTGTTGTAGTAGGATTTCACCACCCGCCGTTTCCGCCGCGATCGTGCGCCCCCGAGAGGGGTGATTAAGCTATCATATGACAGCTGACATCTCCCCTCAGTGATCAGAAGCCATCGCGTATGGCTTCTGATCAAATGATCACTACGATCGCCGGCGGATCGTAGTGATCACTGTTAGTGATGCGGCGGTAAGGGGGGGGGGGGGGAGAAGAGGATCCATGCACCTTCCTGCCATTCCCCCAGCGATTGGCGCTCCCCTCCGCTCTCACTGGCAGCCCCGCTTGCTCTGATGTAAGTGTGCGGAGGGGTCCACAGCGGCTCATCGCTGAGTGAGTCAGCCTGCCCCGAAAGGGTTAAGAAAAGGCTAAAAACCCACCTCTTTTCCCGAGCCTTTGGGACTGCAGAACGCAGGTCACAGCGCTTTGAGTCCCCAGGGAGAAAGCGCTATAAAATTATTATTATTAATAATAACTTTGGAAATGTAGTGGTTATTGCAACTCTCAACTCTGAGTTATAAAAGTTTCCATTCTAAAGCTGAATACTCACCTAACAACGCAGGAAGATGGATCATAGCAGTCTCTCAGACGATGAGCGTTCCCTGATCCCCGCAGGTGCATGCGACGTCACACGAGAGTACAATCGTGTAATGAGCAAATGAGAGTACAAGCGATCGCGGTAGTCGTTGGGAATCTGAAAGATCCGATCTGCCGTGACGGGCATTGTCACCAAATATCGTTTGCGTAATTTGATGCATTTAACCACATCGCGAGAGCGCGGAAACGATCGTTTGTCGTTTAAAAAAAAAAATTGACGGTCAGAAAAAATGCGTAGTGGGTATGGGCCTTTAGCGAATGTAGCAGACACACGAGGAGAAGAGGTTAGCATATACAGGGCTCTGCGTTGCCAATCAGATAAGCAATATCTTGGCTTGCGACGGTGGCAGCGGGGTCGCGGCGTCGATCTGTAAACAAGCTCCGCAGATGGCCCACATCACAAACAGCATTCCCGGCTAGGAGTAAAAATGTTCGGAATGAGCAGTTAAACCCCCCCTTAGTGCAGCTCTGGACTGCGATCCATAAACAGCCATAAATCTTGCCATAATTGTAAGCAAGATTAAACACAAGGACAGTCGTTAAGCCAGTTTAGATAACTCAACAATCTAGTCTCGTGTTTATATCCTCTTACAGAGAGAGAGCGTTGGCTGGAGCTCGCGTTTCCCAGGCGATTATCACAGATCGGCGAGTTTATCTGAAGTTTACAAACAGCAGCTTTTTTTCAGCATCCAATAAATCCTCACAAAATAAGGAAACAGATAAGTGAGAGATGTAAAGGCACATATCTGGGAATAAATGGAGTTATCAGAGAGCAGTCAGGACTGAGAGCATGTTGTGGCATGGTATTCATTCCCTGGCAATACTTATTATTATTGTGCATTTATATAGCGCTGTCACATTTTCTGTAATAGAAAAGTTAAACGTACGTTTTTGTACACAGTAGGGAGAAATGGCAGCGCATCCTAAACCAGGCTGCGTCTGAATGGCAGCAAGATGGTGGGCAGCGTCTCTTAAAGGCATAAATGCACCCAACTGCATCTCAAACAGGTGCAACAATTACACTAATGGAGGATGTTCGCTTCCAAAACAGTTTGCATGCAAAACATGTTGTACTAGACCCTTCCACCGCAGTGAGGACGACCTATTGGAAGGGACCCTAACATCTATGCAAATGTCCATTTGACCTGGAAGCAGCTAGCCATCAAACCATCTTGCTGTGTATCAAATTTAAGTTTAATTTTTCACACTGCACACCTTTCTTTACTATGATGGCTAGCTGCTCCCAGGTCAAACGGACATTTACATTAGGGTCCCTTCTGACAAGATGACCTCACTGCGGTGGAAGGGTCTAGTACAGGCATGGGCAAATTTGGCCCTCCAGCTGTTAAGGAACTACAAGTCCCACAATGCATTGCAGGAGTCTTACAGCCACAGTCAGACTCATAAAGGCAAATGCGTTGTGGGACTTGTAGTTCCTTAACAGCTGGAGGGCCAAGTTTGCCCATGCCTGGTCTAGTACAACAATTTTTTGCATGCAAACTGTTTTGGAAACTAACATCCTCCATTAGTGTAAATGGCACCAGTTTCAGATGCAATTGGGTGCATTTATGCCTTTAAAAGGCTTTGCACACGATCTTGCTAAGTCATTCAGATGCGTTGCTATTTCTCCCTACTGTGTACATTTTCTGCAATACTTAGAGTAAAGTTTATGTCACTTGCTGTTCCTTAGTGAGGTCCCAGTCTAACGTCAGTACCATAAGCATCAACTATTGCACCGATTATATACACACACCTACTGACTCTACCATATAGACCTTACCATAGTCATTCTCTAATTTTCTTACCATTTTTTCCAAATTTCTGCCACCCCCATCTGCGTTGCCATGGCCCCCCTTCCCCGGCTCGGCAGTCACAGCCTAATCGGTGGTTACCGAGCTGGGGGCAGGCGGAGGCAATGCAGGCGGAGGTTTCTGAAGAGCTTCAGCAGACTTTGGAAACGTGGCCGTGGCTGCATTCGCGAGAAGGGGGTCAGAGAATCACTTGCATCGTAATTATGTTGGATCAGGAATGTATTTAAAGAAAATCTGTAAGGAAAAAAAGTGCCCCTACGGGGTACTTACTCTGGAGCCTAATGACGCTCCCCCAGTCGTCCTGTCTAGACCCGATCCATTACAGGCTACCCCCCAAACATCTGCCGATGTACGCAAGCACAGTAGCGCCTGCAGCACGAGATATTTATCTGTGGGATCCAGCGCAGACGCAGTACAAACTTCCCCCTCGGGCTCCAGTGGAAACAGCCAAGCCTGATTGGGTCCGCTCTACTGCTCAGGTGAAAGATCTCTGCACTTGCGCAGTAGAGTGGACCCGCTCTGGCTTGACTATTTCCACTGGAGCCCGAGGGGAAAGTTGGTGCTGCGTCTGCACTGTATCCCAAAAGTAAGTATTGTTGTCTGCCGCAGTGGGGGGGAGGATCCATGCTGTACAGGAGGGAGAAACCTCATTAGGATCCAGAGGATTCTCCCCTCCCAACTTCTTACAGGTTCTCTTTAACCTTGAGACCACTCCCCCCTCCCCCCCTCTCTTTATACTGGAGGTAGTCTTTAAGAGCTGATAGCAAACTCCTATGATTGGCTGCTCCTTGTGTTGAGTGGCGCTCCTCTGTAATAATAGAACTCATAGAGAAGCGTGTGATCAGTTTGTTCAGGTGACAGATTAGTATGGCTCTGACTTGTTAGTCGTGATCATGCCTAAACCCCCCCGTGTTTCCTGTGAAGGCTAGGAAGTAGGAAGTGACCTCAGCGCATCAGAGCATTTTATCCAGGGCTGTGTAGTCGGTACAAAAATCATCTGACTTCAGCTCTGACTCCTTAGTTTGTGAAACCACCGACTCTGACTCCAGGTACACAAAATGGCTCCGACCCCTCGACTCCAACTCCTTAGTCTAATGCTTACCAGGGCTGGGGGTTTTTGTTCAAAAATCATCGACACCCGACTCAGAATACCGACTCAGACTCCAGGTACCCAAAACTGCTCCGACTCGACTCCATGACTCCGACCCCAAAGCCCTGATTTTTGTCACAGGATGAACAAACTGAACACATGATTCTCCACATGTTCTGCCACAGATGAGGAACTGCAGAGAGAAGCCAAGTTCTAGCGTTTCCATGACAGCACCTACCTGTAACGTGCAGTTCATCATCCGGATGACGTAATCGAACTGCTGGTGGTTGAGGATGGCCCGGTTCTGCTGCACGTGATGGCCCAGCTCCTCTGTCAGGCACTGTCTGGCCACTTTCCCCTTCAGCGCACGCAGGGCGGCCGGCAGCATCTGCAGACAGGAACACGAGACTCATAATTGTTCTACATACAAATCCAACATCTTAGTCTTCGTAAAAGAAGCCTTGCATTCTATTCTCTTTTATGGGTTCAGGAGGTTCCCACCATAAGCATCTTATATGGAAGTATTATAGGTGGAGGACTTCAACAGAGAAATACTTGACCCCCTTGCATGAAAAACAAGATTGTCATTCCTGGCAAATTAACAATGCGTTTTGTGGTTCCTAGCTGCTTCCTCAGGTATCAGCTTTGCTAGGTGGTAAATGGAGTGTGTGAACACCTATATCATACTCAAACTCGGGTTTTTCTGTACCTGCTGATATAATATCTATAATGGGGGAAAAAAAAAAAACTATAAAACTCATAAGGGAGAGTTGGAGCGCCTTGCAATGGTATCGGCATGGTCCCTGCTTTTATGCCGCTATAGGGACTAAAACTGGGTCACCATCCATGCATAGACTGCCACCCCATGTGACAAAACAATCGATTCCTATCAAATTGGAATCAATTCAGAGAGGAATCATTTTGGAAATCAATTCCTTGCAAATTCAGTCACTCTGATCGATTCTGCTGGGAAAATCAATAAGTGTATGGGCACCTTTAGATTTCCACCCAATTAGGCACACATAACAACCCGTTTCTAATCTGATCAGAGAGGGATGAATCCCCCCATACAATGTACACAGATTTGTACACAGATCTTTAAAATATTTCCCCACAAAATCTCTTGAAAATCTTTCAAACCGCAGAGTACGCAGTGGACGCTCCCAATTGTCTGAAATTTTTCGTTCGGTCATAATTTTTATCAAGTTTTGCTGCCAATCGATTGAAATTTTGATGGATGTGTCTCATAGCGTTATAGTTTTTTGGCAGATATGATCAGTGTGATTGAATCTGCCAGGGAAAATCAATGCATGTATGGTCTGCTTAAAGGGGTTCTGTGGCCTCTAAACCCCCCCCCCCCCCCAAAAAAAAGTGTCACTTACCTGGGGCTTCTGCTTCACTCTTGTGCGCGTCATCGCGAGCTTACTGCGCAGTACAACGTTTTCTTGCACTGCGCCTGTGCAGTAAGGTCCCGAAGAAACGAGCTGGAATGCGGCCACAGTGCTATTCGTCTGGTTAGACGAATAATTGCCGGGTGACCGGCGGCGAGGAATGGAAGGGCTTCAGTGAGGGCCTGGGACTTGATAGCTGCAGGTGGCCGGTAGATGCGACATTTTTTTTTTTTTTTAAAGGCCACAGAACCCCTTTAACCACTTCAGCATTCAGTGTTTTTTCATCTTACGCATCATTCACCAAAGGTTCCCTTTGCTGTCTTTTCCGCCCTGTCAGCTCTTCTGTGCCGCCACCGGTTCCTCTTATAAATACCGGCATTTACACGGATATGGCGCTGACCCAGAAGTAACCCGGAAATACTTCCGGGTCAGCGCCATGGCGGTGAAAATGCCGGCAGGTACAAGAGGACACAGGTGGAAAGGAAAGCGAAGGGAACGCGGAGTAGGTGAGTTACGCTGTGGGGGTCTTTTTAATAATCTAATCAATAATTCAGCACAGATGTGTTATTGATTGTAGCCTTATAATTAATGGAACTGCGTTGCTATGCAAACTGAGATTTGTAGCTCATGAGAAACCACAGAGTTGGTTGCTACCCAGTTCTGAGTCAGACAACAGAAAGATGTTGCCTAGCGACAAGACTCAAATATTACGGCTGTTACAAGCGATGCTATCTATTGTGAGAGGTGACAGACGGGATGGGAGGAGCTTGGCGGAAGCTCAGAGGAGGTGCCACATTCCAGGGAGGGTGTCGGGTGAGCAGGATGACGTTATGCTGCGGCACCCCGTCAGTCGCGCCATACTGAATGGAGTCTGGGTGGGGAACTCGAGAGACTTACAGACTGATCACACATGAAGGTACAGTAGCTTATATAGAAATCAACATGAATCTCCAGCTGTGAGGAAATACCCAATTGAGAGCTCTAAAGCCCCATCTACACCTTACAATTCCAAGTGCGATCAATCGAATTCGATTGGATTGATTTAAATGCAACATGTCTGATCGGGACTCAATTGATAGTGTGGTCGATTTTGCATTGATAACTAACCAAAATCGATCACACTATCGATAGAGTCCCGATCGGACATGTCGGATTTAATCGATCCAATCGAATTCGATTGATCGCACGTGGAATTGTAACGTGTAGTTTGGGCTTGATACTTTTAGCCGCGGAACCCTGAACAAGCATGCAGATCAGAAGTCTGACTCAAGTCTGATTGGATTAGCCACATGCTTGTTTCAGGTGTGTGGTACAGATCAGCACTCTGATCAAAGACCAGCAGTACTGCCAGGCAACTGGTATTGTTTAAAAGGAAATAAATATGGCAGCCTCCATATCCCTCTCACTTCAAGTGTCCTTTAAACATTTTTGAAGATGCTTTAGTAGTTCAGGACATGAGCTGTCCTTAGTAAATCAGGCCCAAAGTATCATACGGTCTTAAAGTGAACCGGAGGTGAGAATTATATGAAGGCTGCCATATTTATTTCCTTCTAAACAATGCACATTGCCTGGCAGTCCTGCTGATCCTCTGCCATCAATACTTTCAGCCATAGACCTTGAACAAGCATGCAGCAGATCAGGTGTCTCTAACTCAAGTTTGACTGAATTAGCCACATGCTTGTTTCAGGTGTGTGATACAGACACTACTGATGCCAGAAAGTTCAGCAGGATAGCCAGGCAACTGGTATTGTTTAAAAGGAAATAAATATGACAGTCTCCATGTCTCTCTTGCTTCATGTTAGCCTTTAAAGAGACTCTGTAACAAAATTTTCAGCCTTATTTCTTCTATCCTATAAGTTCCTATACATGTTCTAATGTGGTCTGGATTACTGCAGCCTTTTCTAGTTGCACTGTCTCTGTAATATATCTAATCTTCTTTTCTTTGTCAAGCTTTGTCGACCCAGGGAGGAATGGGCTGCCTCTGTTGTAATGAATACAAGTTATGCACGCCCCCTGCAGGCTCTGTCTGCTTTGTTTACTCCTCACTCTCTGCTCTCAGTTGCTGAGGGGGAAGGAGCTGCCTGTCTCAGGAATCTCAGACTGCAGTTCAGATAATTCCCTATGTAATAAAAACTTGTAGTATACTGTAACATGATAGATATACTGTATACACAAACATCACTTCCTGGTTAGCGGCCATGTTTTTTGTTTGTAAACACGGCCTAACACTGGCGATCAAAAGCCAGGATCACGGTGGGGACCGGTGGAAATGGCAAAGAGGGATCCAGGAGATCACAGCGACTCGATTGGTATGTTTTTTTATTGTACAAATCGGACAGTACAGATTCTCTTTAAAAGGCTCACCTTCTCGGTCTCCAGCATTTTGTTCTCGAAGATGTGGGAGATGCAGTTTCGCACCACTTCCAGTCGCCGGGCGCTGTTGAAAACGGAGGTGACTTTGTCCACTATGGAAACTGTAGAGCAGAGTTAAAGGGTCAGCGATAAATCAACACAAATCACACACTGTAAATAATGCTGATGGACAAAAAAAAAAAAATCACAGAGAATTAGAAGACACAGGAAATCTCTTGATTTTTAAAGCGGCTCTGAGATGAAAAACTAACTATAACAAGTAACTTGTCTATCTATCTTATCGAAAGTTTAGATAGTTTACACAGCAAATCTAGCTGCAAACAGCTTCAACAGTTTATGATTATTACTGTGATACAATGAGGGCAGCCATGTTCTGTTTGTTACAGGCTGAGGGCTGGAGATGCTATCAGCTTGCCTGTGTGTTATGGGACAAATACAGTCCCCTCTCCTCCTCCCTACTCCCCTCTGCCTCTGACATCTCTGGCTAGTAACCTCCTCCTCCTGCCCAGACTGAGCTCCCATAAGCCCTTGCTACAGTGCTGCTGTGGGCGAGGCTTATTTAGTTTATAGGGAATTAGAGTATTAAAAGAAAAAAAGTATTTGGCTTAAGGAATGCCCTATAAACTATATGAAAGGAACACAATGAAGCAATGAGTAAAAGTTTATCTCGGATCCACTTTAACTAAAGCATTACTCCATGCAAACGTTCTGGTCAGTTGATTGAATCTGTGTAGAAACTCAGGTCATTAAAATCTGATCTGAGAGGGATCTATTGCCTGCCCACACACTACCAAGCAATTTCTAATATATTTCATATTGAAATGAATTGCAAATTGTCCTGCAAGATGCAAGTTGCTGGGCTGGAGTCGGTACCCAATTCTTTGGGGCGATGCTGCAGGGCCAAGGCTGACAAACGTGTCGCTAGCCTTTAGTGATGTGTTCTGTTCCTATGCGGGGGGAGGGTGTGGGAGTGATGTCACACAGTGTCGGGGTAAGTCGGGAGAATAATGCTCTCGGGCATCGTTTGGCTGAAGCAATCCGCCGGGTTGGATTGCTGGCCGAGCAATCAAGAGGGGTCGGGGGCTGCGGTACACACTCTCTCGGCAGAAGCACACAGACAACATTTATAGTGTGCTTTTCTCCTGGCGGACTCAAAATGCCGGAGCTGTAGCCACTAGGGCGCGCTCTATAGGCAGTAGCAGTGCTAAGGAGTCTTGCCCAAGGTCTCCTACTGAACAGGTGCTGGCTTATTGAACAGGAAGAGCCAAGATTTGAAACCAGGTCTCCTGTGTCAGAGGCAAAGCCCCTAACCTGTACACTTTCCAGCCACCAGTCATTAGTTTCATCTAGCATGTTAACGAAGCTTTGAATGCTTCCAGGGATGGAGGTGTCCTGATTGGGTGTGGCAGGGAGTTCCAAAGTGTAGGAGCAGCATGACAGAAGGCTCTGGCTCCAAAGGTTTTGAGGTAGACTCTGGGGGTGACCAAATTATTAGGTACTTTTGATCAAATATTGTGGGAGGTGTGATGCAGTTGCAACAAATCCTTCAGGTATCCAGGGCCCAAAGTCTGCAAACATGTGAATGTTAATAGACCACAATCTTGACTTTAGGGGTAGCCAGAGCAGTGGAGCTTAAGGCATACTTAAAAGCGTTAGCTAGATAACTCTCCTTACTAAACATATCAGAGTGCTTCTGGCAGAGGGGGCCGCAGTATGAAAGCATTGTGCGACTATTTATAGAACAGTCAAGACCCTTCCATTAAAATGGATTCCACCAGTTGCCTGGAGGCAAACAGCAGAGCTGTCATCACGGCTGGATGCCCAGAACAAATAGCAGGTCGTGTTGCCATTTGATCATTCGCAAATGGTTCTCCTTTCATCTTCAATCAAACCAAAACACGACAGGAATTAAAACAAGCAGCGCGGAGGGGCTGAAGGTGATTGGCTGACACCATATTGCACAACCGAAACAGAAGTCACTAAAAACACGTGTGTGCATAGGAACAACTTGAGAACACGCCAAGGGAAGACATAACAAATCCATTTACCACAATGGAGATCAATAGAAAACATACCTGTTTCTGTAAAGCCTGCTGATTATTTTTAAGGCTCTGCTCCTACTAGAACGGGTCCTACTACTAAGGTTCCCACTACTAATGTTCCCACTAGAGCAGCTCCCACTACTAAGGTTCCCACTAGAGCGGCTCCCACTACTAAGGTTCCCACTACTAAGGTTCCTACTAGAGCAGTTCCCACTACTAAGGTTCCCACTAGAGCGGTTCCCACTACTAAGGTTCCCACTAGAGCGGTGTCCACTACTAAGGTTCCTACTAGAGCGGTTCCCACTGGAGAGGTTCCCACTACTAAGGTTCCCACTAGAGTGGAAAACTGACATTTTTTGTCCATTCTCCGCTCATCCCTAAATGGACAGTGAACGGCTTGACACTTTATAGGGAGTTTTTCTTCAGTAATTCTTGTAGGGACCAAGAATACCTAGGTAAGAAGTAGGGAGAGACCGGAAGCCCAGTATCGTCAGGTATAGGGAGGATGAAAGTATATAGATATATACTCACAAAGGTGGGTTGCAGTTCCTGCAACCACCGTATAGGCCTGCAGGGAATTAATCATCCCTGCTCGGTACTCCAGGTCCTGCTGGAGACTCTCCTGTAGTACGATAGAAACACTGCAAAGCTATTACCTCCAAAGGAGGTCTGACTGGTAATGGGTGGGGATGGAGGCGGCCAATGTGTGTTTTATTGTAGTGTTTTAAAATATAAATAAAAATAAAAAAAGAGGTAATCCCTAATCTCTCCAGAAGATATAGACAGCAGTTCAACTGGTAAAATGTTTTTATACAAAAGAATAACGGACAACGCGTTTCACGGGTCATGGCCCGCTTCCTCAGGTCAATACAAAATGCCTTGATAGCACAGGGAATAAAGTATAGGTGCCTCTAGTGAATTGTCACTCTGTAAATGGGCCGCACTTCTGTGCAGTCCGGGATAATCCCAGGCAGGCAGATGCGTCTGTAAGCACCGTACTAGTAATTTACTGTTACTACAGTTCTGGAATATTACCAAGGGAAGATTTGAAAACTCTTACCGCCTGTATAAAACTCCATATCTATTCACAACCTGCTGACTAATATATAATCAGAGGTGTTGAGACAATCAATAAGTAGCATAGCTGAAACAATTAAAAGCTTAATTAGTACAGGAATGGTGATTAGCACGCGACAGTGGTGTGGCAGCAGCAGTTATCTGCTAATTAAGCTTTTAATTATTTTAGCTATGCTATTTATTGATTGTTCAACACCTCTGATCTCTGCAAAGCATACTGTGTCACGTTTTACACACATGTACAATGGGAAGCAGGTGCTTGTTTTCCCTGGCATTACATTTCAGGGAACTAATGCATGGTGGCCCTGATTTCAGAAGGGACACTTGATAGTGAGCTATTCTGAGGACAGTCAGTGACGTGACCATGTATCAAGTAAAGTGCTGCAGGAGATGTCAGTGCTATAAAAATACATAATAATATGGTAGGACATTACACTATACCTATGGCAGGATTAATTGTGAGCTCCTCTGAGGACAGTCAGTGACATGACTATGTGCTCTGTACAGTGCTGCAGAATCTGTCACTGCTATATAAATACATAACAATAATAATAATAATGGCAGGATATTAGATTATGACTATGGTGGGATTAGACTGCGAGCTCTTCTGATGACAGTCAGTGACATGACTATGCACTCTGTCAAGTGCTGCAGAATATGTCATTGCTATATAATAATAATAATAATAGCAATAATAATAATAATAATAATAATAATAATAATATGGTAGGACATTAGGCTGTGACTGTGGTAGGGATTAGATTTTGAGCTCCTCTGAGGACAGTCAGTGACATGACTATGTACTCTGCAATGTGCTGCAGAAGTTGGCAGTGCTCCCGGCATATAAATACATAGTAATAACATGGTAGGACATTAGACAATGACTGGTAGGGGTTAGATTGTGAGCTCCTCTGAGGACAGTCAGTGACATGACTATGTACTCTGCAATGTGCTGCAGAAGATGGCAGTGCTACAGGTATATAAATACAAAGTAATAACATGGTAGGACATTAGACTGACTATGGTAGGATTAGACTGTGAGCTCCTATGAGGACAGTCAATGACATGACTATGTACTCTGTAAAGTTCTGCAAAGGATGTCAGCACTGTATAAGTACAAAATAATAATAATACTAATAATAATTAGGTAGAACTGTGGTAGGGATTAGGCTGCAAAATAATAAAACTCATATGATCTAATCCTAACCCTTCCACTAAGAACTGTAAAACAAGTTGTGGCTAGAGTGCCACCTTAACATCACCTGTAGCTGCAAATAACCTAAATATAAAATGGCCAATCACAAAAGTCAATAATTGGCTTGGTAAGGAGATACCAAAGGATAAATAAGGAGTGCTTTTCTGCACTGATCAGTTCTCTGCATTATCTGCAGCTAAAATCACAGGTCTTTGCAATAGCGTCGGACTCCCGGCAGCAGAGACACTTCTTCCTTTGGTGGAGAACCGGTTACGAAGGCCAGACTGGATTCCAAACCACGGATGGACTTGTTTAAGCCTTAACAGCTCCCCAAAGTCCTGATTCAAAAACACTGCTAACGAGGCTTGCAAAAAAGAGCGAGAGGGTGAAACCACAGACCTCAGGCAACAAACAGCAGAACTTCCTGCGCCAGGTTCAGGAGCTGAATGCTGAGTAACCACACGGCACCACACCGATCAACAGCCAAACTACAGCCTTGTAAATCGAGCAGGAGAGGAGGCTGTGCAGAACTTCTGTCCATTTCTAGTGACTGGTGCGCCAGCAGGTAGGGGGGACTTTATGGGCCAGAGAGTGTTCTTTGTAGTCTCGCTGTGTAATTGTTGGTATTTAAAGCAGTACTCACCCCTCTATACTGTCTCCTCCCCGACACAGTCTGAGCACTGCATTGAAAGGCTTGGAGCTGGGGTGTAACTAGAATGTATGGTACCCTCCTGCAAAAGATAGCATTGGGCCCCCTGGGTCCATAGGATCCTCAACCCGCCCCCCTCCCGCAAGTGCAGCCAGCCAATAAAGAAAAAAATTACAATTTAAAAAATACCACCCCTCCTACCTTCCCCCGCAGAGACCACCTGCTACCTCCTCCCGCCATGCAGAGTAGCGCAGGGAGTGGGGTTATCCCTCCTCCAGCATCACAGCCTTACACTCTGTGCTGCCATCATCCGACTCCCGATCACATGACACACAACGGTCATGTGATCAGGAGCCAGTGAACGGCAGCAGAGAGTGTGAGGCTGTGATGCATGGAGAGGACCCACAGTGCTGGAGCAGGTAAGTAATACCCCACTCCCTGCGTTACTCTGCATGCGGGCAGGAAGAGGGAGCGGGACCTAAAAAGCCCATCGCAGGGCTTGTGGGAGCTATTGTACGCCCTCGACTTGGAGCAATTCACACCACCTGCAATGCAGCTCTGTGTAGTAAATGTGTACAGACACATTTTTCAGTGGTGGAGATGGGTTGCTGTGTCCCTTCGCTCTCCACCAATGGCAGCTCTTATACAGAGCTGTGGTGCCTAACCCTGCACGAGCAGGCCCTAACTGTGTGTTTATACTGACAGTAAACAAGCTACAGCTACAGGTGTAAGTAAGTGGATAGTGTAATGGTTAAGGCTTAGATGGTGTAATGGTTAAGGGCTCTGCCTCTGACACAGGAGACCAGGGTTTGAATCTCGGCTCTGCCTGTTCAGTAAGCCAGCACCTATTCAGTAGGAGACCTTTGGCAAGTCTCTCTAATACTGCTACTGCCTATAGGGCGCGTCCTAGTGGCTGCAGCTCTGGCGCTTGCCAGGAGAAAAGCGCGATATAAATGTTATTTGTCTTGTCTTGTCTACAGTGTATGCCGTTCCCTGCTCAAATAATGTGTCTGGAGTTTTACCCGCTGTTCATGTGCATGCAGAACGAATGCGGTATTTTCCCAACCTTTTTTTTTTAATTGAACAGCCTTTGAAGAATTGTAGCCTTTAGGTCTGTTTGGGGCAGAAATTCTGCGACTGAGTTTTAGGACCATTTTCAAGGTACAGTAATTGTAATTGCTCATAAAAACAAATTATAGGACTAATTAGAAAACTCCTTTAATCATTTTCTCCTGTATAAAGTACTATAACCTGATTTTGTTTTGTTTTTATTTTATTTTTCAGGGGGAGACAGAGTACAAAAAGGGTATTTGTTTTTTTCCTGAAATTAATTTGTAACCATGATGGTCGGGATCCTGGCTTTCATTAATAATAGATCGCTGGAATCAGGCGTTTTCCCAGCGATAATTTCATATTGTGGTACAGAAGAATGAATGAATTTGGCGCTGGAGGAGTAATTAGGAACAGCGACACGTGAGCAGGAATTGGACGAGACTGTGTGACCGAGACGGGCAGCAGATCCTACTGAACGACAGCTACATCTTTCATCTCTGATTATTACGTTTTAAGAGGAAATCTGCGAGTCACAGCGTTCCCCCCGGGGGAGCGGTCACGTGTGGAGACACTGGTGTTCTGTAGGAAGGCCTTATGGAAACGATGGAAGAAAATGTTCCTCCAACAAGTTTTATGACTCAGAACACTACAGAAGGGGCCACAAACCGACATGTTCCGTGAATGCGCCACATGATCAATGAGATGCTAAAAGTTCTAGCTTGCAGGCAATTGGGAGAGAAGTTGATTGGTCCAATTCTAAGCTGCATGCAAGATGCAAAAAATGTGTATACAATTAAAGTGAACCTGAGGTGAGAGTGATATAGAGGCTGTCAGATTTATTTCCTTTTAAGCAATAACAGTTGCCTGGCAGCCCTCCTGATCCTGTGTCTATAATACTTTTAGCTATTGAACAAGCATGCAGCATATCAGGTACTCTGACTCAGGTTTTACGGGATTAGCCATATGCTTGTTGTAGGGTTCTGACTCTATGTATGCCAGAAGATCAACTGGACTACCAGGCAACTGGCATGATTTACAAGGAAATATGGCAGCCTCCATATTATTCCCACCTGGGGTTCCCTTTAAGAATAACCTGCATCTCACTGACCATCTCTTGTCTTGCGTTCAGTGGAACTCTTGACTCCACAATTCCATGAGGGCACCTCAGCGGCGTGGGGTCTGCAGAAATGTGGGCTCCCGGAAGTAACCACTGATCGAATATCAGCAAAACTACAGATATTCTATCATTGGGCAGTGGTCATTCCAATGGTAAAATATCGGTAAATTTTACTATTGCCCCCTCCCTAATCCTAACCCCCTTCCCCTCTTTGGAGCCTAACCCAAACAGACCACTATACCCACCAACACCTACATCTAACTGACACCCCTATACACACTTACAAATGATTCCTAATCCTAACCAAACCACACACCTATGTCTACCTCTAACTGACCCCTCTCTCCCCCTTACAAACCCGCCGATATACACGCCACTTTTGCTGTATTACATATTACCTCATAACATTTATGGCACATACTAATATACAATATATACTGTAGTATAAAATTACTTCTGGTGTTTACTGCCCCAGGCTTAGAAAGTAAATAATAGCAGCTGTCATCTCAGGTCTGGATATCTCGCCACATAATGGCACCACAACATTAGAGTGGGGTTACTCTTTACATTTTCTCCAGTCTGCAGTTCAGGACACATTAAATCCTACAGAACCTCTGAGGCTTGACCTGGCAAAGCTAGATGGACTCCAGTTACACCACAGAACCTACCGACAGAGGACCCGGCTGGGACAATGCACTTTTTATCCATGCGAGTGGCCTGAGTGGAGTTCTGGTTCTTGTTAAGGCCATCTTGTAGCAGCTCCTGGACTTTGGGTTCGTTGATCTTGGGGAAGGGAAGGATGTGGACCCGTAGATGGGAGCCTTCTGTTGGCTTTGGAACTTTCTGGAATGCCATGTGAGGGTTGGGATTTTCCTATAGAATACAGGAGAATGAACAATAAGAAGCGCATTTTGACAAACGTAATAACGTCCAACATCGCAGCTCTCCCTTTTTAATGTATAACCGGTGTGAGAAACTGGCTGGCTGAAATGTGATTGGTTGTCATGCTTCATACATACCTTCCTGAATCATTAGGCCCAGAGATAATGCTTAAAGGGCCACCATCACAAAAAAAGTAGGACGTTAAAATCTGACAGAACCGACAGGTTTTGGGCCAGTCCATCTCTTCATGGGTGATTCTCAAGGTTTTCTTTGTTTACTTCCTGAACAGCAGTTTACCTGCCAAAATGGTAAGACACCAGCCAGCCTCCCTAACTACTTGCACACTATTTGTCAGTTAGACTTTGCAACTGCAAGGAAATGCTTTTAAAAACAAAGAAAACCCCGAGAATCCCCCATGAGGAGATGGACTAGCCCAAGCATGGGCAAACTTGGCCCTCCAGCTGTTAAGGGACTACAAGTCCCACAATGCATTTGCCTTTATGAGTCATGACTGTGGTTGTAAGACTCCTGCAATGCATTGTGGGACTTGTAGTTCCTTAACAGCTGGAGGGCCAAGTTTGCCCATGCCTGGACTAGCCCAAAACCTGTCGGTTCTGTCAGATTTTAACTGTCTACTTTTTTGCGATAGTGGTCCTTTAAGAACTTAGGATTTAAACACATGGTGCACTGTACCCATTGAGGTAATTTTCATGGGTTCAAAATGTTCCCATGCTTAACTACTTAAAGACCGCCTCACGCCAATGGGCGTGACTGCGGCAACAGCCCCAGGACCGCCTAACGCCGATTGGCTTCAAGTCCTGGGGCTGCAGTTTCCCAGGGAACGGCCGCGCGCATGCGCGATCGTTCCCTGCCACTTCATGGAACTCCGTTCCGTGATTAGCCTGCAAGCCGCCGATCGCGGCTAGCAGGCTGTTTGTAAACGAAAGGCGAAAGAAATCCCGTTTGTTTACATGCATACAGCGCTGCGGTCCCCGGCAGCGCTGTATGAGATCGGCGATCCCCAGCCTCTGATTGGCCGAGGAGCGCCGTCCTCTCATAGGCTGATGCCTATGAGAGGCGGAACAGGACGGATCGCCGTCCTGTTCCAAATTCGATGACGGAGGGGAGGGAGGAAGGAGAGGGAGGGGGACGGGGAGAGAGAGAGCCTCGCTGAGGCATCTGACAAAAAAAAAATAAAGCCTTCAGCGATCGAACCCCTCCGGTGGCGTGTCCCCTTAGGGACAAAAAATGGAGGTGAGTCCGATCGCTGGGCTCCCAAGCTGGGCTGTGCAGGAGGCTGAAAAGCCTGCACAGCCCAGTACTGCAAAAAAGGGCCTGGTCTTTAGGGGGTGGGGGTTAGCACTGTGGGCGTCAAGTGGTTAAAACAAACCTGAAGCAAATTGAAACTTATAAAATAATGAATTGTATGTGTAGTACAGTTAAGAAATAGAACATTGGTAGCAAAGAAGAGAGTCTCATATTGTTTCCAGCAAGGGAACAGTTAAAAACAACTTGTTAGTTGTTATCTATGCAAAAGAGCTTCTCTGAGCTATTTGACCCAACTTGGGATGAAGACAGTCCTGTTTTCTGAAGCACTTATAAATCAAAGAAACTGTGAGATACAGCTTAAGATAAGCTTTTTCTGCAGAGAAGTTCAAAGGGTCATTAGCTTTGCTCTGTTTTATAGTTTAAAATACAGTGTGTGGTTTGCAGACTGCAAATATAATAGAATGATGCCATTTAAAAATAAAAATAAAAAAAAGCTATATAACTGAAAATAAAAATACCGTATAAGACTTTTCTTTCCTACTAATGTTCTATTCATTACCCAATTTATCAAGACTTCAAAAACTCAGGCCATTATAGGACACCTGGACCGAGAGGTATACGGAGGCTGCCATACTGTTTTTATTTTCTCTTAACCACGTCACCCCAAAGCAGTTTTTCCCCTAACGGACAAGAGTGATTTTCACCTTTCAGTGTTCATCCCTTTCATTTGCCAATAGCTTAATCACTACTAATCACAATGAAATCATCTATATCTTGTTTTTTTCACCACCAATTGGGCTTTTTGGGGTTGATATTGGTTTTCAGTAATTACTTTATTTTCTATGCATTTTAAAGGGAAAAACAAGGAAAAAAAATGAAAAAATACACTATTTATCCAATTTCATCCCTTATAGTTTTAATATAAACACTGCTACTGTGCATAAAACCCACACATTTTATCTGCCTATTTGTCCTGGTTATCACAAGATTTTAATTATGTCCCTAATACAAAGTATGGTGACAATATAATATTTGGAAATAAAGGTGCATTTTTTTTCTATGGTGTTTTTTCCCCACTATTTTCACATGCACGTGTACGTGTAGGGGAATGCACGTGCACACGCGGGAGCATGCATGAGCACGCGCACAGCGGCAGCAGCACTGTCTGACTTATAAAAACGTCCTGGAGCCATTAAGAGGCTCTAGCAGGACGTTTTTATAAGTCAGCTTGTCATTAAGTGGTTAAACAATACTAGATGCCTGGCTATCCTGCTGATCTTTCTGGTATCAGTAGTGTCTGACTCACACACCTGAAACAAGCGTGCAGCTAATCCGGTCAGACTACAGTCAGAAACATCTGATCTGCATGCTTGCACAGGGTCTATGGCTTAAAGTATAGAGGCAGAGAATAAGCAGGACAGCTAGGAAACTAGTGTTGTTTAAAAAGAAAATAAATATGGCAGCCTCCATATCCCTCTCACATCAGGAGGAATTTATGCTGTTCTGATAGCAAATGGAGGCTGGATAGTGTACTGGGTAAGGGCTCTGCCTCTGACACGGGGGACCTGGGTTCAAATCTCAGCTCTGCCTGTTCAATAAGCTGCACCTATTCAGTAAGGCAGGGGTCTCAAACTCGCGGCCCGCGGGCCATTTGCGGCCCGCGATACAATATTTTGTGGCCCCAAGGCCCCAGAGCTTGTAGGGGCCCCCAGTGGCTACAAGAGGAAAAAAAAAATTTTCAAATCGGCCTTATAGTTTTTGAGAAAATCGATTTTAAAGTTGCAAAGGAAAAAAATACACATTTAAAAACCCGCCGACTTTAATGGTTAATAGCAAATCCACCTTAAATGCTAGAAACCCTAAATTTGCAGGATATGTTAAGGAGATCATTAGGAATAAGAGGAAAAAACAATTTTTCAAAAAGACCTTATAGTTTTTGAGAAAATCGATTTTAAAGTTTCGAAGGAAAATAGTATACTTTTAAATGCGGTAAATGTCACTTTTAGTAGCAAGCCTAACGGTAGTGTAATTTTACATGTATCAAAAGAAAGAGCAATACATTTCCTGACAGAGTTTCCAGGGGGTCCATACGCAGCCGCAGCGCTTTGGCCAGGTATCGCTATACAGCCGTAATATGGCTGTATGAAGATTCCTGGCATTTTTTCCTATTTTCCCAATTTTTTTTTTTATGTTTAGAGTGGGCGGGCAGAGGCGGCGATCCGCCGCGATTGACGTCAGGAGGGGCAGAGCTGAAGCTGAAAGCTCTGCCCCTTCCAGGAAATGCCGGCGGATTGCCCCCGGGGCAATTTGGGTGCTCTGCAGCCCTCGTTTTGCGGCGGGGACACGTGAACTCCCTTATGCGGCCCAGCCTCATCCTGACTTTGCCTCCTGCGGCCCCCGGGTAAATTGAGTTTGAGACCCCTGCAGTAAGGGGACCTTGGGGGCAAGACTACCTAACACTGCTTCTTGCTACTGAGCGCGCCCTAGTGGCTGCCTGCAGCTCTGGCACTGAGTCTTCTAGGAGAAAAGCGCAATATAACATTTTCTGTGTTTTGTCTATCAGTATTAGTTTAGTGTGCTCGGTGAGTATATACAGGCCTGTTTAAGAAGGGTTCTTACGTTTTTGAAGAGCTGTTCCGCTAGCTCCTTGACGTGTTTCAGTGTCTCCTGAGGGCTGTAGTTTTCTTCATCTTTGAGTCTCTCCACTTCAAAGGACACCAGCTGTAGGGAGACATGCAACAGTAACTTCAATACCTTGTGCTGCTTGTACAGTAGTGTGGCCATTATTGATCTGCTACAGTGATGGCAAATCATTTAGAGACCAATTTAGTGCCCAAACTGCAACTCATAATCCACAAGGCAATTTCTACTGAATACTGAAGTTTTAGGTTAGAAAAAAACTTGTACACTAAAGGAAGCCCTACATTTGAAATGTAGCAATCACCACATATGCATAGCAGCAATTTCCCCCACATATGAAATGCAGTGTCTTCACAATACTAGCCCTAAAATATGGTAGAAATGTTAGGGCTGGAACCCACTGGAGCGGTTTACAGAGACATTGAAGCGGGAAAAAAAAATATGGTTGTGTAGTACGGATAATTACTAGAACATTGGTAGCAAAAAAATATTCTCATATTTTTATTTTCAATTATCCAGCTTTTTTTTTAATACCATTGCATCATTCTCTAATATTTGCAGTTTACACATTACTCAGCATTCTAAATGTTTTTACAGAACAGGCAGTGAACTTTTGGCCTGACCTGAACTGTTCTCTGCAAAAGAAAAACACAATACAGATGAGATAACATAATCAGAAGTCAGAGCTCTCTGGGACTTTCAAAGTCTTGGAGCTCAATGGCTATTTGAATAGATAACATACGGTTTCTTAACTCTTCCTGAACAGGAAACAAATATTAGACTTATGTCTCTGCTCCTAATACTTTATTTCTTAGCTGTACTACACAACCAATTCATATCATATTTTTTTTTCACTTCAGTGTCTCTTTAAGCCAGTGATTCCAAAAGCGCTAGGCTAATGAAAGTCAATGGAGGTGAACCCACAGGAGCGATTGTGATTACCCAAAATCGCACTTGTAGGTCATGCAGCATTTTTATTTAAACGTCTGTGCTCCAATATAAATTGTAGGATCGCTGCAAACTCGCTTTTCAATTGCTGTATAAAATTGATTTTGCAGCGATTTTACTACCAGAACAAAAAAGAAAAATAACACACACATTGAAATTGCTGTACAATCGCTAGCATTTAATTACAAATCACTTCAAAAGTGTTGGTAATGGCTCCTTTAAAACACACATATTTGCATATGCGAATTTGAATGTGAATTTCACACCGGAAAAATTACATGCAAATCACAAGCTTCTAATGGAACCGTACCATAAGAAATGCTTAGTGTGGTCTGCCATCTTAAAACAGAAGGTATTTGTGATAATTAAGCTGTGGTCCCCCACAATGCTCCACTGCTGAATGTGCAAATTAACTCTTTATGTCCCTGAAGCCGGGCTTACATCCAGAACCGCTGGTGTACAGCAAGCCTATAGCATTACATTTTACAGAGCCACAACAACCCCACATGCAGACAGCCTGTTTCTGACTTCTGGTCCTCATCAATGCATTGCAGAGATTGATATGGCTGTATGGGATAGGGCCTGAACCAGTACAGCAGAATAACCAAGCAGCTCGGAGTGATAATTTGCATATTCAGCAGTGGTGCACTGTGGGTAACCACAGTTACACACTTAAAGCTGAAGTATCGCAAATACCTTCTGTTTTAAAGCGGAATGAAACCCAGCATTTCTTCTTTGCTCTAAAACATTATTTACAGCATATTATATACTACCACCATTTTTTTTACTAGAACAGCATTCAAAGGGTTAAACACAGGACTTAAAAACTCCCTGCCAGGAAAGCTGGACGCATCTCAACTGGAGATAATGTTATCTTGTATTTAATTGTATCAAGTGAGGAATGTAAACAAACACTTCTCTGACACTGCAGACACTCCTGAACAGAGACAGACAGTCAGGAAGCATTTCTGATTATATTTCAAGAGGAAAAAAATAGTTATGAATAAAATGCAAAGTCAGCTCTCAGAGCAAAAAAAGTGTACTTTGGAAACTTTTAATTTCTAAATGAATAATAATACTTATGCACCGAAGCAAATATGATAACCGTATGGCTTATAAAAAGTAGGAAAACATGTTTTTATGGAATATTATGTGAGGGTTTTATACCGCTTTAAAGCGGAACTGTTAAGTGTTTTTAAACACATTGCTTCATTTACCTGGGGCTTCCCCAAGCCCCCAGCAGCCGTCCTGTCCCGCCCGAGCCTCCGTTCTCCCGCCGCTTTGCCATCGACTTCTAAGTTGACGCCAGCGCAGCTCTGCCAAGCGTATCTTTTCATTGTGTTCCCCTCTTCAATAGCAGGGGACGCGAAGAAAGGATACGCGTGGCCAAAGCCGAGCAGGCGCAGTGGCCCGGCGGCGAAACCGAAAGTAGCTGGCGGCGGGAGGACGGCGGCTCGGGCGTGGGACAGGACGGCTGCTGGGGGCTTGGGGAAGCCCCAGGTAAGTGAAACCGTGTGTTTAAAAACACGTTACAGTTCCGCATTAAGAAAGCAAACCACAATAAGCATTGCTTTTTTAGTAGGAGGGCTTTTCGGTCTCTTTTTAGCCCCCCTATACTTTCCTTGTGATTTTGGGTCACCCCGAGCTGCTTAGTATTCTGTTGTACCATAAGAAAAAATGTGCTCGCACCATACAGTATATGTGCACAATATGAGCCTATCCTTCAGCATTCTGCTCAGTCCTAATGATTATGTTCACAAGCTAGGTTTCTTGAGTCTAGGAAACGATAACAGAGAACTGCAACGGCTGATAAAAGGAAGCCGATACAATTGGATCCTGATGGCTGCTTCGCTCCAATCTGTTTGTTTTCTGCTCTCAGTGATTCAAGCCTTCCATAAACCGCATCAATCGAAAGCCATGGATCGCCCCTGGGCGTTCCAAGGTTCTGTCGCTGCTAATGGATAACTCACACAGTGTATCCCTGCCACGGCCTGGAACAAGCAATCATCAATTCAGCCTGAAACCAATTAGTAACAATTTAACATAAAAGGGACTAATGGAAATGAGCCTTATTAAGAAACGGTGGAAGACGGCCCAAGAATAACATCTGAAGCCCAACGCTGCATTCTCAGGGCCCCGGACAAACAAACGGCAGCTTATGGAAAATAAATCCACGTTTCCTGTTTGTCGATAAGCGCTACTGGCCGGCTCTCCGCGATCTCATCTATGTGGGGAGGAAACATCTGAGTGTTCATAGTTTCACAAACACCGTAGTGGTATCCACATATGTGAGGTAACATCAGACTGGGCAAAGATCTCTGGGGGATCCATGGGAGTTCACAGTCACCACCTGGGGGCAGCTGGGAGAGATGGTCAACCTAAAGGGGCACTAAACCTTTCCTGATCAATACTGGACAACCAAATTAAAAGACCTTGTGAAAGTATTTTAACGAAAACCCTGAGAATCCCCCAAGAGTAGATGGACCGCAATAGTGGTCCTTTAATAAAACCCATAATTTTTCACTTTCACTAGCACCATCACCATGGTATTGGATAACTCTTTCACAATGCAGTCCAGGGATGCTACAATCATCCAAAATGGAACAGATAGGTGACAGTGTTCTGGAGCCCACCTTTTTCTGGAAGGCAGTTGAGCGCCTATGTCTGGTCTCAGACATGCCCCTTAACGGGAACCTAAAGTGTGAAAATCAGAGCCTGGTATTATGCAGGCTTTGGGCAGGGTCCTCAGGGTACATTTCTTATTTGATCCAGTGTATAATTCAACCAGGCCAGTAAGCACTCCACCCATCCCCCCCTCCCCTTTTCAGAGTGGCTGGTTCTTTTTTTGTTTTTTGTTTTTTAAGCAAGTGCTCTGGCCACTGTACCCCCCCTACCCGGCGTGCTTTGTCGAGGCCCACCCCCAGCCACGGCCTAATTGGTTGCTGCTGAGCTGGGGGCGGACCACAGCAACACAGGCAGAGGTTCTTGAAGAACTTTCCAGACTTCGGACACATGGACACGACCGTGTTCCTGAGAAGGGGGGTGGAGAGCCGCTTGTGTCCCAATTATGGTGGATCAGGTAACTAATATACCCGAGATCCCCCAATCCTTCACCATAAGACAGAGACTGGTATGACAGGCTTGGTCTTTTATACCGGAGGTACTCTTTAAAAGCCAAGTCCATTTGATTGATTGATAGACACCATTACAGGATCTAGTCAGAGTTCCATACCTCATCAAAGAGATCGCAGGAGCGAAACGGAGGGCCCCGGTCAGACACGAAGCCAGCAAACGCCATTCCATTCAGGACTTTAGTGAGGAAGTCATTCTCTATCAAGCCGCGCTGGCCCAGGAATGCAGCCTGTGAAGACAGAGGAAGACATTCAGTGCGCACCAAACATTCACATGCTGACAGAGGAGGTCTTAGGTTCCGGATGTCGGGGTAACCTCGACATAATACAGCAGTACTGGGATTATTCAACGGCAAATAACCAACAGACAGAGAAACATCCCCCGCTTTTATGTAAGAATTCAAGCTCTGCACTGAAACAGGGGCTAGCTATACAGCCATACCGGTGGAAAGAGGGTGTCACCACACGTGGTAAAGCCCCACCTTCCCCCCTGCCTCATGGAGCCAGGTGGTGTGAAGGATTCTGGGGTATGGTCACGCCCCCTTCCCACCCTCATGACTATCAATCAATTGCTGGTCGAAAGCAGAGCCGGTGTGTGATCATGTGGGTGGGACTCCACTACCAGTAAGTCCTGACTGCCACAACACTCTACTGGGTTCCTTTTTCCAGACAAAAACTATATAAAGAATGGACAAGACTGTGTACCACACAGACATCCAATATTGACTGGCCAATTTTATCACTCCCATGTAGCATGAGCTTACCTACACAATCTGTTATTAGTATTCACAATTGGTGGCCTTCATACAATGTAGAGATTGGAGATAATTGATAATTATGCTAATTATTATGATACCAAACTATTCAAATTATTATGAAAATTGATTGTAAAATGAACTAATCAAGTCTTGCAGTAAAAGCATTTCACTGGTCCATATTTAAGCTGCATAGATTTGCAGTAATATTTGCATATTTCGGCATTAACCTTGAATTATTTGCATAGAAGTAGAAAGTCGTCAGTGAGCCAAAACTGTTGAACTAACACCTTTTAGGTAGGAACACACTAGGCAGAAATGCTAGCATTGTGGAAAATGCAGCAGAAAACGCACATAATGCAAGTCAATGGGCTGCATGAAAAAACACATATCCCTGCGCTCTGCAACATGCATTTTTAAAACCGCTGGTTTTATTGCATATTTTTCAAAAACGCACACGATGAAAGTCAATGGTGACGCAAAGGTATTGCATTTAAGTGCGTTTTGCATGCGTTTAAAAAAAACAAACCCGTTTGATGATGTATTTCCGCTTCCTGTCGACTTCCTAGTGCCTTGCATAAAACAAGCCTGCAACCGCATATGCGATTTATATATGCGAGCCACAAATACATTAAAATTGATGCAAAACACAAAAAAACGCATGTGCAGGAAAAAACGCAACCACACAGAAAACGCGCAAAAAACTAAAAACGCACAAATGCATATATGCAGTAAAACACTACATTTCCTGCCTAGTGTGTTCCCAGCCTAAAACGCCTGTGGCATATGGGGACACAAAATGGCCTCTAGGTGTCCGCTGCAGCAAGAAGTAGTTTTGTATTTAAAAGATTTTAGATGCCTGTGGTGTGTGTATGCGAAAACAGAACACCGATAGATGGCAGCAGTCTAATGCTGCGTACACACTGGCGACTATGGTCATTTGAAACAGCTCATTAACGATCGTTCCGCGACAATCGGGGAAAAAACTTTACCCAACGATCATTAACACGAACGACAAAAGAACGACATCGGGAAGATGGAAATATCCAACCTGACGGATCGTATCTACCGACAATCGTTACAAAACTATAGTGTGTACAGACATCGGCCGAGAACGATTGTTACAAGGGCCAATGCGCCTGCGTTGAATTCTGCCCAGCTTCAGTACTTCCTTTGTAGCGCGGCCGTAAAGATTGTTACATTGTTCATTTCAATTAAACTTTGTTTTCAAGTTAACAATCATATATTTGTATCTATTGTAACTCCATGTCAGTGGTTTTTTTTTACTTTATATAAATATGTACGCAACATATCCTTCTGATCGTTCTTTTCTGCAAGAACTATCGTTAAAATGTGTATGATGATCACTGCATACCATCGTTGCATTCCAATCTTTCCAATATCGTTCATCTGGTAACTATCGTTCCTTGCGAACGATAGTTATCACAAGTGTGTACGTAGCATAAGGGTTAATGACCTCAATCTTGCCTAATAAAAGGCCACAATATGCAGATGACAAGCAGGCAGCTAACAGGACAGTGCTGGGTTACCTTGTGGAAATGGATCACTGGCTCAGAGTGGATCCGGATGAGCTGAAGGCAGGAGCGATATCCCTGAAATATCTGAGCAAATAATCGGAGGAAGATGGCGCGCACTTCTTTATCCTGTAGAGAGGGGAAAGGAGGGTCAACAGGTTACTGGGCTGGGAGCAAAACTCACCGATCAGAGGAGGACTCTGCTCCTCCCGCTATCTACCTCTCCTGATATACTGTGTGCTGCTGGAGGACTCTGCTCCTCCCTCTATCTACACCTTCTCTCCTAATAAACTCTGTGCTGCTGGAGGGCTCTGTTCCTTCCTATATCTAACCCATCTCTCCTGATATACTCTGTGGTGCTGGAGGACTCTGCTCCTCCCACTATCCACCTCTCCCCTCCTGATACACTCTGTGCTGCTGGAGGACTCTGCTCCTTCTATTATCTAACTCTCTTCTCCTGATATACTCTGTGCTTCTGGAGGACTCTGCTCCTTCTGCTATTTAACTCTCCTCTCCTGATATACTCTGTGCTGCTGGAGGACTCTGCTCCTTCCTCTATCTAACTCCCCTCTCCTGATATACTCTGTGCTGCTGGAGGACTCTGCTCCTTCCTCTAACTCCCCTCTCCTGATATACTCTGTGCTTCTGGAGGGCTCTGCTCCTTCCGCTATTTAACTCCCCTCTCCTGATATACTCTGTGCTTCTGGAGGGCTCTGCTCCTTCCTCTAACCCTCCTCTCCTGATATACTCTGTGCTTCTGGAGGACTCTGCTCCTTCCTCTATCTAACTCCCCTCTCCTGATATACTCTGTGCTGCTGGAGGACTCTGCTCCTTCCTCTAACTCCCCTCTCCTGATATACTCTGTGCTTCTGGAGGACTCTGCTCCTTCTGCTATTTAACTCCCCTCTCCTGATATACTCTGTGCTGCTGGAGGACTCTGCTCCTTCCTCTATCTAACTCCCCTCTCCTGATATACTCTGTGCTGCTGGAGGACTCTGCTCCTTCCTCTAACTCCCCTCTCCTGATATACTCTGTGCTTCTGGAGGGCTCTGCTCCTTCCGCTATTTAACTCCCCTCTCCTGATATACTCTGTGCTTCTGGAGGGCTCTGCTCCTTCCGCTATTTAACTCCCCTCTCCTGATATACTCTGTGCTGCTGGAGGACTCTGCTCCTTCCTCTAACTACCCTCTCCTGATATACTCTGTGCTGCTGGAGGACTCTGCTCCTTCCTCTAACTCCCCTCTCCTGATATACTCTGTGCTGCTGGAGGACACTGCTCCTTCCTCTAACTCTCCTCTCCTGATATACTCTGTGCTTCTGGAGGACTCTGCTCCTTCCGCTATTTAACTCCCCTCTCCTGATATACTCTGTGCTTCTGGAGGGCTCTGCTCCTTCCTCTAACCCTCCTCTCCTGATATACTCTGTGCTTCTGGAGGACTCTGCTCCTTCCTCTATCTAACTCCCCTCTCCTGATATACTCTGTGCTGCTGGAGGACTCTGCTCCTTCCTCTAACTCCCCTCTCCTGATATACTCTGTGCTTCTGGAGGACTCTGCTCCTTCTGCTATTTAACTCCCCTCTCCTGATATACTCTGTGCTGCTGGAGGACTCTGCTCCTTCCTCTATCTAACTCCCCTCTCCTGATATACTCTGTGCTGCTGGAGGACTCTGCTCCTTCCTCTAACTCCCCTCTCCTGATATACTCTGTGCTTCTGGAGGGCTCTGCTCCTTCCGCTATTTAACTCCCCTCTCCTGATATACTCTGTGCTTCTGGAGGGCTCTGCTCCTTCCGCTATTTAACTCCCCTCTCCTGATATACGCTGTGCTGCTGGAGGACTCTGCTCCTTCCTCTAACTCCCCTCTCCTGATATACTCTGTGCTGCTGGAGGACTCTGCTCCTTCCTCTAACTCCCCTCTCCTGATATACTCTGTGCTGCTGGAGGACTCTGCTCCTTCCTCTAACTCTCCTCTCCTGATATACTCTGTGCTTCTGGAGGACTCTGCTCCTTCCTCTATCTAACTCTCCTCTCCTGATATACTCTGTGCTGCTGGAGGACTCTGCTCCTTCTGCTATTTAACTCCCCTCTCCTGATATACTCTGTGCTGGAGGACCCTGCTCCTTCCTCTAACTCCCCTCTCCTGATATACTCTGTGCTGCTGGAGGACTCTGCTCCTTCTGCTATTTAACTCCCCTCTCCTGATATACTCTGTGCTGGAGGACTCTGCTCCTTCCTCTAACTCCCCTCTCCTGATATACTCTGTGCTGCTGGAGGACTCTGCTCCTTCCTCTAACTCTCCTCTCCTGATATACTCTGTGCTGCTGGAGGACACTGCTCCTTCCTCTAACTCTCCTCTCCTGATATACTCTGTGCTGCTGGAGGACTCTGCTCCTCCCTCTAACTCTCCTCTCCTGATATACTCTGTGCTGCTGGAGGACTCTGCTCCTTCCTCTAACCCTCCTCTCCTGATATACTCTGTGCTTCTGGAGGACTCTGCTCCTTCCTCTATCTAACTCCCCTCTCCTGATATACTCTGTGCTGCTGGAGGACTCTGCTCCTTCCTCTAACTCTCCTCTCCTGATATACTCTGTGCTTCTGGAGGACTCTGCTCCTTCCTCTATCTAACTCTCCTCTCCTGATATACTCTGTGCTGCTGGAGGACTCTGCTCCTTCTGCTATTTAACTCCCCTCTCCTGATATACTCTGTGCTGGAGGACTCTGCTCCTTCCTCTAACTCCCCTCTCCTGATATACTCTGTGGTGCTGGAGGACTCTGCTCCTTCCTCTAACTCTCCTCTCCTGATATACTCTGTGCTGCTGGAGGACACTGCTCCTTCCTCTAACTCTCCTCTCCTGATATACTCTGTGCTGCTGGAGGACTCTGCTCCTCCCTCTAACTCTCCTCTCCTGATATACTCTGTGCTGCTGGAGGACTCTGCTCCTTCTATTATCTAACCCTCCTCTCCTGATATACTCTGTGCTGCTGGAGGACTCTGTTCCTTCCTCTAACTATCCTCTCTTGATATACTCTGTGCTGCTGGAGGACACTGCTCCTTCCTCTAACTCTCCTCTCCTGATATACTCTGTGCTGCTGGAGGACTCTGCTCCTCCCTCTAACTCTCCTCTCCTGATATACTCTGTGCTGCTGGAGGACTCTGCTCCTTCCTCTAACCCTCCTCTCCTGATATACTCTGTGCTTCTGGAGGACTCTGCTCCTTCCTCTATCTAACTCCCCTCTCCTGATATACTCTGTGCTGCTGGAGGACTCTGCTCCTTCCTCTAACTCTCCTCTCCTGATATACTCTGTGCTTCTGGAGGACTCTGCTCCTTCCTCTATCTAACTCTCCTCTCCTGATATACTCTGTGCTGCTGGAGGACTCTGCTCCTTCTGCTATTTAACTCCCCTCTCCTGATATACTCTGTGCTGGAGGACTCTGCTCCTTCCTCTAACTCCCCTCTCCTGATATACTCTGTGGTGCTGGAGGACTCTGCTCCTTCCTCTAACTCTCCTCTCCTGATATACTCTGTGCTGCTGGAGGACACTGCTCCTTCCTCTAACTCTCCTCTCCTGATATACTCTGTGCTGCTGGAGGACTCTGCTCCTCCCTCTAACTCTCCTCTCCTGATATACTCTGTGCTGCTGGAGGACTCTGCTCCTTCTATTATCTAACCCTCCTCTCCTGATATACTCTGTGCTGCTGGAGGACTCTGTTCCTTCCTCTAACTATCCTCTCTTGATATACTCTGTGCTGCTGGAGGACTCTGCTCCTTCCTCTATATAACTCTCCTCTCTTGATATACTCTGTGCTGCTGGAGGACTCTGCTCCTTCCGCTATTTAACTCCCCTCTCCTGATATACTCTGTGCTGCTGGAGGACTCTGCTCCTTCCTCTAACTCTCCTCTCCTGATATACTCTGTGCTGCTGGAGGACTCTGCTCCTTCTATTATCTAACTCTCCTCTCCTGATATACTCTGTGCTGCTGGAGGACTCTGCTCCTTCCTCCATCTAACTCTCCTCTCCTGATATACTCTGTGCTGCTGGATGACTCTGCTCCTTCCTCTAACTCTCCTCTCCTGATATACTTTGTGCTTCTGGAGGACTCTGCTCCTTCCGCTATTTAACTCCCCTCTCCTGATATACTCTGTGCTGCTGGAGGACTCTGCTCCTTCCTCTAACTCTCCTCTCCTGATATACTCTGTGCTGCTGGAGGACTCTGCTCCTTCCTCTATCTAACTCCCCTCTCCTGATATACTCTGTGCTGCTGGAGGACTCTGCTCCTTCTGCTATTTAACTCCCCTCTCCTGATATACTCTGTGCTGGAGGACTCTGCTCCTTCCTCTAACTCCCCTCTCCTGATATACTCTGTGCTGCTGGAGGACTCTGCTCCTTCCCCTAACCCTCCTCTCCTGATATACTCTGTGCTGCTGGAGGACTCTGCTCCTTCCTCTATCTAACTCCCCTCTCCTGATATACTCTGTGCTGCTGGAGGACTCTGCTCCTTCCTCTAACTCTCCTCTCCTGATATACTCTGTGCTGCTGGAGGACTCTGCTCCTCCCTCTATCTAACCCTCCTCTCCAGATTTACTCTGTGCTGTTGGAGGACTCTGCTCCTTCCTCTATCTATCTCTCCTCTCCTGATATACTCTGTGCTGCTGGAGGACTCTGCTCCTTCCTCTATCTCTCCTCTCCTGATATACTCTGTGGTGCTGGAGGACTCTGCTCCTTCCTCTAACTCTCCTCTTCTGATATACTCTGTGCTGCTGGAGGACTCTGCTCCTTCCCCTAACCCTCCTCTCCTGATATACTCTGTGCTGCTGGAGGACTCTGCTCCTTCCCCTATCTAACTCCCCTCTCCTGATATACTCTGTGCTGCTGGAGGACTCTGCTCCTTCCCCTATCTAACTCTCCTCTCCTGATATACTCTGTGCTGCTGGAGGACTCTGCTCCTTCCCCTATCTAACTCCCCTCTCCTGATATACTCTGTGCTGCTGGAGGACTCTGCTCCTTCCACTATGTAACTCTCCTCTCCTGATATACTCTGTGCTGCTGGAGGACTCTGCTCCTTCCACTATGTAACTCTCCTCTCCTGATATACTCTGTGCTGCTGGAGGACTCTGCTCCTTCCACTATCTATTTCTCCTCTCCTGATATACTCTGTGCTGCTGGAGGACTCTGCTCCTTCCACTATCTATTTCTCCTCTCCTGATATACTCTGTGCTGCTGGACGACTCTGCTCCTTCCACTATGTAACTCTCCTCTCCTGATATACTCTGTGCTGCTGGAGGACTCTGCTCCTTCCACTATCTATTTCTCCTCTCCTGATATACTCTGTGCTGCTGGAGGACTCTGCTCCTTCCACTATGTAACTCTCCTCTCCTGATATACTCTGTGCTGCTGGAGGACTCTGCTCCTTCCTCTAACTCTCCTCTTCTGATATACTCTGTGCTGCTGGAGGACTCTGCTCCTCCCACTATCTAACCCTCCTCTCCTGATATACTCTGTGCTGCTGGAGGACTCTGCTCCTTCTATTATCTAACTCTCCTCTCCTGATATACTCTGTGCTGCTGGAGGAATTTGCTCCTTCCTCTAACTCCCCTCTCCTGATATACTCTGTGCTGCTGGAGGAATTTGCTCCTTCCTCTAACTCTCCTCTCCTGATATGCTCTGTGCTGCTGGAGGACACTGCACCCCGCTCTATCTACTTCTCTCCTGATATACTTTGTGTTTCTGGAGGACTCTGCTCCTTCCACTATCTACTTCTCTTCTTCTGATATACTTTGTGCTACTGCTAGACTCTGCACCCGCCCCATCCATGTCTTTTGTTCTGAAATATTTTGTATTGCCAGGGCTGGTGCTCCCATAGAGTAAAACTGGGCAATTGCCCATGGCCCTAAGCATCTCAGGAGCCTTCCAAGTCAGGGACTGCAGAGGTGACAAGTCTTACTGTCTGTACAGTAGTAGAATGAAGGGGTCCCAACATTCATTTTCACACAGGGTATAGCAAGGATGGAACAGAGGCGCCAATAACAGGATAAAACCGTTAAAAAACATTTAAAAGAGGAGTTAGTGGTGGACTTACCTCCCCAGTAAGTAGACACCGAATTGGTTGACTAAATAGTCAACAATGAAATTAAATTAATTATACACTCCACAATGCAACGCGTTTCGCAGGATCAAACCAGCTTCATCAGACAATAACGGGAGCAATAACTGGTCAGTGTAGCAGTCAAGTGACTCTGTGATAGACTTCCTATAGGGTCAAACTGGGCAATTGCCCATGTTTCCAAGCTCTTTAGGTGCCTTACAAGTCAGGGACTGCAGAGGTGACAAGTTTGCTGTCACTAAAGTAGAAGAATAAAGGGGGTCCAACATTCATTTTCACCCAGTGCCCCATTTTACCTACAAAATTTGGTTCTTCCCTAAGGCTCGGTTCACACTGTATTTTTATGCCAAACGGATCCGTTAAAGCGGATCCGGTCTCCGCTTCACCGGATCCGTATGGCTTAGTCACTGGCAAACGGATCCGTGAAAATGGATCTGATCACCGTTCTGCTCACATGACGTGTGTAGTCACATGATGCGGAACAAGACAGAAGACGGAAGCCTGGAAGAAATCCTCTCTACTGCCCGGCTACAATAAAGAAGATGCCCGGGTAAGTTTTAACCCTCCCTCACCCACTCGCATGGCTACGGCACTTCCCTCCTTACCCACCCACCCGCTCAGAAACGGCCCGGTTCCCGTCCTCACATCCCCCCAGACCACCACCCCAGGGGATTTTGCCCTCCGATCAGTCCATTTCTTCACTAGCGTGAAGAAACTTTCCGTTCTCTCATTGCCCCCAATGCAGGGCTTCGTCTTCTGTCTCCAGTCCGCTGTGCTCAGCGGGAAAAATTGGTGCTGCAGCAAAGTTGCATTCCATTCAGCGGATCGTACGGAACGGATCCGTTCAAGTGGACGCACACAAACGGTTCCATAGGTTAACACTGGATCCGTTCAGTTTGTACAGTATCCGTTCCGCTTACAGTTCGCATTTTAACGTTAATATGAACCGGGCCTAATCTGGTGAACAAGTCATTGTCTACCACATCATCAGCATCCTCTCCTCCTGAAATATCCTGTGCTGCATATTTGTGTTCTGCCTCAACTTACCAACATCTTGACATGAGACAAAGCTGTGCGCAGAGGAGGGAATGCATAATCCGCAACTTCAAGATCTGGATGCAGCACCTGGGAAGAAAAGGTATCGTGAGGATCGGAGCTCCAGCAGCCACAACGTAAAAGAGGTAATTCCATATGTATTCCATGAAAACTGGAGACTTACGAGGGAAAGGGCAGTCTGGGTGTGGTGCAGTAGTGGTTCTGGCAGCACAGAGAGGTGGATGCATTCGGGTATTTTAATGGTGCCTCCATCCAAGTCTGCTATGATCACGTCAAGCTACAAAGAAACAAGATAACAGATTACGATGATACATCACGTTCCTAGCTCTGCAAACAAAGCTCTATAGGTACGATACAGTCAAAAATTAGGTCTTGAAATGTAAACATAACTGGTTGACCTAAAAAAGGACACTTTTTACACCAAACTCTGCAAAATAAACTCCCCTGCCACATCGCCAGTCACGCCTTCATCACACCTCTAGTCAAGCCTTCATTGCACTTCCTTTCATGTTTTTACCACATTTCCAGTCATGCCATTGACACGCCACCAGCCAACTCTACCAACACACCACCAGCCACGCCTCCCACACACCTCCAGCCATGCCTTCGACACAAATCTAGTCACACCTCCCTCACAACTCCCCAAAAAACTTCAACACACCTTCAGCCACACCTTCAACTGACCTCCAGCCACACCTTCAACACACCTCCAGCTAAAAGTTCAACACAGCTCCAAGTGCTACTTTCCACACCTTCGTTCACGACTTTGCCACACTTCCAGTTACAACTTTGCCACACTTCCTTGCCACACTTTGCTGACAGTGACAGATAGGTAGACATGGCCTTAGCATCTACCATCCCTTCCAAACACATTGAAGGATACAGAACATGGAAGTCATTTTGCTAATTACAAAAGGTCCCCATTTCTAATTTTTTCACTGTTTATAGATCTGTCCTTGGACATCCCCCAGACAGAAGGAATTAACTTACGTAATTTAAAATTAAAAATAAACAAAACAAAAAGGAACATTAATGACATATGCAGTCAAATAAGTGACTCAGAAAACATCTGGAAATTAATTATTTCTAAACTCTAATTACTGCACTCTAATGTTTGATCGGAAAGGCTTCTGCCAGTGGAATCCACTCAGAAAGGCGAAGAATGCAAATTCCGAAAATAAAAATTACTACAAGACAATAGTGACAAGCAAAAAAACAATGGTGTTGAGTTGAATAATGCATGTGAAATATGCTGGCTATATACGCGGTTAATTTGTTAGGATTCTCTGTCGCTGGTTACTGTGCTATGTAAGAGATTTATGTATTGTGAAACGCTGAATGAACAAGATTTAGTTCAATAGTGGACAACTTGCGAAAAATACAGGGCCTCAAATATGGCCTCTGACACAGGGGTGTTTCTAGCCTTTTTTGACACTCCAGGGAAGAAATCCTGTGTCAACCCCCCCCCCCAAAAAAAAACCACAGAACACACACACTACAGAATATAAACCATGTGCCGTATAGGGTGGATGCATAATACAGGGAGTACCATAGATACTAACAACCCACCGATCTTGTCCCATTTTGTTGCTCACCCCCTTCCTGCACTCCCCCAGCTTAGTGTGTAAATGCAGAGTATAGTGCAGCAGAAGCTGTGCTCTCACCTCTCTGCTGGAGTCCAGTGCTGTGCTTCTGCCTGTCTGTTCACCACTCGCCCTAGTGCCCAGCATCTCCTACCGCATGCAGCGTGATTACATGAGGAGAGTGAAGTGCAAGCAATAGAGAGACCTCCCAACCAAGTAGGAGCTTCTTTGTATTGGGCATGCATGAGTACAGTCCACACACACATAGCCTAGAAGCTCGTGCACGGATGAAAAAGACATGTACAAGTGATTTTGATCTACTGGGCACAGTAGATTGCTCATGTCCAGTAAGGAAGACAGGAGTTGACCCAGGAGAGCATATTAGACAAGCTTCTGTTGATATGCTTGGACCCAACGCTGGATCCGTAGGCTCCAGGAAGTCTCTGGACTATTCAGATGATTCCTTCTACTGAGGTAAGTATCCATTATTATTTTTTTTTTAAGGTAGGCATGTACTGAAAAGCCCCGTACACGAATGTGTAAAGTCAGCTGAGGCGGACGAGATCGATCGCCTCAGCTGATAATCCAGAGTGTGTACAGTGGCACTGATGAGCAACCGTTACTCTGTCAGCAAGCCGCCAGGCGTGTCAACTTACGTGAGAGCATCGGTCATTTACTTTGTCCACGTGTTTGCCCCTGTCTGCACCGTACCACTGGTCCTCCGCCTCCCAGCACTGAAACAGGGTGCATAGGCAGCCTAGAAGCTGACTATGCATCTGTACAGCGTTGGCCCAGCAATGCCACCTGAGGGGTTTAGGTCTCCGATCCCAGACATCAGTCAAAAGTGTGTACGTACCTTAAAAGATACCCGAGGTGACATGTGACATGATGAGCTAGACGTGTATGTACAGTGCCTAGCACACAAATAACTGTGCTGTGTTCCTTTTTTTCTTTCTCTGCCTGAAAGAGTTAAACATCAGGTATGCAAGTGGCAGTTCCTGTCTGAGTCAGGACTGACTGGGTCAGACTACAGTGTGACCCTCACTGATAGGAAAATACAACTATAAAACAGTTTCCTAGCAGAAAATGGCATTTGAGAGCAGGAAAGAGATAAAAGGGTAAATAGTTCATAGATGTTAGCTCTAGCATACTTCAACGAATGTGTCATTGAGCAAAAACAATAAAACAGTAAAAACTGAAAAAGTAGATTTAAATATAAAACAAAACTGTAATATCCTAAAAAGTCATTTTTAGGAGAAGGAGGATAGATGCAATTGTTTATTTCATTTTCACCTCGGGTGTCATTTAAGAGTAGAAGCAGATTGGTTAGTGATCAACATCTTCCCGATACTGATGGTTTACCCGTTCTAGCACCTTCCACCATTAGATATCAGACCACATTTCCATTGCACATTTGTCCAATATTGATTTCACTTCTACAGCTGCAAATGGCATTGGCTGATGCACAATAAAGCTATGAAACGGTCATTCGTGTACTATGCTTGTGCCTCAATCTGTCCGGCACAAACCAAACAGGCTAGTGCCTCATCAGTCCCTCTAGGAGTCTTTATCCGAGATCTAGACCCCAACCGTGATAAAAACACAAAATGAGGGGAACCCGGTTAACCATTAATTGACTGACAAATTTATCTATGCCCCGGAAGCACGCGCTGCTTACACAGCCTCACATTCCCTGATACTTATCGCTCTCCTCGGACCGCTTGCAGATTGTAAGTTGTGGTCCCCGCAGGCTGAGACATCCGACCATAAATTGTAACATTGCGGCACCTGTCTGAGCAGCAGTCCCATAACAGATGATAGTAATCCAGGAGAAGAGCTGGATAGAACCAGTTACGATGCTGCAACATATGGAATTACTTGCATATTTTTATGCCTGCTGCTACTATTTATATCAACACCAGTCACCCATGCAGCGTGCATAAATCAACTGACAGGAGAGCTAGATCTCTCCCCAGCTGACCAGCTTTCCCAGAAGCCTTTGCGGGACACCTAAGAAAACCTCAGCTCTAACTAAAACAGGATTTGGTGCATAAATACAGTTATTTTCCCGACTTTGGCTATTGTAATGTCCTCTATGGATGACTACAAAACTAACTGCTAAAAAAACGTCCAAAATGAACATCATCGGTGAAGGTGACTTTAATATCGTTTAAAAAAATTGTTGGAAAAAATATTAAATGAAAACTCCATACAGTGTCACTCCGTAAGAGGAGGTGCCCCAGGGAATTGAAGTACTGTATTTAAAAATAGTCTTACCTCATGCGAGGAATAGAAAAATGTATTTTACAACACGTTTCACAGGCTTTACCCGCTTCCTCAGGTGCAAAAAAGTCAGAACCATGGACACCTTAGTGCTCCAAGTTCGTGGTATACAAACACTTTTTTTTTACCTGAGGAAGCAGGCAAAGGCCATGAAACACGTCATGTCCAATAAAATTCTCCTTTTTCCTATTCCTTGCATGAGGTAAGACTATTTGCTTTTAGGGCTGGTTCACACGGACGCTTGGTGGCGTTTACTGCCAAGCGTTTGGGACTCTTCGGCTAAACGCTCCCATTCAAGTGAATAGGAGTGTTTAGCATCTCGCGGTTACTGGCGATTACCGTCAATCGCAGCGTTCTGATTCTGATTTAATGTGTCGTTTCGACCGACCCTAGAAGCCGCATGCGACGTCCAGGGTCGGCTAGCCACCGCGGCTTAGTTTCCCCTCGGGGGGGGGGGGGGGGGGGGGATTGGGAGAAACAACGATCCAGAATCAATTCACATTTTTATTCTGATTCGGATGATGGGATTTTCCACAAAATTTATTTTATCCAGTTGCGATAACTACTACACTATATTGATGCTTCTGTTTTTTCTGTTGCCATTTTACTTTCCAGTCCTGGAGCCTATTCTTTTGAAGATCCGCTACAGGACACACCCATCACACAGTAGGAACATCATTTGCACTGTATACCTTTTACGTTTTGAAAGGTCCTTTAAAGGCCAGTACACACACTCAACCAAACCGCCTGATCGCTGTCTGATTTTGGTCTGTTGGAAGACAATCAGACGTGTGTACGTGTGGCAAACAGCTAGATGAGTGACTGATAACAGGTGGTTTACCCGATCATTCTGGCGGATCAACACACATGACCGTTGGGCTGTGATCGTGCAGTTGGCCACGTATTTACAATGCTGTTTAAACAACGTACTTGTTTTGAATGCGGCTATGTCGTGCAGTCCGTTGCTTCGCTTGCACGCGCAGTATGTACATGAGTTGGCCGTTCAGTTGGTTGGTGGTGGAAAATACAAGATGTGTAAGCGGTTTGGCGTAGTGTCGTTCATGTCATGGTCGCCCACTTTGTTCGATGTGTGCACGTAGCTTAAATAGTACTGACTAAACAAGTATCAAGCACTGTCTCGTGGCAGATGGTTGACACCTATTTGAATGAGTCAGGAGATAATCAGCAGTGTTCTCCCCAGGCTCTTTTAGCCGGGTGCTCCACCCGGATAGTTTTGGTGAGCACCCGGCTGTTATCAGCTCCCCTCCTCCTATGCTGTAAGAAGCACTGGCCCTGCATTCTCTCATCTCACCCCACCCGGCTACTTTTTTATGCCACCCGGCTGGAAAAAAAATTCTGGGCAGATCGCTGATCAAAGATAGATTATTTGCATCACAGCACCAAAGAAAACAGAAAAATGTTGAAGATTTGCCTGAGAGTATCTGCTTATCACTGTGCACATGAGGTGTGAAAAAAGCTTCAGAAAGTCTACTTAAACTCACGCTAAGGGCCGTTTCAAACAGGGTCTACTCAACGTTTCCTGCCAGCCAAGTGAATGGGCAGAGCCATTACTGTCGTTTACCAGTGTTTGCACAAACGCCGCATACCGATTTAGATTTTTCCCCTCATGCTGCTTCTAGGTTCACTTTCTGTCGTGTCTCCATGTTGCCCTGTGGGGGTGAAAAATGCTGGAAGCTGCAAGAACATGCCATGCTCGCAGAAAAGCATGTGACTGACACGCCGGCCGACACCCATGTGAACTGGCCCTAAGATACAAGCTATGTGCAATATTTGTTTTTAGCAGTAAATCAAGGGAAAAAAGTAATCAGGGATTAATAACAATAACAGATATGACTAAGGGGGTATCAGGAGCTCACCTCTGGTTATTCTGTGAAGGGTGTGCTGTATTAACTGTGCAACCCTCTTGTACCTCTCAGTTGTGATCACACCAATTATTGACTATCTGCACACCAATTATTAACTATCTGCACAGAGTTTGTATGTTCTCACCATGTCTCCGTGGGTTTCCTCCGGGCATTCCAGTTTCCTCACACGACCCAAAAACATACAAATAATGTAATTGGCTTCCCCCTAAAAACTGGCCCTAGATTATGATGCATACACTAGACGATGCATAGAGATATGACTAGGGTAGGGAATAGATCAGGCTTTGTCAACCAGGGTTCCTTGAGTACTCTACAGGGGTTCCATGGCATTTCCCCCATCATGGGCAGAACTGCAGACCGGTGATACCTTTAATGACTGACTGTACATGGCTTATTGCAAGCGTTCCAAACGTTACGTTTCTTCTTCAGGCATTACACAGAACTGGATCAGAAGAGTACAAATAAACCATGTGCTGTCACTAAATAACCATTAGTCATTAAAGAGACTCTGTAACAACATTTTCAGCCTTATTTCTTCTATCCTATAAGTTCCTATACCTGTTCTAATGTGCTCTGGATTACTGGAGCCTTTACTAGTTGCACTGTCTCTGTAATATTTCTAATCTTCTTTTCTTTGTCAAGCTTTGTTGACCCAGGGAGGAATGGGCTGCCTCTGTTGTAATAAATACAAGTTATACACGCCCCCTCCAAGCTCTGTGTGTGTAATTTGTTTATTGCAATTTGTGAGGCTGAGGGGGAAAGGAGCTGCTGCCTGTCACATGCTGTGTATAGCTATATATACACATACATCACTTCCTGGTTAGCGGCCATGTTTTTTGTTTGTAAACACTGCCTAAAACTGGCGATTAGAAGCCAGGATCGCAGCGGGCAGTGGCGCAAACGACAAACACGGACCCAGGAGATCACAGTGACTCGATTGGTATATTTTTATTGTACAAATCGGACAGTACAGATCCTCTTTAAAGGTATCACCGGAATCAACGTTTGTTGGTTTGATGTCTGCATTTCTGCTCCTCGACTAACACCGAACCACACTTCACTTGCTTCCCCCATCATGGGGGAAGTATAATAGAGCACATTATAACAGGGGTACTGTAAAAAAAAGCACTAAATGGAGGTCAGAATAATAATGAGCACAGTAAAATAATGAGTGGCAGTGTAATAGGAGGTAGTGAAATAAACAGCCTCAGCTACTTTTAAAGACCATGCCTCCTGCAAAATTAAATGCAGGGGTTCCTCAAGTTCAAAAAATTATTTGCAGGGGTTCCTCCAGGGTAAAAAGGTTGAGAAAGGCTGGATTAGATTGAGAGCCCCTCTGAGAGAGCGTTAAGGTGCCCATACATCAGTCGACTTGGCGGCCGATCGACCATCCAATTCGATTATTATAATCGAATTGGATAAAAATCGCTGCCGCCAAGTGCATGCCCGACCGACAAAGTGCCCAATTTCGGGACAGAAATGCGTCGCTTTGTCTATCGCGCATGCTGCAAGATGTCGGGCCGAAGTTGCTTGGTCGTGTGTGCGTCGGTACAGCGGCGATTTCTGAGCGAGCGACAAGAGGACGAAACCCCCGCCGCAATGTATAAATGTGCCCCCATGTGCATTTATACGTTACCTGTCCCGTTGCAGCCTCCACGCGGTGTCCCATAACCTCCCTCCGGGCGGTATTACTCATGCGTTACTGGCGCATATTGTCTGATGGCGCGTAGTGTCTGACGTCAGATGCCAGTAGCATGTACGGATAGCCGCCCGGAGGTTACAGGACATCGTACAGAGGCTGCAACAGGACAGGTGATGTATAAATGCACACGGGGGGGGGGGGGGGGGGGGGGAGAGAGGAGATGGATGTCAGCGGTGGGGCGGACGCGGCGGGCACAGGCGATTCCCTGAAGATTTCATGCTGAAATCGGAAAGGGAATCAGCCTGTAGTGTATGGGCAGAATTGACAAGAGACAAATTTATCTCTAACCAGATCCGATTAGAGATAAAAATTGTCTTTTTGTCGAATCTGCCCATAATCTATAGGCACCTTTAGAGATAGACAATATACTCTGTACAGCGCTGCAGAAGATGTCGGTGCTATACAAATATTAATGATATGCTGGAAATGAAATGTGATGTCCCCAGTAGCAGGAATGCGGACACGTGATAGGAGAGGCAGACACTGTCCAATAGAGAAGAGTTTCTAAGCGAGGCAAAGCATAGAGTGGGGACAGAGCCAGAAGACATAAATCCAGCCATCGGCACCTGTCTCCCAAGCAGCACGCTGCCAGATGATGGTCCAAGGCTCCTGGTGACGTGCTGGATAAAACCAGTTCTTACATACTTAGGAAACATATGGAATTGATAATTCCCCGGCGTGACCTGCTGCTACTATTCATGTCATCAGGATCTGTACATGTGAGACAGGCGCGATAATACTGCCGGGGGAGAAGTCATTGAGCAATGTTACGAGAGGACAAAGAGCTGTGAGGAGCTGGAGGTTTCTCCTGCTTACCAGGTCGTGGATCTCGGAGCAGAAGACGGAATGGACCCCGATAATGAAGGGTGTGGGGGAACTTAAGACTTCGAGGAGCTGTGCTGGAAGGATGGGGATGTAGGGGTAGCTGTAAGACAAAGAAGGGGGATTACAACATAGAAAACAGCAGCATGGGATGAGAAGTAATAGTACAAGTAGTCCCCGGGTTATGAACGAGATATGGACTGTAGGTTCATTCTTAAGCTGAATCTGCTCATAAGTCTAAGCACTGTTTCATAATTGTCCCCTGTATCTCTTCTATCCCCCCTGTGCCTCCAGTGTCCGAATCTGTGTCACCTATGTTTCCCCCTCTATGGTCATTCTACCCCCTACCCCCCCGTGTCACCTCTGCCCTCCTGCTTCCTCTGTGCCCCCCCTGAACCTCTGCCCCCTACTGTGCCACTTTTGCCCCCCTGCTCCCTCAGTGTCACCCCTCTGTGCCCATTCTACCCCTCCCCCACTGTCCCCCTCTGCCTCGCCTCTGTCCCCCTCCTCACTCAGTGTCACCCTCTGCCCCGTGTCACCTCTGCCCCCCTGCTCCCCCTCTCTGCCCATTCTACCCCCTCCCCCACTGTGTCACTTCTGTCCCCCTGCTCCGTCAGTGTCCCCATCTGTGCCACGTCTGTCCCCTCACTGTATCCTCACTGTATCACCTCTGTCTCCCTGCTCCTTCATTGACCCCCTTTGTGCCACTTCTAACCCTTACCCTATTGTATGACTTTTGTCCCCCTGCTTCCTCTGCCCCCCCCCTTCCCACACTGTGTCACCTTCTGCAATTGTAGTGTGTTACTGCACGTTAAATTGCCCGTTACATCGGAATGAATCCGCCTTCAGCTCAGTTGCTGCTCTATACATCCACACTTCTGCTCGCCTATTTTAAAAAGTTTCTGTTTTAGTCTACAATTTATTTTCTAAATTATGGAGAAGGCAAACAAAACCTGTGAGGAAAAAACTGACCCAAATAAGTACTCACCTTGGGAGAGAGAATCCTCTGGATCCTCCAGAGGCTTACCCCATCCTCCTGCATCGGCTGTTCCAGCACAGTCCCAGCCACAAAACCGCTTGTTGACGGCTCAGCATGTGCAGTAGCACGGACCCACTCGGGCTTTGATGGAAAAAGCCGAGCCCGATCAGGTCCGTGCTCCTGCGCATGCGTGAGCTATCTGTGGCTGCGCAGTAGTGTGGACCCGATTGCGCTCCGCTTTTTCCGCTGAAGCCTGGGTGGGTTTATTATACTGTGCAAGTGCAGCGTGACTGTGCTTTGGAAGTCCTACCGCTGGAAGGCCTGCGGAAGGAGGAACCAGAAGCTTCCCCCTCCCGAGGTAATCTAAATGTGTGCTTTGCAAACCTCACAGGTGTGCTTTAAGCTATTTTAGATGCTCAGCCTAAATTAACCACTTTACCCCACAGGCTATTTTAACCTTACCGCCAAGAGCCATTTTCACCTGTCAGCGCCCCTCCCATTAATTTGGCCATAACGTTATCACTGCTTATCACACCTAAATGATCTATATCTTGTTTTTTGGCCACAAATTAAGCTTTTTGTGGGCAATACTGTACTTGTTTTCAGTAAAAACATGGAAAACAATGAAAAAATACACTATTTCTCCAATTCTATCCCCTATAGTTTTAAAATAATCAATGCTACTATAGACAAAACCCACACACATTGTATTTGCCTATTTGTAAAACATTTAAATTATGTTCCTAGTACATTGTATGGCGACAATATATTATCAGGAAATAACGGTGTATTATTTTCTATTTTGTGATTTTTGTAACCTATCAATAACTACAAGCCTGTATTTGCTAAAATAGCAGTAGTACCGTATATACTCGCAAGCAAGCCGACCCGCATATAAGCCGACCCCCCAACTTTTGCCTGAAAAAAAACAGGAAAAAATGATTGACCCTCATATAAGCCGGGGGTAGGAAATGCTGGCCGCATGATCCCCCCCAGTGTGTCCCAGTATAGCTAGTATAGTGCCCAGTATAGCTAGTATAGTGCCCAGTATGGGAACGTAGTGCCTCAGTATAGCTAGTAAAGTGCCCAGTATAGCTAGTATCGTGCCCAGGATAGTTAGTATAGTGACCAGGATAGCTAGTATAGTGCCCAGGATAGCTAGTATAGTGCCCAGGATAGCTAGTATAGTGCCCAGTATAGTTAGTATAGTGCCCAGTATAGCTAGTATAGTGCCCAGTATAGCTAGTATAGTGCCCAGTATGGGAAGGTAGTGCCTCAGTATAGCTAGTAAAGTGCCCAGTATAGCTAGTATCGTGCCCAGGATAGCTAGTATAGTGCCCAGGATAGCTAGTATAGTGCCCAGTATAGTTAGTATAGTGCCCAGTATAGCTAGTATAGTGCCCAGTATAGCTAGTATAGTGCCCAGTATGGGAAGGTAGTGCCTCAGTATAGCTAGTAAAGTGCCCAGTATAGCTAGTATCGTGCCCAGGATAGCTAGTATGGTGCCCAGTATGGGAAGGTAGTGCCTCAGTATAGCTAGTAAAGTGCCCAGTATAGCTAGTTTCGTGCCCAGGATAGTTAGTATAGTGACCAGGATAGCTAGTATAGTGACCAGGATAGCTAGTATAGTGCCCAGTATAGCTAGTAAAGTGCCCAGGATAGCTAGTATCGTGCCCACTATAGTGCCCAGGATAGCTAGTATCGTGCCCAGGATAGCTAGTATCATGCCCAGTATAGTGCCCAGGATAGCTAGTATCGTGCCCAGGATAGCTAGTATCGTGCTCAGGATAGTGCCCAGGATAGCTAGTATAGTGCCCAGTATAGCTAGTATAGTGCCCAGTATAGCTAGTATCGTGCCCAGTATAGCTAGTATCGTGCCTAGGATAGCTAGTATCGTGCCCACTATAGTGCCCAGGATAGCCAGTATCGTGCCCAGGATAGCTAGTATAGTGCCCAGGATAGCTAGTATCATGCCCAGTATAGCTTGTAATGTGCCCAGTATAGCTAGTAAAGTGCCCAGGATAGCGAGTTTAGCGCCCACCCACCCCGCGGCCGCTGCTATTACCTTAGCTCCGCGGCTTCCTATTCCCCTGTCCTGCTCTTAATTCACAGCAGCTCGCTCCATGGCGGCTGCTGCGTGTTGACGGAGGAAGTCGCAGAGATCGGCTTCCTGGTTACTATGGAAACCTCTCTTTGCACTTCCTCCGTCATCACGCAGCAGCCATCGTGGGGCGAGCTGCTGTTAATTAAGAGCAGGACAGGGGAATAGGAAGCCGCGGAGCTAAGGTAATAGCAGCGGCCGTGGGGGGGGGGGGGGGGGGGGGGGCGGGTGGGAGAGGGCGGGGGGGAGCGACCCTCAGGCACATCACTCGCAAGCAAGCCGACCCCCCAACTTTTGACCCACTTTTTGTGGGTCCAAAATTCGGCTTGCTTGCGAGTATATACGGTATTCCCTCTTGACATACATTTAAAAAAAAAGTGGAGTTCCTAAGGTAACTATTTATTTATTTTTTTTAATGGTTTTTTATTTTATTTTGTTTTTTTACTAGTGTTTTATTTAGGTGACTGGGGGAGGGGTTTAGAAGGGGATTATAAGTAAATGCAATGTTATTAAAAAAAAAAAAAAAGTGTATAACTGAATATAAAAATATGAGATTTTTCTTTGGTACTAACATTAAATTCCTTCTCTGTGCTACACATACAATTCATTATATCATACGTTTTTTTTCCGCTTCAGGTTTCCTTTAAAGGGAACCTTAACTGAGAGGGATATGGATGTTTCTTTTTAAACAATACCAGTTGCCTGGCAGTCCTGCTGATCTCTTTGGCTGCAGTAGAGGCTGAAACACACACCTGAAACAAGCATGCAGCTAATCCAGTCTGACTTCAGTCAGAGCACCTGACCTGCATGCTTGTTGAGGGGCTGTGGCTGAAAGTATTAGAGACACAGGATCAGCAGGAGAGTCATGTAACCGGTATTACTTTAAAAGGAAAAATCCATATCCTGCTCAGTTAAGGTTCCCTTTAAGCATTCATGCTACTCCATTTTCTGGGGGTAAAACCTAGCAGCAGGGTTTCCAGGGTTTGGGAAGTCAACTCCAGTCTTTGAGGGCCGAGGTCCTCACACATTTTTGGCACAGCTCGAATCTATTGATGGGACTGAATCAGGAAAGGTGTGACTCATCAAGTAGTACAGACTAACCAGCAAGCTCATGAGCTTGCTGGTTAGTCTGTACCTCTGGGTGTTTCAAGTCCTACGCCATAGAGCCACATTAATCCATGCCATGCACTGATGAGGATCAACCAATCTGAAACAGTCTGTATGCATGTTGGATTATTCTGGCTCTGTACAAATTAACAAGCTGACATATCATTGCATTCCAGCGGTTCTGCAGGTGCGTTTAGCTTCTAAGGGCAACAATGGTTAATTTGCATATATTCAGCAGTGATGCATTGTGGGAGACATCTCAAGCTCACTCCAACCTGAATTATCGCAAATTCTTTCTGTTTTAAGAAAGCCAGCTTTTGTTTGTTCATCAATTAGAAGACGTTTCTCTATTTTTTAGTCCATCCTAAACATGGGCACGGATACGGCCCTCCAGGACTGGAGTTCAACAACCTGGGGAGGAACAATAGTGGAACTCCAGTGAAAATAATTAATTAAAAAAGTGCTTCATTTTTACAATAATTATGTATAAATGATTTAGTCAGTGTTTACCCATTGTAAAATCTTTTAAATCGCCGATTTACATTCTTACATTTATCACATGGTGACATTTTTACTGCTGGCAGGTGATGTAGCTGCTGCATGCTGTTTTGGCAGTTGGAAACAGCTGTAAACAGCTATTTCCCACAATGCAACAAGGTTCACAGACAGGAAATTGCCAGGAGTACCTCAATATCAGCACAATATCAGTCATACAGCGCCCCCTGGTGGTCTGATTGTGAAAAGGAATACATTTCTCATGTAAAAGGGTGTATCAGCTACTGATTGGTAGAAAGTTCAATTCTCGGTCGGAGTTTCTCTTTAAGGCTGTCGGCCATTTTGTCCCTGCACAGCCAGAGTGCAGTGCGGCCTATCTTTTAAAGGGGAATGAATGCACGCATTAGCAGGTACTTCCGGCCTCACCTGTATTTCAGAGGGAACATGAGGGCTTCCAGAGCCCGGCAGGCATCGCTGAGGCGTTGGAAACTGGAGGAATGGAAGAGGACTTTGTTTTCAGTCAGCACGGCACAGAAGAGGCTGAGAACGTTCTGGATTCCTGAAATAAAACAACCAAAGAGAAAAGCTTGTCAGTTCCGATTCGCTATCCATCCCATCTATAAACAATAACGCGATACAAAAATGCGCCTGGAAGTTTGGCTGGAAAGTCTGGGCCGTGCTTTGGTGATCCGGGGTCAGAAGTGGCAGGTGGGAGGGGCTTTATGGAAAACTGATGGGCACAAACCTGCAAAGTGGGAGAGGCGCTCCCATGTGGTATTCATTCTCCATTCACATGCATTGTTTGACAGTCAGAGCAAAGCACATGCAGGAATTGTATTACTACCAAGGAAAGTAATGGTTTAAAAGTTTTGAGGTACAATAAATTTTCATCTCGTCACTGAAAGGCCCTAGTTTAGTAAAGCCCAGAGAGTGCCCATTGCTTTCCATTGACTCATGCCTGCCACAATCACCTAAGCAGAATGCAAGAGGCTGGGGTATGACGAAAGTACACATGCCAAATATTACATACAAGTTAAGAAGAATGAAAGATGTCACCACATCAGACGACTATCTGTTTTAAAAATCTAACCAAACGATGGTAAATGACAATGTTGAGCAACAGACATTAGGTATTCTGGCCAATCCAACTGGTGGATCAAACATAACAATTATTGTAAAAAACCCTGGTGGAAGCGCCCTTGATGATATGATAATACTAGATGTTGTATATATGAGAAGCGTAATTTCTTACCTTCTCAAAAGGACAAACCATTATTTAATGGAAAAAGTCATGTTTATTCCTGCACAGTAGACAACGCGTTTCACGGGTCTTGGCCCGCTTCCTCGGGTAAATACAAACGCCTGTAGAAATGTTCATGAACGTGAGCACCTAAATATAGGCCGAGCTGGGACGGTTATACTCCCGTAGGTTCAGGCGGTGGTTGCAAGTTTTGCCACCCACCCCTGTGAGTATAATGCTGATACACATGTGTGCTTACATCCCTTTGTCTAAAGATACTGCACCATTGGGCTCCTGATCTCTTTCATTGACAGAGACTTGGAGGTTACAGGTAACTATCAAGGATCAAAACTTTTTCTACTATCCACGATGACTATGGGGCAGATATTGTGTGTACAAGGTTGTTCAAACGACATTGTTTTAGCGCATGCCTGCATAATAGGTCGTGTGCTATAGAACTTCCGCTTGCGCACACGGTATGAGTTGTTTGGAATACAGGTGTGGTGTGTGGACAACATCATTTAAATGACTTGTCGTTACTTTTTGCCGGGTAATGTCATTGAGTGATGACACTCGTTTGTGTATGCCAAATCTTAACTAACGTACATACATCTATGTGCACAATAACTGCCTGAAAGTCGCCAGGAATAATTCACAAGTTGAAACAGTCAGAATACCCAATGTTGGTCACTCATTGCCTAGTTATGTTTTTAATACCAATTGTCAGCCAATATGGAAATATCTGACATGTCTACATAGCTTTCTTGTACTTTTTGATTACTTGAGCCAAGTCCAACTTCTGCTACAAATGAAAACAGAACAGGGAAAAAGTGTAAATACACATCGGTGCAAATAAATTAGTGGTGGCCATGTAATGCAATGGTCAGCTATGCTATTATTGAGAGAGTGTTGTGCATGCGCAAGTTTTCAAATAAAATAAAGAAAAGAAAATGGGGAACCTGCATTGACTGAATATTTTGTTCTAAATAAATTAATTAGCAATGTGTGTCATATATTAGCCACAAGCACATGCTTAAAGTACACCTGAAGTGAGAGGGATATGGAGGTTGACATATTCATTTACTTTTAACTACTTGACGACCATAGGCTTACACCCCCCTAAAGACCAGGCTATTTTTCACAATACAGGGCTGTGCAGCTTGGTCAGGGTGCTGCACAGCCCTGCAACTTAGCACACAGCTTGCCTCCTTTTAGTGTCCCTAACAGGACACTATGACGGATGTCTCTGATCACTGCTGCGATCTTTTGGGGGTTTTTTTTCATGCTGCTCTAAAGGGAGGCCTTTCCCTTCCTCCCTCTCCCTCCCGTGCCTTCCTAATCGCCAATGGGCGGCGATCGGCATTTATCCCCGCCTCTCAGAGGCATCAGCCTACGAGAGGGCGCTATCTGACAGCCAATCCAGGGGACAGCCATGTGTCAGACGTACAGAGCTGCAGGAGACCGCAGCGCTGTACAAAAGGTAAACAAAGGGGAATTACTTCCCCTTTCGGCGGAAAATGGCCTGCTAGCCGCGATCACGGCTAGCAGGCTGATCACGGAAGATCCGCTCTGTGAACCAGCGTTCCCTGCCAAACTGCAGCTCGAGGACTTGATGCCAATTGGCGTTAGGCGGTCCTGGGGCTGCCGCCGCGTTCACACCCATTGGCATGACGCAGTCGTTAGGTAGTTAAACAATGTACATTACCTGGCAGTCCTGCTGATCCTCTGCCTCTAATACTATTAGCCATAGACCCTGAACAAGCATGCAGATCAGATGTTTCTGACTGAGGACTAACCGCATTAGCTGCATGCTTGTTTCGGGTGTGTGATTCTGACACTACTGTAGCCAAAGAGATCAGCAGGACTGTCAGGCAACTGGTATTTTTAAAAGTATATAAAAAATGGATGTAACATCCAAAAATAAAAAATTCCAAAAAACAGTTAGTGGCCAAAAAATAGAGTACCTCCCTACCATCTTCTGGGTGCTTTTGCATTATTGCAGAAACTGTGCAGTGCAGCGTCACCAGGATTGTGGAAAGTGTTTTTTCTTTCTTTTTTTAGCTACAGTATCAGGGGTATCTCAGCAGGCAAATAACAGAAAGCTTCATAATTCAGATAAAACAAGGACACTATGACCACAAAGTTATTTATTTCCCCCCATCACTTTGAAGAATGTACACAGTGATGTAAGCCTATTATATAGGTGATGTTTGCTGTAGGAGGGACAGTGGCCTGGGCAGTAGGGAGGGAAAATAATTACTGAACCGGGTTAAAGTGATGTCACTTTTGGCATCACAGAGAAACAGTAAAGATGAAACCCAGAAAAATAATTTTCTTTTTTTTTATATCACAGTTCTCCTACATCTGAAAACAGAATAGGTCAGCTGAATAAGTCATTTCTAATTGGATGATTTTTCCCCCAGTTAATATGGAGTTTCAAGTGGACCTGAACTCTTGCACAGAACAGAAGAAAAACAGAGAAATGCACCCTGTATGTAATTAGAGAGTTTAGCCTGTCTAATTCCCCCTCATCTGTGACTAATCACGAGCGTAATTTAATCACCTAGCTGTGTCAGCTGGCTACCTCAGCAGAGCAGCTAATTTGTAAACACAGTGTTAACCCTATGTCTGCTTCCATGAAATCGGGAAGTAGACACATTGCAGGATTTGTATCAGCTGTAATAAATACATCTTTTTTTCTTTAAAGTTTATTATGCTGTTGCTTATCTTTAAGGGCAGAGAGGAAGTTTTGAGTTCAGGTCCGCTTGAAGACCAACGCAAAGGGTAACAAATAGAGAAGAGATACTTCAAGACTTCATCTTCTCATAATCATAGGAAGGTCAGGAATGGATAGAGAATGTTTTCCATAGTCTAGAGACCCTCTAAATCCTGTGAACGTATAGAATATCAGTACGACTGATAGGCCAATCCAACACTCTACTTTTTAAGCCTCAACTTGAGGCTACATGATCACTGAACTGCCCAAGAACTGTACTGCTGGGAGTTGTAGTTGGCCAGCTACCTCAGAGCAGCTTATTACATTCTCTCCATCGCAATCTGAAGTTCTCTGTTCCCAATTGTCCAGGAATTTCGCAAGTAAGCACAAGCTATAAATAGTCTGGCCCGGCCATTCCGACGATTTGTTTTATTTTTTTATTTGGAACTTCACAAGTGAAAACAATTTCGGCACGATGGAAAAATAAACAGCTTGCTTAGTCAGAGTCGCGCAGAGCCGTGAGGAAGTCGCTGTGAATATGTCGCAGCATGAGACCGCGTGATTCAGCATATGGATTATAGCGAATGCAGAAATATAAGCCTCTCTTTCCGCTGGTGATTATAGGATCATAAATACCGTGGCGGGACGAGGAAGGGGGGGGGTTATAGTTATGTGACATCTTATCCCACGCAGTATCCAGACAAATGGAAAGTACTCTGTTTTGTATTACAAACATGAACCTGCTTGCGGAATAGATCATAAGACAATTTTACAGGAAGTTGGTAAATTTGCGGAGGATTGGCGGCCCTGGTGGTTGAAGCTTGAATGGAGGGGGCGAAACGGGATTCACATGACATCTAAAGCACATTATAACTTCTGCTTGCCTCAGAAAATGCATGCACACTAGTGAACCAGAGACGAAGCACCCTCATGTATTTTACCATATACATCAGTGGGAACATTAGAGAAAAACACCTACCCTGCTCTCTGTTTCATTATTTACTGCACAGCTTGCTTCTTATCAGCCCTGATAAAATCCCTGACTGAGCATTCAGTCTGGCTTTGCTCAGGAATCATTATAGCTGAGTCATTATAGCAGAGCCAGAAGGGGCCAGGCTTGGGCTTGAAAAGACATCAGAGAAGACAGACTCTGTTGTAATAATTCCTGAGCAAAGCCAGGCTGAATGCTCAGTCAGGGATTTTATCAGGGCTGTAAGAAGCAAGCTGAGCAGTGAAGAATGAAACAGAGAGCAGGGTAGGTGTTTTCTCTGATGTTCCCACTGATATATATGGTAAAATACATGAGGGTGCTTCGTCTCTGGTTCACTTTAAAGAGGAACTGTAGTGAAAATAACAATGAATAAAATTGCTTACTTTTTACAATATTCATTTATACAATATTATTTAGTCAGTGTTTGCCCATTGTAAATTCTTTCCTCTCCCTGATTTACATCCTGAAATTTATCATCGATAATCTATTTGAGGAAAGGTAAAGATTCTATCCTGGGTGAAAGTTTCGCTTTAAAGGGAACCTAAACTGAGAGGGATATGGATGTTTCCTTGTAAACAATACCAGTTGCCTGGCAGCCCTGCTGATCTCTTTAGTTGCAGTAGTGGCTGAATCACACACCTGAAACAAGCATGCAGCTAATCCAGTCTGACGTCAGTCAGAGCACCTGATCTGCATGCTTATTCAGGGGCTGTGGCTAAAAGTAATAGACACACATGATCAGCAGGAGAGTCAGGCAACTTGTATTATTTTAAAAGGCGCGGAAATAATCGGGCGGGACATCGGACGTGTCGGGAATTATCTAGCGAGCCATCTAAATGGCTCAGAACCGAGCTGTGCATTCCCGGCATAAAGGTAGCCATACACTGGTTGATTTGCCATCAGATTGACCAACAGATAGATCCCTCTCTGATCGAATCTGATCGCAGAGGTATCTAATGCTGGGAATACATGGCTCAATTCTGAGCCATTAAGATGGCTTGATAGATCATTTCCGACATGTCCGATCACCGCTTGATCGCTTTGCCGCTCGATTCACCATTGAAGTTAATTGAAAAAAGAGAAGAAAAACGAGCGGAAGATAAGAGAAACGATCGAGCAAAATGATCGGGTGCAGAATCAACTCATGTATTCCCAGCATAATGCTGGGAATACACCATACAATTTTCTGTTAGATTTACCTTTCCAACTTGTTGGAAATGATCTATCTAACCATCTATCTGCCGAGCAATTAAGCATTGTTCTACTCAGCAGGAGATAACCAGAAGACAATGCACCAGAGATAATGGCCAGTCTCTATAGAAAATAATCTAACAGAAACTCTAAAGGCCCATACACATGTCGGATTTTAGCGAACGACCCGTCGTTTGAACGTTCCGTCGTTCGGACGTTTTCGCGTCAAATCCGACGTGTGTACAGACTATCGTTCGGGTGATAAGACTGGTTACCAGCGATCCGCCCGGCGGATCGTTGGTAACCAGTCTTATCACCCGAACGATAGTCTGTACACACGTCGGATTTGACGCGAAAACGTCCGAACGACGGAACGTTCAAACGACAGGTCGTTCGCTAAAATCCGACGTGTGTATGGGCCTTTAAGGTGGCCATACACTGGTCGATTTGCCATCAGATCGACCAACAGATAGATCCCTCTCTGATCGAATCTGATCAGAGAGGGATCGTATGGCTGCCTTTACTGCAAACAGATTGTGAATCGATTTCAGCATGAAATCGATTCACCATCTGTGAAGCTGCTGCTGCCGCCGGCCCCTGCATACATTACCTGATCCGGCCGGCTTGAGTCCTCCGGCTGTCTTCTTCTCCGCGCTGGGCTCCGAGTCCGGCTGGCTTCACTGAACTTCCTGTCCGGGGAACCGTAGAGGGCACTCTACTGTTTAAACTTCCTGCCGGGACAGGAAGTTCAGTGAAGCCAGCCGGACTCGGAGCCCAGCGCGGAGAAGAAGACAGCGGTGACACATGCCGGCGGAACAGGTAATGTATTGCAGGTAGCGTCGGTCGTCGGGCATTCGAACGCCGCTATCAACGCACTCCCGACCCGCCGGTGATCGAGCAAAATCTTCCGCATGGACGGATCGACGGGAATCGATGGGAACGATTGATTTTGGACAGCGTTTGTGCAACGATTTCACAGCAGATTCGATCACAGTGATCGAATCTGCTGTATATCGGCAGGAAAATCGTTAGGTGTATGGGCCCCTTAACAGAAAAATTGTATGGTGTATTACCAGCATAATGGCTGCCCATACACTGCACACAGATTTTGAATCGATTTCAACGTGAAATTGATTCACAATCTGTGGAGCTGCCACTGCCTCAGATCACTCTGCTCTGCCGGCCAGCAGCAATTATCTCACCTGTTCCGTCGGCGCGAGTCCCTGGGTCGTGCTGTCCCTTTCTCTGGCTGGCCTTCTTCAACTTTTCTTAACTTCCTGTCCCGTCCTGTGAGAAGGGGAAGTTCAAACGGTATAGGGTGCTCTACTGTTTGACCTTCCGCTGGTCACAAGACGGGACAGGAAGTAAAGATGCAGAAGATGGCCTGCCGGAGAAAGGGACAGCACATACCCGGGGACTGGTGCCGGTGTAATGTCTGATTGCGCTGCCCGGAAGCACCCTTCCACACTGAGTAGCACGCATGCTCAGTGTGAAGGTAATGATGCTGCTGGAGATAAAATACTAAATATCTCCGCTCCCACACCTCTTACACTCCCCAAATTTTGAGGGTAGGGAGGGGACCCCCCGAACGACCTTTATGCCAAATTGCAGCCTCCGAGGAAACCAGCGGGGCTCGGGGGCTGCAATTTGGCATAGAGGTAGTTTGGGCGGTCCCCTCCCTACCCTGAAAATTTGAGGAGTGTATGATGTGTGGAAGCGGAGATATTTAGTATTTTACCTCCAGCAGCATCATTCTATAGGAACTGTGGCCGCACAGTCTCCTACTGCGCATGCGGGGCAGCGCGAATCCACAGGCAGCGTAAACAGACACAACACCGGCGGCACAGGTGACATTATTATTGCTGCGTCGTCATATCGAACGCCGCTAGCGACATGCTCCCGACCCGCCGGCGATCGAGCGAACTTTTCCGCCTGAACAGATCATCGGAATCCATCGATTTCAGATGAAAATCGGTCAATCCGTCCAAGTTTGTGTTATAAATTTCACAGCAGATTCGAATTACAGTGATCGAATCTGCTGTCTATCGGTGGGAAATCAAGTTAGTGAATGGGCACAAGTTTATGAGAAGTACTTTAAAGTCAGGAGGAAGTCCCTCCCCTTTAATATTTCAAGTCTCCTTACTGGTCCTTCAATGCGATGGATTAGTTCACTGACAACCAGAAAAACTCCAGGGATTTGGTAGTCTGCCAGCTCCCTCAATGCCCTCCCGGGCCACTGTGCAAGGGGGCAGGACAGCAGGGACTGGGCTGACAGTGGCACAATGAGGGGACCATCGAGGGCACTGGAAGAAGCCCCAGGAAAGTAAAAAAATGTCTTCCTTCCGTCTCAGGTTCGCTTTCAGCGGACATCTCCCGCAGCACATTACAGAGTACATAGTCATGTCACTGCCTGTCCTCAGAGGAGCTCACAATCTAATCCTACCATAGTCATAGTCTAATGTTCTACCCTATTATTATTATGTATTTATACAGCACTGACATCTTCTGCAGCACTTTACAGAGTACATAGTCATGTCACTGCCTGTCCTCAGAGGAGCTCACAATCTAATCCTACCATAGTCATAGTCTAATGTCCTACCCTATTATTATTATGTATTTATACAGCACTGACATCTTCTGCAGCACTTTACAGAGTACATAATCATGTTACTGACGGTCTGCAAAATGTAATAGTGCTGTGCTGTCATGTGATCAGGTAGAAGTAGAACAGCTGGCTTTCCAAATGCACATAGTAGCAACTTGATTCATTTATTAAAAAAAAAAAAAAAAGGTTAATTATTTTTCAACAGTAGGCCAATTTTTACATGGTTCCAATAAAGTTAAACAGCTGTGGTACTTTGACCAGATGAGAAGAACTATGCAGCAAATTACATTACTATTTACAACACTAATAACCATGCACAACTGGAACCATGGACAAGCTTACAGCTTTGCTGATTATTCGTAAATAAACAAGAAAGGCAGCTGCAGACCTGTCTACCCTAATGCCCTCATGCCCTACACCGGAGCAGAAGCTGAAGAGGCTGTTTCAAAGACTAAAAGATACTGCCTGTGTTTACAACAAGACACTGTTCCAAATGCTTTAAAATACATGTGACGTGAGAGGAATATGGAGGCTGCCATATGTATTTCCTTTTAAATATGAGTTGCCTGGCTGCCATGCTGATCTCATTGTTTGAACCACACACACCTAAAAGAAGCAAGTGGCTTATCCAGTAAGAAACTTCTGATCTGCATGTTCTGGGTCTGTGGCTAAAAGTATCAGAAGATCGGTGGGAAAGCCAGGCATTGTGCATTGTTTAAAAGGAAATCAATATCCATATCCCTCTCATTTCAGGTGTGCTTTAAAACGACCGCCTAACGCCGATAGACGTCGGCAGGTCGCAGGTGGTTTCCCATGGAAACCGTGTCCGTTCACGGAGGGTGTCTGCGTGAACAGGCTGCGAGCCTCTGGTCACGGCTCGCAGGCTAAACGTAAACACGCGGGGAAGAAATCCCCGCGTAAAGGGGATCGGCGATCCCCGGCCTCTGATTGGCCGGGGATCGCCGCAGTCTGATAGGCTGAAGCCTATTAGAGGTGGTGCAGGATGGATCTCCGTCCTGCGCCACCCAGAGGAAGGAGGGAAGGACAGGGAGGCCGAAAATCGCTGCGGAGGGGAGGGGCTTTGAGGAGCCCCCCGCAAGGCGAAAATAGCCGGCGGCGATCAGACCCCCCCAGCAGGACATCCCCCTAGTGGGGAAAAAAGGGGGGGAAGTCTGGTCGCCCTGGCTGCAGTGTGAACTGTGCTGTGGGCTGGAGAGCCGACGCTATAGGCCAATACTGGTCCCTCTTTAAAGGGAATGTCCAAGCAAAATGAAAAAATGAGTTTCACTTACCTGGGGCTTCTACCAGCCCCATGCAGCCATCCTGTGCCCTCGTAGTCACTCACTGCTGCTCCAGTCCCCCACTGGCAGCTTGCCGACCTCGGAGGTCGGCAGGCCGCATTGCGTACATTTTTACGCATTCCCGCTAGTGCAGGAACATTAACACATACATTTTTACGCATTACTGGTTCAATGCGTAAAAATGTACGCATTGAACCAGTATTGCGTAAAATTTTATGTGTTAATGTTCCTGCACTAGCGGGAATGCATAAAAATGTACGCAATGCGTCCCGCCGACCTCCGAGGTCGGCAAGCTGCCAGCGGGGGACTGGAGCAGCAGTGAGTGACTACGGGGGCACAGGATGGCTGCATGGGGCTGGTAGAAGCCACAGGTAAGTGAAACTCATTTTTTTTATTTTGCTTGAACCTTCCCTTTAATGTAATTTCTAGTAGATGGCAATTACATTTAATGGGCACTTTTTTTTTTTTACCATAATTTTGCTTTAACAGCTAAAAAGTTCCCTTTTTCAGATTCTGTCTAAACACATCCTGCCCGGAATAAAGGGGAGATAGCAACTTCCATGTGTTTGTGTAAATAAAACTCTTACGGAAGATGACTGAAAAACATCATTCGTCTAGAAAACACATCAATCTTTCCTTCCTGTTCCTGTTGTTGGCGGACCTGGGGTGAGCAGGGAGGAGGAGGTGACACGCTGGGAGGTGTAACATCAGACATTTATGCCACACCTCCTACGCAAGATCATAGACTCAGCTGTATCTAATCTTACTCTCTTAAAATAGAAGGTACAGTATAATCTCGTTATAATAAACGTGGGTATAGTAGACATGCGGATACAATAAACTACCTCTTCAGGTCCCGGCCAATCTCCATTATAAGTCTATGGGAGCAATGCCTGGTATAGTAACTCCGGATATAATACAAATTCTGTTAAAGTAAACATGTTACCTGATGCAGACTCTGGATATAGTAAAAAGTGGAGTAAAGAGGAAGAAGGCAGAAGTCAGCACTGCAAGCAAATCGGTTTAATCCAATTTTAAAGTGCAAACAGCAACATTGTGAGGTGCTAACGGGTACATCAGATCGACATTTAGGTACATATACCGGTCCTGGTGGGCAGTCAGTGGATGGTGGGTGCAGGGCACAGCTGCCTGATGGCCTCCCTGCTTTGATCTCCCCCGTCGCTGAGCGCGGCCCCTCAGAAGATTAGCGACACGGCATTGTTACTAATCATATCGGGGCCGCGCAGCTACTCTTCCTGGATCCCGCGCAATAGCTGACCAAGCCCGCCCACGCATGCGCAGTAAGCCAGAGCTGTGGGCTCCATGTTACTGCTCATAGGCGTGCTCGCTCAACTACTGCATGATCCAGAAAGAGGAGCTGCGTGGCCCTGATTTGAAGGGGGGCCGCGTTCGGCAACGGGGGGCATCCGACCACCAAGGGAAGCCTCAATAGGATCCTGAGGCTTCCCTCTCTTCAGGGTAAGTATCTGATTTTGAGCCCGAGCTTTGGCTCAAGTTCACTTTATTTATTATTTTATTTAAGTATTTATATAGCGCCGACATATTACGCAGCGCTGTACAGAGTATATTGTCTTGTCAGTAACATAATTACTTTAAACTGCAACATAGTAAAGCAACCACAAGAAGTCACTGTCTGTATAACGATGTGAAGATCTCTATGGTATTGTCATTTCCTGTATTCCTCTCTGTTCTAAGTAAGCCACATTTCTCGACGGTAGTGTATAATATATCTCTGCATGTGTCTATCTGCAGGGCCGGTTCTAGTAGACTTTTTGCTGCCCAAGGTAAACTTGTAAGGATCCCCCCCCCCCCCCCCTCCGATTTAGAATGATCGCACAGCACCCAACAATTTATTCTGCTTCATTTAATGTTCTCACATGACATGCTGTAGCTCAACACAATAGCACGCTGGCTGTGAGTCTGTGACAAAAACTGTTCACCCTCAGCCACGCCATTCATCCTCAGTCTGGAGAGCAGTGGGAGGGAGACAAGACAAGACAAGACAAATAACATTTATATTGCGCTTTTCTCCTTGCGGACTCAAAGCGCCAGAGCAGAGCAGCAGCCACTAGGGCGCGCTCTATTGGCAGTAGCAGTGTAAGGGAGACTTGCCAAAGGTCTCCTACTGAATTAGTGCTGGCTTACTGAACAGGCAGAGCCGAGATTCGAACCCTGGTCTCCTGTGTCAGAGGCAGAGCCCTTAACCATTACACCATCAGCCAACTGCTGGGAGGAGGTGGCCTTCCTTCTGCTGTGCAAGTTAAATGAAACACTGCTGCTCTCATGTCTCCCCCTCCTCACTCACTGTCAGACTCCTCACACAGCACAACAAGCTGCTTTTCCCCAATGATGACCTCTTCGCCTCGCTCTCCTCTCACCTCCTACTCTGACTGCATGCTGTTAGTGTAAACACAGTACAAACATGCTGCCCCTGTAATCTCTGCGCCTGGTGCAAATGTTTCACCTTGCTTCATGAGGGAACCAGCCCTGTCTATCTGCGTGTACAGGGACCACTCTGCTCCATCAGACAGCACTAGCAGCTCCCCGTGTCACAATCACAGATTTATTCATGTAGGCAGCTTAGTAAAACCCATGTGGTGGCGATAGAGAAATGATAATAACAGGCGGATCTCACACAAGAACATGTATGTGTTATTAATGGCCACTAATGAACGGATATAAACATAATTAGCTGTACGATTGATTTACATTGTGGCTGTTAAACCGTCATGACACAGCAGCCTGAAGAATTGATGGCAGGAAAGTGAGGTCAAGCCAGAAGAATTATCTCCATATTATGAAACATTTAACCTGAGCGGAGACTCTGATAGGGCTGAGTTCAGGCTGAGGCTATTCTCTTACTACACTGCAACTCAGTGTAATGGAGGTAACAGTGCTGGCTACCAGAATGCACAGGCAGGTACAATGGAGGTATCAGTGCTGGCTACCAGTAGTGTCCAGGCTGGTACAATGGAGGTATCAGTGCCGGCTGCCTCTAGTGTCAGGGCCGGTACAATGTGAAGTATCAGTGCTGGCTGCCTCTAGTGCCGAGGCTGGTACAATGGGATGTATCAGTGCTGGCTGCCAGTAGTGCTCAGGCTGGTTACAGAGGAGGTGTTAGTGTTGGCTGCCTCCAGTGTCCAGGCTGGTACAATGGGAGGTATCAGTGCTGGCTACCAGTAGTGCTCAGGCTGGTACAATGGGAGGTATCAGTGCTGGCTACCAGTAGTGCCCAGGCTGGTACAATGGGAGGTATCAGTGCTGGCTACCAGTAGTGCCCAGGCTGGTACAATGGAGGTATCAGTGATGGCTGCCTCTAGTGTCCAGGCTGGTACAATGGATGTATCAGTGTTGGCTACCAGTAGTGTCCAGGCTGGTACAATGGGAGGTATCAGTGCTGGCTGCCAGTAGTGTCCAGGCTGGTACAATGGATGTATCAGTGTTGGCTACCAGTAGTGTCCAGGCTGGTACAATGGGAGGTATCAGTGCTGGCTACCAGTAGTGTCCAGGCTGGTACAATGGGAGGTATCAGTGCTGGCTACCAGTAGTGTCCAGGCTGGTACAATGGGAGGTATCAGTGCTGGCTACCAGTAGTGCCCAGGCAGGTACAATGGAGGTATCAGTGATGGCTGCCTCTAGTGTCCAGGCTGGTACAATGGATGTATCAGTGTTGGCTACCAGTAGTGTCCAGGCTGGTACAATGGGAGGTATCAGTGCTGGCTGCCAGTAGTGTCCAGGCTGGTACAATGGATGTATCAGTGTTGGCTACCAGTAGTGTCCAGGCTGGTACAATGGGAGGTATCAGTGCTGGCTACCAGTAGTGTCCAGGCTGGTACAATGGGAGGTATCAGTGCTGGCTACCAGTAGTGTCCAGGCTGGTACAATGGGAGGTATCAGTGCTGGCTACCAGTAGTGCCCAGGCAGGTACAATGGAGTTATCGGGTCTGGCTGCCTCTAGTAACTAGGCTGGTACAATGTAGCCATCAGTGCAAGCTGCCTCCAAAGTCCAGGCTAGTACAATGGAGGTATCAGCGTAGGCTCCCTCTATTGCCTAGGCTACCAGTAGTGCCCAGGCTGGTACAATGGAGGTATCAGTGATGGCTGCCTCTAGTGTCCAGGCTGGTACAATGGATGTATCAGTGTTGGCTACCAGTAGTGTCCAGGCTAGTACAATGGAGGTATCAGTGCTGGCTGCCTCTAGTGAATAGGCTGGTACAATGGGAGGTATCAGCGTAGGCTCCCTCTATTGCCTAGACTACCAGCAGTGCCCAGGCTGGTACAATGGAGTCACTGGGTCTGGTTGCCTCTGGAACCTAGGCTGGCACAGTGGAGGTATTCGAGCAGGCTGCCTCTAGTGTCAAGGGTGTTACAATGGAGGTATAAGGGCTGGCTTCCTCTATTGCCCAGGCTACCAGTAGTGCACAGGCTGGTACAATAGAGGTACCAGTGTAGTCCGCAGTGGCTATTGGATCACAGCAATGTAAAGAATCTCTAGTGCACTCTGTCAAACAATAAGGGAAAGAAAGGATTGATACATTTCAGCGCCAGTAAAAAAATAAAAATGCCTTTTACTAAAACAATAACAAAAAATGAATTTTATAACATGAGCCGGAGTCTCCCCTTAATGTGCATCTTCTGGATATCGTACATTTCATCTCAGGGTAATCTGACTGCAGAGGAATTTCTGGCAAGGCTCAGATATAAACTGCTAAACTACAGGTTTAACATGCTAACATATCCCGGAGGAGACAAAATATGTTGGCAGACTCGCTGACATAAGGATATAATGTGTACGCGCCGCAGAGATAATAACTGTATTAAAGATGAAAACAAGGTCTGGGAGTTTTATATGGGAATTGCGTGAAATAGGATCATGGAGATTCATAGGAAGGAGAAAGCTGTGTCAGCGAGGAAAGTGAGAGGAATGATGGGAAAGGGAAGAGAAAGCGATGAAGGGAAAGGGAGAAACATGATGGCAAGCAGAGGAATGATGTGAAAGAGGGACCCACAATGGGAATGGAATGATGAGAGAGAGAGAGAGAGAGAAGAGTTAAGCGAAAAAGTAGGATGAAAATGTTTAAAGAGACGCCGTAACAAAAATTGCATCCTGTTTTTTATCATCCTACAAGTTCCAAAAGCTATTCTAATGTGTTCTGGCTTACTGCAGCACTTTGTACTATCACCATCTCTGTAATAAATCAACTTATCTCTCTCTTGTCAGACTTGTCAGCCTGTGTCTGGAGGGCTGCCAAGTTCTTCAGTGTTGTGGTTCTGCTATGAACTCCCCCTTCCAGGCCCCTCTATGCACACTGCCTGTGTACTATTTAGATTAGAGCAGCTTCTCTCATCTCTCTTATCTTTTACAAGCTGGATAAATCGTCCTCTGAGCTGGCTGGGCTTTCACATACTGAAGAATTACAGACAAGGGCAAAGCTGTTTGCAGGACAAAAAAGAGCAGCCTGAAACTTCAGTGCATGAGAACAGGGGGAAGAAACACACAAATGATCTCTTGAGATTCAAAAGGAAGGGTGTATACAGCCTGCTTGTGTATGGATGTATTTTCTATGTGTGGACATACTGTACATCAACCTACTTCCTGTTTTGGTGGCCATTTTGTTTGTTTATAAACAAACTTTTTAAAACTGTTTTTAACCACTTTTAATGCGGCGAGGAGCGGCGAAATTGTGACAGAGGGTAATAGGAGATGTCCCCTAACGCACTGGTATGTTTACTTTTGTGCGATTTTAACAATACAGATTCTCTTTAAGAGAAACCATAACCAAGGACTGAACTTCATCCCAATCAGTAGCTGATACCCCCTTTCCCGTGACAAATCTTCACCTTTTCTCAAATAGATCATCAAGGACATCTGTACAGCTGATATTGTAGTGAAACCCCTCCCAGAGTGTGATGTCATGACCATGGTCCTGACAGTTACCTGTCTGAGAACCTCATTGCATTGTGGGGAATAACAGCTTTATCCAACTGCCAAGCAAGCAGTATCTCCCACCAGGGCCGGGCCGAGGCATCAGGGCGCAGTGTAGGAGGGGGCGCAGAATTCATTCAGCTGTCATTCCTAATTGTGTTTGAAGCAGAAAGAAATAAGAAAAGGGGATACATGGCAGTGACTGCAGGCCAGATAACTAGATATTAAGGTGTTGGGGAGGTTGGGGGCCCTGGGGCCCTCTTAGTCTAATAGCAATCAGTGTGTGACGGCTGGGGTGGGAGGGATGGAGGGGCGCACTTTGGTGTCTCAGCCTTGGGTGCTGAAGGACCTTGTCCTGGCTCTGTCTTCCACTGTCTATATGTATATCTATAAAAAAAACAAAACCTTTTATCCTATTGCAATGTTAGTGGGTGTGGTTATAGTAAATGGCAGTTGGTGCTGTCTGCTTTTTTCATGTCTGCCAGTAGTAAAGATGATTATGTACAGGTTGATTATGGATCAAACAACATGAACAAATTACATGGCGAAAACCAATCATTTCTTGATTTTTCTTCTATTATTTTATTATTTCTCACTTTGCAATGTATTGATTTATTTTTTCCCCTTTTTGCAGTAGTGAGAAGAATATGGAGGTTGCCAAATGTATTTCATTGTAAACAATACCAGTTGCCTGGCAGCCCTGCTGATCTATTTGGCTGCAGTAGCGTCTGATTCACACCAGAAACAAGCGTGCAGCTAATTTTGTCAGATCTGATAATAATGTCAGAATCACCTGATCTGCTGCATGCTTGTTCAGGGGCTATGGCTAAAAGTATTAGAGGCAGAGGGCCAGCAGGACAGCCAGGAAACTGGTATTGCTTAAAATGAAATAAATATGGCAGCCTCCATATACCTCTCACTTTAGTTGGCCTTTAAATGAACAATGGGAGAAGGATAACTGGAGGGTGAAGGCACCTAATAATAATAATAAAAAAAAACTGTTAAAAAGGCTTACCTTGCCCGAAAAAAGAGCCAAACATATAACGACTTAAGATAAGTTTATCGCAGCCACCATGCACAATTTTTATTGACCTGAGGAAGCAGGAAACCACCTGCGAAACATGGTATCTGCTATTGTGCAATACACGTCTATTAAATCACTATATGGTTGGCTTTTTCAACCAGCAAGAGAAGCCAACTACTACACCTCCATTTTAACAGTATCAAAGTGCTTTATTTTTATTAGACGCCTCCCCCTTAAGTTCTCACTGTTTCACCTCTGTTGGGAGGTTACGATTCTGCTTTTCTCCCATGGGTGGCAGTTTGTTTGTATTCTGTCAATCGCCCTCCACTGAGAAGTCAATGTTTAGGTGTTGTCCCAACCCGAGCGGGATTCTCCTGTAGGCTATATAAGTGGTTTGCATTTTACTGCAACCTAAAAAGTGTATTTTTCTCTAACCCTTGATTATAAGGTGTTGTCTAACAGTTTACACTATTGGCTCCTGGTATTCATCTGTTGTATGTTTTCCGGTGGCCTAGTTAGAGATGAAATAATAGTGTGATATAAAAATGCCAGCTGTTCAACAAGTCTCATAAGACCAGAGGAGGCAGCTAAAATAACTGTGTGTTTTTATTTGATGAGTAAAGAAGGGGCATGGCAGGTCCTCTTTCGCTGGCGCTCAGAGTGCTTGCTATTATTTTACAGAAGCTATGACATATCATTAGTGAGAGCAGCGGAACACTTGTGAAGCATCCCAGCAATGCCCCGCATTCAGCTCTGCTTAGCATCTGTAGGGAGGCTGAACACAAGATAATGACACTTGCAATTAAGCCGCCTCACTCCTCGCTGACAACTGTCTGCTGAAAGAAAACAGAGTCCGGCATACGTAATCTGACCAATTACTGAGCCCCTTGCACCTGCAGACAAGCACAACTATCTAGAGAAAACAGCACCTATAGCTTAAAGTGGACCCGAGCTCTTGCAAAGAACAGGCTGAAAAGTGTTCATTGCACATAGAAATGCTGTAGAAATCAGCTGCACTGAGCTGTGCTTGTTTATTTAGATACTGTTGAGTGTAACAAGTGTGTATTTAGTAGGCATGACTCCCAGCTGGCAGTGCTGGCTGTACAGGAAAAGACTTGCTTTAACCCTTGCTTTGCTCCCTGAAAATTCATCCTGTACATTTTCAGGGCTTTCTTTTTTTTGGGATTTCTGTGCGTTGTAACAAAGAAATGTTTTTCCCTGATTGTTTTCATACTGTGCCTAATCTTTTAGAGCAGAGAGAAAGATCTGAGCTCAGATTCACTTTAAGGCCCCTATCCACTATGCAATTTCAGTGACAATTTTGGTGATTTTTTTGTACGATCATTTCAGCAATCTCGCAACGTGGGTAATGGCGCGCGACAACACGAATGATGTTTGGCAATGCACAGAGATAACGACTGTCACGACGGATCAGATTTATGAGATCCCCAACGACTCCTGCACAAAGGGATGTGATCATTTCAACTCTTGTTCACGCCCCTCGTGTGCCGTCATGTGTATGCGCCAGCAGGAGGATGGATCGGGTAACACTCGTCATTGGAGGATGTTGCTAGGTCCATCTTCCTGTATTGTCAGGTGAGTAGCCAGCTTACCACTGAAATCCGCCCCAAGGAAGAGGGAGAAGAAGGGGTGTAGGGGAGGTTGGGGTTAACAGCACCATCCAAAGAATTTAAGATGTAGACTCAGTCTCAGTTGAATTGGTTGTGTCCAAGTTGAAGTAAAGCACGGCCTGTAAGAATTGCGTATTGCAATAGGTCGGCCTGTACATATCTCCCAAGCAACAATTAGGAAGCTTGTCCTCCCCAAAAGATGCAACCAGGCAGCAGAATGTCCCCCCGGTAAAAACTAGAATCTATATGCAGAACACCAGAAATGCTATGGAGCAGCACTCCTAGTACGAAGCGCCAATGGCACGTGCCATACCTGCACCCCTGTAGATACGCCTTTAACGGTTATGGATACATACGGTTGACAAACTACCTCTCTAAACACAGTAGGCGCTGGGTCCTTACTTTGATACAGCCGTGTGTATCTCCAACACTGATTGCCTGATGAAGCGGGCTCTTGACCCGTGAAACGCGTTGCATGCCTGGAGAGTTTATAATAAATGTTATTGTCTATATATAACGACTCATTGGCTGGTCATTATATACCTGAGGGTGGTAACCACCAACCCCCCTCCTTTTAAACGGATTTTAATTGTTTTATTCTAATTTGGCGCCTCTGTCATTACCGGTTATCTATATACCTCTCTAAAGGGATAATTCAGTGTTTCTATTAATATGGCCTCTCTGTGATTTCACTTTTAGGGTGGAGGCTTCTGATACAAGCTTTCTGTACAAGCTATGGATCAGAGAGGTATATGCCCCTGAATTCTCAGTTAAGGCACTAGGACCCCTGAAGTCCTGGAGTTGCACACCTCCTCGACTGCACTTGCACAGTTTGTAGAAATTGCAAATGTACATGTGGCGAAGGCTCCTGGCCATTAAGGGGCACAATTGAGGAGGTGCACTGCTGGGCCACGCATGCAAAGTAGCCCGCTTTTGGAGGTACACAGCTGCTGAACGAACCAGATCGGATCAACATTGAGGGACCTGAAGGACTACAGAGGTCTTGAAGAAGCTCTAAGTCAGTGATCTGCAAACTTGGCTCTTCAGCTGTTAAAGTGAACCTCCAGACTATAAATCTACTCAGCAGCTTTGAGAAGGCCTGGTGTTTCTTTACCAGTTTCACAGCATCAGAACTTTGTTTCTCTTATACAAGCCTCATTTTTAGCAGCACAGAACAAAACTGCCCGGGCATTTTTCCCCTGATGCTGTGCAAAGTTTGATGGGATTTCTGATGATGTTGTTCTCGTTCTGCTGTTTTGGTGCAAAATTTTTATTTTTTTATTTTGAATTTGAGATGTGAAGCCTAGCTTGGGCAGCTGTGAGGGGTGATCAGGACACAGGACAGTTGGAACTGTGCCTCATGCTCCCTGTCACCTCCTTTCAACCAAAAAGATGGCTGCCCTTATGAAAAATATGGCTGCCCCCATGAAATCACAAACATTTGCCTGTTCTATTAAAACAGGGCGGGTAAGAGATTATATTACCTTTCTATTTTAATTACCATAACTAATGTAATTTAATGACAGTATGTTTGTTTAGGTGAAGTTCCTCTTTAAGGAACTACAAGTCCCACAATCCATTTGCCCTTATGAATCATGACTGTGGCTGCAATGCATTGTAGGACTTGTAGTTCCCTAACAGCCGGAGAGCCAAGTTTTCAGATCACTGCTCTAGGCAAGTTAAACTGGGCACCTTGGTTTCACAACCTTCGGCAGCACAAATACCAAAATGCAATCAGTGAAGGAGCAAAGGGGGTAAGAGGCGCCCAGGAGTGTAATGGGCACAAACCTGAGAGGCGTTCTGCACCTGGCTTTTGAAACTCTTTGGCACTTTATTTAACCTGAGGAAGTTGGCAGAGACCCACAAAATGCGTTGCCTGTGCTTATTAAAAATGATTTTTAATTTATATAATTATTAATTTATATGAATTTGTCGTTATTGCGGTAAGCCGCCTCCCTCCTTTTCTCTTTTATTTGTTTTTAAGTCAGTTTTATACACTCCCGAGCGCCTCTTACCTCCTTTGTGCTCGTTCCCCTCTGTGTGAGCTCTGATTCTGGTCACCAGGGGACTAATGCCACACGTCAGGCTCTTACTGCAGATTTTCAAAAGCGTGACCATAACCTCCCTCTCTGGGTACCCGAGTGGAGTCAGGTTTGTGCTTCTCCACCTGCTTCCATTGGTTGGTTGCTCCCTATGCAGCCTTCCTTTGTGAGTATTCATTTTGCCAAATTTCATTTTTATATACTTTGTGACATACTGCACCATTTGGGCTACCGTTGTGGCTTTTTTTTCTAGGGTGCTTTGCTCACCCTTCCACACAGTTCTATCAGTGATGGGTCTATGAACTGAGACTCAATTCTAGCAACTCTGAAGAGCACATTGCTTTTTCCTCTTAAAGATCCTGAGCAAACAACGGGAGTAGGTGTCTTCTGCCTGTCCCTCCATACTTGGTTTTGCACAACTGTCTAAAGGATACCCGAAGTGACATGTGACATGATGAGATAGACATGGGTATGTACAGTGCCTAGCACACAAATAACTATGCTGTGTTCCTTTTTTTTTTGTTTCTCTGCCTGAAAGAGTTAAATATCAGGTATGTAAGTGGCTGACCCAGTCCTGACTACAGTGTGACCCTCACTGATAAGATATTCCCCTTTTTATTTCTTTCTTGCTCTCAGAAGCCATTTTCTGCTAGGAAAGATTCTTATTGTTGGAATTTCTTATCAGTGAGGGTCATCAAGCCAATTTGAGTTCCAATAATTAGTCCTAAAGGTTTTGGAATCTTCAAAATGACAACAGTGCCCACATTTATGCACCTGCATCATGTTATTTAAACTATTATTGCACACTTTCTGTAAATCCAATAAACTTCATTCCACTTGTCAAATATCACTGTGTGTGTGTCCTATATGATATATTTAACTGACATTTTTTATCGTAACACACAACAATTTATAAAGGAAAATCAGGATGTTTAAAGAGACACTGAAGCGAAAAAATATATATGATATAATGAATTGGTTGTGTACTATGAATAATTACTAAAAGATTAGCGGCAAAGAAAATATTCTCATATTTTTATTTTCAGGTATATAGTGTGTTTTCTAACATTGCATCATTCTCTAATATGTGCAGATTACACAATACTCAGCATTCAAAATGATTCTTTCAGAGCAGTCTGTGAACTAATGACCTCTCCTCTGGCAGATAAAAAGAAAACTGTTCACTTACAGTTGAGATAATAAAAGTCAGAAGACAGCCCTCTCCACGACTTTGAAAGTCGTAGAGATTAATGGCTTTTTTGCATAGAGATAACAACTGGAGTTTCTTAACTCTTCCTGTACTAGGAACAATTACACTGATGTATCTGATCTTAATGTTTTATTTCTTAGCTGTGCTACACAAACAAATCATAATATCATCATTTTTTTTTCCGCTTCAGTGTCTCTTTAAAAAGGTTGCCCAAACTTTCGCATCCCACTATACCTCCTTCCCACCAAAAAGAGCTTTCCAAACTATCCAAAACTCAGAGTTATTTTCTGGGAGTTGGTCCCTCTCATTGCCAGTAGACTTTTTTAATCAGTTATGGAAAAAGGATCTCAGAACTTCTGCGAAATCTCCCAGGGGAGGATGGCCAAATTCGGCACTCTCCAAGGTCTTTTTGCAAGCCCCAAACCACACAATTGAATCCTTAATTCTTTGCACCGGCCACGAGTTGGAGGAACTTCTGAAGGATGCTTGGGTTGACATCATGAGGATCTGCTGCAGAAGAGGCGGCCAGGCCCCCGAGGGCTCAACAGGCACGAACTTCATTATTAACCAATAATCTCTGTGACGAGGCCATATGACTGACATTAAAACCTCATCACGATAGCGTGAATATAACATATCTGGAACGCCTCCTCGCATTCCATGGAGTCCAGGCCGAATTTCAGCTGCCCCGAGGGCTCAGTTTCTAGTTCAATATCTGCATCGGTCACTGATAAACAACACATGAAAAATAACTGCTCTGGAAGAAAAATAACACGTTATCCCGTTATTGAGCGTTTTACTGGCAGATCCGGCCTCAGGGAGATGCTTAAAAACGATGAAAAGCAAACAAAACATTTTCTGTTTTGATATCAAGGGCTACAGTAAACTAGACTTGAGAATTTCGCCTGGCGATAATGTTATCTGATGGCAGAGAAAATGTAAATCTGTAGGGCACAGGTGTTAAACTCGAGGCTCGCAGGCCAAGTGTGGCCCCCTTTGCCAAAACTTCAAAATGTGCATCACTATAAGCAGTAAAAGGAGGACAAATGACTGCCTTACCATCCAAAGGAGCACACCGGTTAGTGTTTCTGGTTGAAACATTGTCAGATTGAGCCAGAATGCAGCAACGACCACGGGACCCCTCAGTGCAACTAACATGGCCCCCCACTCTAAGGATCCAACCCACCTTTGAGGCTAGCAAAACACACACACACCCAAAAACTCCCATCACCAGTTCCCCTCAAAGCAGAGTAGTGAAGTGAAGCAGTGTAATCTTTACTTGTTCCAGCCACTGCATTGTGTCTCTTTAGTTCTTCCCAGCAGCTGCACGCTCTGTGCTTGCATACCTCTAACTTCTGATCACATGATCTGTATCAGGAGCTACAGAGCATGTGGCTGTCAGAAAGACCAGAGGAGTCCCGACGCAGCAGTAGGGCAGGTAAATATTAAACTGCTCTACTCTAAAGAAGGTGGAAAAGTGGACCCTTCACAGTCGCTATAGTTACGCCAATTAGATTGCTAAATGTTAAATCTTAATAAACAATTTGGCCCGCGACTTAGACTATGTGTTAGATTTTGGATTGAGTTTTGACATCCTTGCTGTAGGAGAATCTGCTTTAACACGGACTTGGGGTTCTGGAAAGATTACATAGTTTGAATGAAAAAAAAGACATCTGTCCATCAAGTTCAACCATAAAAAAAAAAGATCCCTCTCCTGAACCCTCACATATCCCAGTTGATCCAGAGGATTAACAGGTGACACAGGTACCTTCAGCCATATTTTCAGAAGCAGAAATGTCACTGAGGGGTCACTGGAGGTTGAGGCTGATATCCAGACTGGTTTGTCACCTTTCCAGGAACGGAGAACCGCCGAGAGTCCTATCGCTGAGGCGGTGTGATTTTACACCCTCTGTGACACACTGCCACTGATTTATGGCCAAGACAACAAATCTGGATGTAAACATTCGCATTGCTCTGAAGTTAATCTGCCCCGATAGCACTGACACTTTCTCCAGTGCTTTACCCACGCTCTGGGCCAACTATCAATGATGTACTTGGCTTCAAACACCAGTCCTACTCCCAGCACAGATCTCCTCCTAAACCTGAGGAAGCTCTCAGTAGTAGTAGTAGTAGTACATCTTATATTTGTTTAGAAGTTTCTTGATTAGCTGATGTCAAAGCAACTTAAAGGGAACCTAAAGGGGAAAAAAGTGCCCAAATTGGGTACCTACATCGGGAGAAGGAAACTTTATCCTCCAGAGGCTTCCTTCGTCGTCATCCTCCTCCTCACCGTTCCAGTGTTGAGACCTCCTCAAGCCTATCAACGGAGCTTGGACACACTGGGCAGGCACAGATAACGCGTGTCTGCGCACTACCACAGAGCCAAAAAGCCTTAGCCTTTACCGCTGAACCCAAACGGCAGCTCCGTGCTACTGTAGCTACGCTCGGGAGACTACCGTAGGTAAATTTTAAAAGGCTTTGGAATTCTCAGAAATCACCTGGCAGAACTAAAGATGTCACCACCAGTGATACATTTCAGAATGTAAATCAGGGAGAGGAAAGATTTTACAATGCGACTGAATAATGTATCAATGAATTTTATCAAAAATAAGCAATTTTATTCCTTGTTATTTTTACTACAGTTCTACTTTATGGAACACACTAAAGTCAAAGAGAAACCGTAACCAAGAATTGAACTTCATCCCAATCAGTAGCCGATACCCCCTTTTCCATGAGAAATCTATTCCTTTTCACAAACGGATTATTAGGGGGCTCTGTGTGGCTGATACTGTGGTGAAACCCCTCCCACAGTGTGATGTCATGACCATGGTTCTGACATCACACTGTGGGAGCCTTGTTGCATTGTGAGAATTAACAGCTGTTTACAACTGCCGTAAAAGCAAACAGCAGCTACTTCCAGTGACATCGCCTGCCAGCAGTAAAAATGTCGCCATGTGATAAATGTCAGAATGTAAATCAGGGAGAGGAAAGATCTTACAATGGGAAAACACTGACTAAATCATTTATACATAATTATTGTAAAAATAAAGCATTTTTTTTTATTACATTATTTTCACTGGAGTTCCTCTCCTACATACCAGTAGGTCATATTCAAGTCATGCAAAGCAAACAACTGATTATCGGTAAAGAAAATGGAGCGAACGAGTCGGCAGATCATGATGGATGCACTCGCAAAGTACAGCTACATGAAAAAAAACCAAGTTCCGTTTCTGGCTGTGCGCAGAAATTATCGGACAATTCCACCGTCGTTTACAGTGCCGAGTGTACGCGCTCCGTCGCTAACAACGCGGCACTCATGACACGGCCTTCCAGTATTCGCTTTCAACTACGTCCATCAGATGTGTGCTCAAACCTTTAGACTGGCTCCTTCAAAGCGGACCTGAACTCAGAACTTCCTCTCTGCTCTAAAAGACAAGCAACAGCATAATAACCTTTAAAGAAAAACATTTCTTTGTTACAGCTGATACAAATCCTGCAATAAATCTGCAATGTGCCTACTTCCTGCATTCATAGACATAGGGTTCACATCCTGTGTTTACATATTAGCTGCTCTGCCATAGCAGCCAGCTGACGCAGCTGAGGGAACAAATTACAGTGGTGATTAGTTACAGATGAGGGGGAATTAGACAGGCTAAACTCTCTAAATACATACAGGGTGCATTCTCTCTGTTTTCTTTCTGTCCTGTGCAAGAGTTCAGGTCCACTTTAACTGCACCAAAAATAAGAGATGTGGCTGAGGAGGAGACGGGGCGGAGTGAGTGGTTCGTGACCTCAGCAGCCGCCTCTCCGATCCAGACGGTGAAACCGCAGTCTCTAGCCTTCCCTGTAAGAGCTAATCTACAGACAGCGGCCATTGTGCCTGTGCAGTGACCCCTGCAAAATGTTCTTCCTCATTAAACAGCGAGGTATGTATTGTATGCGATGTGTATGGGCCTCGCTCAGCCAGTACTTTTCCAAACAATTCTACTATTAAACGCTTTGTCTGCGGTTACGCAACACCTGTTTACCAGACTTGTAAAAATATATAAAAATAACAGTTCCTTGACAGCAACTAGAAAATATTTAACATTTCCAACTAGTTTTCCAGGTAAAGGCCAACTCCGTACAGCTGTCACTGTTGGCTGGCTGTTATAGCCGGTTATAAAATGTAGATTTTTTGTATTAGATGCTATGATTATCACCTATTAACTGATGTACACAATACAGTAACATTTGTAAAGCGCTTTTCTCCCATAGGACTCAAAGCACATAGCTGTGTCTCAGATCAATACAGGGCTGCAGGCTGGACTGTTACAGAAGTTCATAAATGCCAGACTACACAGGTGGCTTTCCAGTTTGGACTTAAATGTGCTTCCAGGGATGGAGATGTCCTGATTGGGTGTGGCCACCAGTCATTAGTTTCATCTAGCATGTTAACAAAGCTTTGAATGCTTCTAGGGATGGAGGTGTCCTGATTGGGTGTGGCAGGGAGTTCCAAAGTGTAGGGGCAGCATGACAGAAGGCTCTGTCTCCAAAGGTTTTGAGGTGGACTTTAGGGGTGACTAAGTTATTAGATCTTTTTGATCTAAGAGTCTGGGGGGTGTGGTGCAGTTGCAACAAGTCCTTTGGGTATCCAGGCCCCAGACTGTGCACAGATTTGAATGTCAGTAAGCCAATCTTAAACAGAATTGTCGATTTTATTGGTAGCCAGTGGAGTGAGTGAAGGTCTGGTGTTATGTGGCAATAGCGGGGTTGGCTTGTTAACAGCCTTGCAGTGGCATTCTGTACTAATTGCAGGCGGTGTAGGTCTTTGGAAGTCCTGTATAGAGAACATTGTAGTAGTCCAGCCGTGATGTGATGAAGGCATGAACTAAGCTTGGAAGATCTGCTAGAGGTACGAGGAGTTGAATTTTTGCACACGGTCTGTATTATACTATCTGACCCTCAGTTTTCCTTCCATGGTTTCTGACTGGGTTGCAACCCGCTTGTTCTGTTCTTATTGGCAACAGGATAAAAACTTCAGCAGTAATAGAAAAAACTATAGACATGGTGGTGCAGTAAGAGTGCTGGTGATTTCCTTTATTCTTCTTATAACAGACTCCATTACTGTATAGGTCTCCTTTATCGGGCTGTATTATAAATCCCTCATCACAGCGTCTCCATTCTATTGATGGTGATCGGTTATCCTCACATTGGGTCTGTTTAGTCCTCGGTGTGGCTTAGTAGTGTGATGGTGTAACGGTAAAGGGCTCTGCCTCTGACACACGAGATCTGGGTTCATATCTTGGCTCTTCCTGTTCAGTAAGCCAGCACCTATTCAGTAAGGAGACCTTGGGCAAGACTCCTTAACACTGCTAATACCTTCTTAGCGCACCCTAGTGGTGGCAGCTCTGGCGCTTTGAGTCCTACAGAAGAAAAGCTTGATATTAATGTTGTGTCTTGTCTCTGTAATCCATCCCCTCCCTACCCTGCCTTGTCCAATCAAAGCTGTTGTGGAAGTACCCAAATGAAACAAAACATCTGCCTAACATGCAAGCTTCAGTGCCTACAGGGGCTTTGGCTTTTCAGGGGTTAATACAATTTGGGTACTAGTTCTGATCAATTAACTGGCGACCAATTAAGTTTCATTGCAGATGTTGTATCAAAAGCAACAGAAGAGCGTGCACCATCCGTCTCAACTTGTTCGTTTATTGCAAGTAAACAATAGACATAGGCCTCAATTCACTAAGCTTATCTCCTGTCTTTAATAACTCTTCTGAGCTGTTTCTACAGTTATCACCATAGTGATAACTGTAGAAACAGCTCAGAAGACTTATTAAAGACAGGAGATAAGCTTAGTGAATTGAGGCCTTAGTGTTGGTGAGAGTTAACAAGCAAAAGTTGTGTACCTTAACACTCCAGGCGGTAACCCCGACCTACACTCGGGGTAGCTGCCGCAGAGGATTTCTCTGCTCCGGGAGGGATGTTTTGGTTAAAACTTTTTGTATACCTTGTAGCTAGCAGTTCGCTAGCTATCATTGTCCCCCAAATCCCTCCGCTCTGCTCCGATCCCCCCGATCGCCGCCGTTATACGTACCCCCCCAGGGATCCCGCGATGGCGCAGCCTCCTAATCAGCTCCAGGCTTTGCTATAGGGAGGATCGAAATAGCGCATGACGTCGATGACGTCAGACGTCATGTCCGATTGTCACCATAGCAACGACTGAAGCTCATTGGGGAGGCTGCGGCTCTCGCAGGACCGCAGCTAGGTAACGTATAGCGGCCGGCGATCGGGGGGGGGGGGGATCAGAAGGGTGTGGGGGACTTGGGGCACAATGGTGGCTAGCCTAGTGCTAGCTACAAGCTTTAAAAAAAGTTTAACTCAAAAAATCCCTCCCGCGGAGGCAGTCTCAGAAACTGCGTACCGCCAGGGAGCTTAATTCTTGCCGGGCAGGCTGCTAACGGTGGAGGTAGGAGCGAGGGACAAAGGTGGGCCTAGCGATGTCCTTCAATCAGGGCCAGATATATCATAAGGAATGAGCCTACAGGTGCCTGGTGATGGAAAGGCAGGTTACTCTCCTCCCCGAGTGACTCGCTCTATCCTTCAGCATGCAGTGAATGAGTCCATGAGTCCTGAGCAGAGCATACATGGTTACTCACCCTGCTCTCGGCATTCCACTGACCAGATCTCCCTTCAGCCAGGGGCACCTCTAGCTACCTAATACATGGAGGCACCTCTAGCTACTTAGTATTAAGGAGTCAGAGAAACCCTCAGTATTAAGGGGCACCTGTAGCTACCTATAATTGGCAAGGGAGGGAGAAGTGACAACTGGGCAAGTTACTTACAGTTCGGCAGGTGTTTGTAGGAACATGGAGGGAAAAGCCTAATGTGCCAACATCTGTGCCTATAGGCTCCTGTGAGGTAAACCCTGGCCTGCCTTCAGTCAACAGGCAGCTAGAGGCTTTGATAAAATAAATCTAATTATACCCCCCCTCCCCCCCCCCCCCGCAGGTCTATGGGGATTGGACTGCTCGGAGAATTATTTGAAACAAGACGTCACTGGCAGGTCTTACGTTCCTACATGGCCGGGTTAAGAGCAGGTCAGAGAGGCACGCTGCTAAAATACTGCTACCGCTTTCACCTTTGATTATACATAAAACTCAGATTAAGGTAATCTAAGCGAACTTTCTGACCCCTACACAGCTGCAAATATTTCCAACACAGTGTTAGTAACTAGGTGGTGTTCTTAAAACAATCTTTTGTGTACCTTTTGTTTTTCCCAAATTTAAAGAGAACCAGCCACGGGTCCATTGATACTACTGCCATACTGACATCAGTGTCTTAAACTCCCAGAGCATTCTGCCAGGGAGAGGTCGTCATCTGCCAATAGCTGTGCTCTACTGGTGGGCGTCAGGAAGAGACGTGGCCAAGCTCTTGGGGTTTAGACCCACAAATTAGCTTATCCAATCTTCCTCCCCCTTTGTTCACGATCGGGAAACCTCAACTTCAGGCTGATAAAAAGAGGGTAAAACTGGTTTGTATTTTCCCTCCCACCAGCACTCCCATAGCTTGCCCAAGTATTGTGGAACTCCCAGTGTGGTGTCAAAGCAGCTCTTTGATTGGTTACATTCAAGTACAAAAATCTCTGTGACCCCCACCCCCAGACCTCTTCCGTGTTGAATTGCAGCTCTTCTGGTTTCTAAGATAAGACCCATGAACCAATCTCGGGGAACCAGAAGGGCTAGGGGTCAGCAATTTGGCACATAAGCAGTTTGGAAGTCTCATCCTTACCCTCCAAATTTGGAGTCCATAGGAGGCATGGTTGCAGAGATATTCCTACTTGAATGTATTCACACCAGGGTGATAGATTGCCCCCTACTGGCAAACACCTGTAAAAGACTTAAAGAGTAACTGTCAGGCTGCAGAAGCTAATTTAAACCTCTATTCTCCTGTGTTAAACAGTTTAGAAGGAAGCCAAAAAGGCATTAGTGAAGATAAAAATCTCTCTTACCTTTGATGTGTGCTTATCAGAAAAGCTGTTAGACCCAAGCAGGATGCAAGCCGCATACTATACTGCAAAGCATTCTGGGGCCCTCCCCTCGGCTGCTAATGAGACGTTACAGCAGCTTGTAATCAGTCCAGCGAGTAGCACTGATAAATCTCCCGGCAGAGTACACTGCAGGAGTCAGCTATTGTTCCTAGCCACATGGCTAATTAATATTCACTGCACACTGTGTTATTCAGTACGAGCTTTTCTGTGATCAGGAAGCAGGCAGGACATGACGACACAATTGGCTTCATAGAAGACAGAAAAACATGGAACCTGCCATGAGCTGTCAGGAGCATCAATCTCTGCATATACTATATAAAAATTCTGTGAAGTACAAACGTGGACAGTGAAATGCATATGTAATGTAAGTACAGCCAATCTTTAGCTACTGATATATGTGTTTATTTTCTCTGAGACCTTATACCTAACAGCTCCTCTTTAAACACACCCAACAATGTTGTGCGGAGGAGGGGGCAGGCACTTCCTAAATCTAAGGAATATTGCCAAAGCATTATATAACTCAAGGGGCATGGCTTATTGGAAACCCTTCAAAATGCAGCTAATTGCATTTTGCTTCTGGAAGAAGATATACCCATAATACATGTTATTTTACCACCTCGTTAAAATGCTTACGTTTGGTTCAGATCCGCTTTAAACACTGACCACTTATTAGTGTGCAAGGAACATGGTTTATGTGGTTATGGACAATGCACATGTGTTTGTGGTCTGTTATGGAGCTTCTGTAGATAGACAGTTGCCTCCACATCAGAGGACACTTGGGAGGTCCTAATGAGAAAAAAAAAAAAAAAAAAGCCCCGCAGACTTCCCGTTTTAATTTTGATCAGCATAGTCTGGAAGGAACAGAATCCCAGTATTCACCTCAACGGCCTCAGACAAGGCAAAGGATTTTAACAACGGAGTCCAGTTAGAAGCGTACATACTGTATGTTGTTGGTAGTCACCACTAAGGCCTCAATTCACTAAGCTTTATCAAACACTTTATCGAACGTTTGACAATTTACCTCATGAGTAAAATCTAATTTTGAATTCACTAAGGTGTTATAGATTTATTGAACGTTTTATTGATAAAACATTAGATAAATCTATAACACCTTAGTGAATTCAAAATTAGATTTTACTCATGAGGTAAATGATCAAATGTTCGATAAAGTATTCGATAAAGCTTAGTGAATTGAGGCCATAGTGTCGTTTTGGTTTGTAATATTCAAAGCAATAAATCCATGAGTGTTTTTCCAAAGTCTCAACTATTACTTGGTGCAAAACTCCAGATTTCTGACATTGGTAATTAAATAGCCATGAAGATAACCTTCAGTCTACTACAGATAGTCCCCGGTTAACTAACAAGACAGAGACTGTTAACAACGTCCTCAGGCCATCATGCGCAGAGCGCTCCTGCGCACTACTGCCTGACTCCGGCGAACTGGACTAAGCTGCACGGAGGGATGAAGGAGGGGGATGGAGGAGAATGGGGGGAGCGGTAGGCATCTGGACTGCACCTAGTACATGCCTGCTCCCTCCCCCCTCCCCCCCGTTTTAGTTTAGCATTCAGCTTTGGGATCCTTTAACCTGAATGCCTTCTTAAGTTGTAAAGGATATAGCCCCTGGTTAACAAACACGATAGGGACTGTACATTAGTTCTAATATTCCCCTCTTCCTCCCCCATATCGCTTCCCTGGTGCCTAGTGTCCCATCTTCCTCAAATATAGCTTTCCTAGTCCCTGGTAATCCCCACCCCAATATTGCTTCCCTAGTGGTGTTAGTGACCTCTCCAAATCTAGCTTTCCTGGTGCCTAGTAGCCCCCTCCCCCCCCATATAACTTCCCTGGTGGTATTACTGGCTCTCCTCCCTCCCCAACACAGTTTCCTTAGTGGCGTTTAGTGCCCCCACCCTGATATAGCTTCTCTTATGGTGTTAGTGGCCCCTTCCCTGCCCAATATAGCTTCCCTGGTGCCCAGTATATTCCACCTCCCTACTTCCCCAATATAGTTTTCCTGGTGGTTGTATTGGCCCCTCTCCCTCCCCAATATAGTCTCTCTGGTGGTGTTAGTAATGGGTTGGAACAAATGTAAATAGACCCAAGTATAAAATGATCTAATCTCCAAGGTGACCCGAACTACTGAATCCATCAATCATTTAAAGGAACAATAGGGAGGCTTGAAATGTCAAAATGGACGGACTTCCTTCTGACACCAGAGGATTCTTCATGGCACTAAAAAGTGTTAAACTTCTCCTGGAACTAAAACCTGGTTTTGACCTCTGGGAATGTGCTTCATCATCCTCATATGCTCCTTTAATACCGTCCATGTTTACTTGAGGATCACGTTGAGCCACATTGGGCAGTTCTGGATGTTCTATTCACGCTATAAAAAACAGGCCTGAATTAATTTCTGAAGGCCGAAAAGATGATCTTTGATGATGCCAACTACAAAGCTGTGTTCTCCGCGTTCATCGGCAGTGTGGTGCGGCACAAGGCCAACATCCGCTCTGCCAAACAGATTTAATCCAGGTCATAAAACAACCTGCATATTTGGGAAACTTAAACTAGGTCAGCTATCCCTGGGACAGAAGAAACCATCAGTTGCTGGAGAAACAGGTTTTCTGAACACGAACCAGTGGATGGGATCACCTGAGGGGGTCAGTTCAAGAGAGACTCCCCCAATTTATAAAGCCTTTTCATGGTTTTTAAGCAAAGTTTAGTGGGTCACTTTGAGACGCCTCTAACTGTCCTAATGTCCAATGTCAAAGCCTCAGATCCTGGTAGGTCCTCTAGGATTGGACTAATTAAAACCATAGACTTGAGCCACACGACCTAATGTACAACAGCGCGTTCATAGCGTTTCCACTCAGAATATGCTGTGTTCGGTCGCATGTCTGTGCCACGTAGTTCACATTACCTGCCATCGTGCATCCGGCCCACTCGCGCCGCCACCAGTCCGCTTTACACTGCGGGGGACGAGCGTACGTATATCAAGATCATAGTGACGGCAGAAGCATCAGCTTCCATTGGATTGTAAAAGACCAATGGAAATCTTCCCTAGTATCACAGAGGATTCTCATTGATCCACCACTCATCAATGAACCAATGAGAATGCTCCCTGGGGAGGGAGGATCCCCTTTGGTCTGTTGCAATCCAATAATGCTTACAATAATGCAATAATGCTTACACCGGGACTGTGATCTGGATATACTGGTGCTTGTCCTCCTGCAGTGTACTGAGCGGCGCTGGAACTGAATGTGATGGTGGCAGGTAAGTATTTTGCAAAATCTGCGTGGAAACCAGCTTAATGAGGACACACACTGTTGTCAGCGATCCATATCCGCATCAGAAATCAAACAAACGGATCCTTTAAAGAGATCAAATGTAAATGGCTCCCATAATTTGAGCAGACCTGAACTCTTGCACAGGACATAAGAAAACACAGAGAAATCCATCCTGTGTGTGTGTGTTTATAAAAAAAGAGCAGCCTGTCTAATTCACCCTTCTCAACAAGCAATGGGCTAATGTAAATTGAGCTGTCAGCTCTCTGTCGAATTGCAAGCTAAAATGTACACACAGGAGGATAACCCTTTCTGTGCTCCCAGCAAACCAGGAAGTAACCACACTGCAGCATCTCTGTAGAAGCTCTATAAGCTGTAACAAAGGAATGTTTTCTTTAAAGGTTATTATGCTGTTGCTTATCTTTTAGAGCAGAGAGGAAGTTCCGGTCCGCTTTAACATGGGAACCGTTTGCCTGCCCGTTTGTCCGCTGATGCCTGATCCAGAATTTGTTGAGGTTTTTACTGTAGTGTGCAAGTAGGAAAAATATCTTTATGTACCAGACAGGTCTCTTAGGGCTCATTCACACTATGTGCTGCGCTGTCAGTTCTGACGCAACGCACATTGTGTATGATCTACATGGCAACATGAAAGTCCATAGACTTCCATGTTACCATTCACATTACAGGTGTGTGTTCTCAGGCTTTACGATGTAATACGATGTAACGCTTTTGGGAACATCTAATCGCACAACGCACACATTCTCCTGATGGGTTGGCTGCCAACGTCTGCGCTACTAGCGCACCACAATGTGTATTCCGTACGATGGCCGCACAATGGCAACGCATGCACGAAATTGCGTTCGTGTATGCGCTCTGTAGTGTGAATGAGCCCGAACGCATTCCAACGCGTTCAAGCTGTAGGAAAGCAGTTACATTTCTATACTGATCAATGAACAGTCTAGTCACATGATCCCAATTCTTCTGTTTTTTAATTCAAATGACGCCATGTAAGAGGAGAGACTGTGTGCGCAGCCAACAGGCAACACCTGCATCTGCTTCAGGATGGGAATGGGGCTGGGGTTTGCAGACTGTTGATCTTTAGGTGGAGTTGCTGAGCTTTAGCTGGTACTAAACCACCCTCCATTCTCATATACTCAGCTCCCATCATGCTTTGCAATGTAACATCAGCAAGTGTGACACATCTGTGAGTAAATTCAGCAGCCAGCAATTGCCTGGATCAAGTGATAGATGAGGGATAGGAATCTTGATTACATTATCATTTAAAACTGTATAAGCTAACCTCCCCCCCCCCTCCCAAACATGGTCCTCAGAGTTTCTTGTGGGAGGGGTTTCACCACAACATCAGCCATACAGCACCCCCTGATGGTCTGTTTGTGAAAAGGAATAGATTTCTCATGGTAAAGGGGGTATCAGCTACTGATTGGGATAAAGTTCAATTCTTGGTCGGAGTTTATCTTTAACTGAGAAATAAGCAATCCCTTGAATTAAGCAGCTTCTAAGCAGGATACTAAGCAGGATGGGTTAACTAGGTAAGTTAACTTCAAAGAGGACCCAAACTCAGAACTTCCTCTCTGCTCTAAAAGATAAGCAACAGCATAATAACCTTTAAAGGAAAGAAAAACTTTTTTTTTGGTTATAGCTCATACAAATCCTGCAATACATCTGCAGTGTATCCAATTCCTGCTTTCATGGAAGCAGACATAGGGTTAACATCCTGTGTTTACAAATTACCTCTGCTGAGGCAGCCAGCTGACACAGCTGAGAGATGAAATTACAACTTGTGATTAGTCTTAGATGAGGGAGAATTAGACAGGCTAAACTCTCTAAATACATACAGGGTGGATTTCTCTCTGTTTTCCTTCTGTCCTGTGCAAGAGTTCAGGTCCACTTTAAAGGACAAAAAAAGTATTCATTACAAATGTTATTCCTACAGAATGGCTAATCTGATGACACTTCATGTAGTCGTCCCTTAATTACCATTCAATAAGTGAGAGGAACAAGACATTCTATAAGGCTAACAAGCATTTGCGCAGGACCGTGGCCACGCAAACCCTTGAAGCTAAGCAGCCTTAATGACCGCAGCGTTGTGATAATAGACCTCATACAGACATGGTAATGTCCACTCATAAAGCCATAAATCAATACCTCGCAGTGGACAGAACAGAACGCAATGCCTCCACATATTTCACTGTCATTACGAACACCGCGTCCGTCTGGCTGACTTCCTGGGAGCAGCGTGAGCGTTCATAAAAATGTAAGAAAGATTATTCTGACAACTGTTCCCCCCCCACGAGTCGCATTATCTCCCGAGATCACGCTGGGGACGTGCCGTGATCACCCTTATGATCTTTTCATTTGGGTGCCGCAAAACAGCCGTAAGAACGCCATTTTAATAAAGGAAAATGCACATCAGTAAAATGGCCAGCCACACCAGCCTTTACTAATTAGGCCAAATTTTTCCACACAGCGTAATAAAACATAACATAATAAAAAAAGAAAAAGAATCTGGCCCCAAAGTTCCTTTACAACCGAACTTAAAAACAAAATAACCACTCGGCCATTATCTAAAATAACTTCATACACTGTTATAATTTTTTCCTGTCAAACATTCCCTTTTTATAGTGCCCTAGTGACAAGTGCTGCCAAATATGTGAGCAGAAATTAGAATTCTGACTGGCTGTGTGGACAGTCCTCCACAAAGGCTTCAATTCACAGAGCATTAGCGCTTTCGGTAAAGTAGAAAGCAGCTGATTTTACCAAGCGTTTAGTGAAACGTCAATTCATTAAGGCTTTTACCACACGGAAAATGGAAATGACAGACTAGTGAGGTAAATTACCGACTTGTGTGGTACCGTATTATCTGAATATAAAAAAAACTTTTTCTCTACTTAAAAATGGGTAGAATAAGTCAAAGCTTCAAGAAATAAATATTCTTGAGTGCAATGTTTAAAGTCATGAAGAGGGCGCTCAAAGTGTAAAGTCTGAAGAAACTGGCAGATAGCCAGTGAAACGCATCAACTAAGTTTGGCTCCTCCAGGCCACCATCCTCAAACTGATCCATGGACGCACACAAATGCCAAAGCGGTTTGGTAATCAGTAACCAATCAATCTATGGACCCACCAGAAGTACTATGGTTGGGTTAGAGGCGGTGGATGAATGTACTTGGACACGTGAATTGCAATTTAAAGGCTGGCCAGTGAAGAAACTATAGATTTGCATACATGGAGCAGCACCATAATGGCTAAAACGGCAAAGTGAGAGCTCCTTCGGGTGAATACACTATAGCAGGGGTCAGGAACCTTTTTGGTTGAGAGAGCCATAAACGCCATATATTTTAAAATGTAATTCTTTGAGAGCCATACAATAAAATATGTTTCAAACTGGGACAGTGTACATGCGCAGCAGAGGGCTCACGTCCCTGTTGCCATGGTGATGTGTATAAAGTTGATCCGCTGGACAGCGGAAGTGTCAGACACGTCTTCAGCTTCTCTTGGGTTTCAGCAACATCCGAAATTTCCCAGACAGGAGAAATACCGACTAACAGCTTGTACAATTAGCTAGCTGACTTGGGAGTTAATTCACTTTGTAGGATGAGATCCCCGCACTTTGGCCCAATAGGCTGCCTGTCAAGTGACAGGCAGCCTATTGGGCCAATCAAAGTGCGGGGATCTTGTCCTACAAAGTCACTGGACCTGACAAGGTCCAGAGTGGGTCAATTGGAGCAGCCGTTCGTTTTGGGGGAGTGCGAGTAAGTTAGTAGTGCATGCTACAGCAGTAGTGTGCCTACTTTGAACATTTTACTTGCGCTGCCACACTTAGCTGCGCTGATTGAGCAGTGTAGCTTAGTGAATCAACCCCTACTGATTTGTCTGTGAGCCAGATGTAGCCGTCAAAAGAGCCACATCTGTCTCCCGAGCCATAAGTTCTCTACCCCTGCACTATATGAACCAGGGCTGTGGAGTCGGAGTCGGGGCAATTTTGGGCACCCGGAGTCGGAGTTTCAGAAACGGAGGAGTCGGGAGTCGGAGTCGCATGATTTTTGTACAAAATCCACAGCCCTGTTAAGTATTAGACTAAGGAGTCGGATTCTGAGCAATTTTGGGTACCCGAGTCGGAGTCGTGGTTTCAGAAACTGAGGAGTCGGAGTCAGAGTTTGAGTCGGAAGATTTTTGTACCGACTCCACAGCCCTGATATGAACTGTGGTGATTATAGCCTTTTGAGAAAGCATGCATGCAGCTGGTGCCCAGCAAACATTAACGATGTGCAATGAATATAGGTTTATCTAGAAGTGTGAGGTATTAGAAATTGTTTAATATACTTCATAGAATAGCACAGTGGTTCATGTTGTTTTTATATATGTTATGTATTAGGCAGCACGGTGGTGTAGTGGTTAGCGCTCTCGTCTTGAAGCACTGGGTCCCCGGTTTGAATCCCACCCATGGCACTATCTGCAAGGAGCTTGTATGTTCTCCCCGTGTCTGTGTGGGTTTCCTCCAAGCACTCAGGTTTCCTCCCACATCCACAAAACATACAGATAAATTCATTGGCTTCCCTCTAAATTGGCCCTAGAGGATACATACACTACACGAGATGACTACAGTAAGGATTAGATTCTGCGCCCCTCTGCGGGACAGGTAAGTGACAAGACAATATACTCTGTACAGCGCTGTGGAAGATGTCAGCGCTATATAAATAATAAATAATAATGTATACCGTGCAATGCACAGAAAGTGGTTTTAGTTATAGAGTACAATACATATGTTATGTAAGTAAAACAAGTACGATATTTATCTACTTATACATGTGGTTTATTTTTCCTGGGATAGTATGGCTGTCCCTGCTGCTTTAAAGAGACTCTGTAACAAAATTTTCATCCTTATTTCTTCTATCCTATAAGTTCCTATACCTGTTCTAATGTGCTCTGTCTAACTGCAGCCTTTTTTAGTTGCACAGTGGCTGTATTATCTTTGTTATATGATCTAATCTTCTCTCCTCTATTGGCTCTGTCAGGCTCAGGCTGTCAGGCTGGAATGTGCTGTGCTGCTTGTGCTTAGATAGAAGCTATACACACCCTCTCCAGCCCCCTGCACACTCTGTATGACTCACACACTGAGCTACTCTTTTGTTTGTAAACACTGCCTAAAACTGGCAATTACAGTCAGGATTGCAGCAGGGAGTGGCAGAAACAGCACAGAGGGGCCCGGGAGAACATAATGAATAGCATGGTATGCTTTTTATTGTAAGAATTTTTGAGTACAGATTCTCTTTAAAGGGTATCTGAAGTGAAAATAAACATGATATAATGATTTGTATGTGTAGTACATCTAAGAAATAGAACATTAGTAGCAAAGATACGAGTCTCATATTGTTTCCAGTACAGGAAAAATTAAGAAACTTCACTTGTTATCTATGCAAAAGAGCTTCCCTGAGCTCTCCAGCTTATTTAGTCAGAGAGCAGTGCTATTTTCTGAAGCACTTACACATCAAAGACACAGTAAAAAGCAACTTCAGATAAGATTTTAATGCAGAGACGTTCAAAGGATCATTAGCACTGCTGTGTTTCATAGTTTAAAATGCAGAGTGTAGTTTGTAAAATTCAAATATTAGAGAATTATGCAATGTTTTAGAAAAAGCTATATAACTGAAAATACAAATATAAGACTCTTGTTTGCTGCTAATGTTCTGTCAAGTATCCATACTACACAAAGTTCATTCTATCTTAAAGAGACTCTGTAACAATTTTTTCAGCCTTAGTTCTTCTGTCCTATGAGTTCCTATGCCTGTTCTAATGTGCTGGGGCTTACTGCAGCTCTTCCTAATTACACTGTCTCTGTAATAAATCAATGTATCTTTCCTCTGTCCTGTTTGTCGGGCTAAGGCTTGATTGTGTGGAATGTGCAGGGCTGCTTGTGATTGGTAGAAGCGATACACACCCTCTGCAGGCCCCCTGCATACTCTGCATACTCACACACTATGCTTAGCTGAGCCTATTAGAAGCTGGTTAGTTTGTTTGTAAACATTGCCTAAAACTGTTAATTACAAGCCAGGATTGCAGCAGAGAGTGGCAGAAACAGCACAGAGGGGCACAGGAGAAAATAAGGAATAGAATGGTATGCTTTTTAGTGTAAGAATATTAGAGTACAGATTCTCTTTAAGGTGTTTATTTTTCGCTTCAGTGTCACTTTAAGAAATGAAGAATTTACTCCATATGACTGCACAAACGCGCGCAAACAACAGCGACCAAGCCAAACCTCTAGAAATCACTTGACGCTCTTCCTTTGAAGGTGAATGTTTTGCAATGGCTTTCACTTGTTAGCCTGTCAGATTGTCAGATGGTTGTTTAGACAGAGTCCTTAACAAGATAAATCTGTCTCTGATTCCAGAAACCGTGAATTCATGCTTAGAGCTGCTATTCCTGCGTACGTCGGTGTGATCAGTGAATAATGATCCCCTCTGTATATACAGCACATCGCGGGGAGCCACATCCTCTGCCTATCGGAATGAGTCAGATTACCGCTCTGCGAAGAATGTAAACGGATCGACCGCAGAACGCGGGGTCCCGAGTGCTTACTAAGGGGGCCAAATCCTACTGTATATACAGCTCTATAAGACAAGTGGCCGCTACTAAGCCAATAAAAATTGCCAGTCACAGTTCCCCTCACCTTCCATGAAAACACGCTTTCCTCAGAAAGGTCTCTGTTCTCCATCAGTTCTCTATATGCTGCACAGAAGGTAGGGAGTATAAAGGGGAACACTGTGTGGCGACATGGAGGCATCTTGTCTGCTGAGAGCTTGCATAAGTTACTCCCATTTATAGCCTGAGGAAGTGGGTCAAATAACAGCGAAACGCGTCACACTGTTTTTGGAGTATACAATAAAGTTATTGATCGTTACAAGACAATTCGAGTTTTCAATGTGGAGTTACCTCCAGCAGCTGTTTTTTAGTACATTTTAATCTTCCTGGTGCCCCTGTTTTTACCGCTATCAACTGCAAATTGTCCACTCCTGGTGGAGGGTGTTACTCCCTAAATTCTGACCTCCAGAGATCGACATCTTAACCCAAGTGGGGTTGGGTCTAAGGGCTCGTTCACATCATGCGCGCTTCCATGCGCATTTGGAAGCGCGTATGATGTGCGACACGCAAGATCATCATACGCGCTGCGCAGCAGTACGATGCGCTATGATGCGCTTGCGTACTGCTGCCTGCATTCTGCCCGCAAGCGCAGAGCTGACCCATTCACTGTAATAAATGAGATCAGCAGCGAAGCGGGTAGCGGCGCTGTTGGCGTGCAATTGTCAGCGTTGCGTTACGATCACACGGCCATCTGCGCCAGATAGATGTGAACGAGGCCTAAGGCTGTCTGCTTTTTTTTCAGCACATCACACGTTGCCGAAAAGCAGACAGAGGCGCACTAGTGTGAATGAAGCCTAAGGTCCCCACTTGCCGATACAATGATTGCTTCTGAGGTAACCCGTTTTTGTGAGTATACATTTGCATCGAATTTGTTTCATCCATTTAGACTTTACATTTTGAGGTGTTTTTTTTTTTTTTACGTTATGTACTTCACATGGGCCTGATAAAGTTCCCGTTCACTAAGCAACCGTAAAACGCTCCCGGTAAACAGCAGCTCACCTTAGGGCCGGTTCACACTGACGTTGAACCAGCTTTACATTAGTCGTTCAAGCGCTGTCCATTCAAACAGATAGACAGCACTTTTTAAACGTTGGTCCTGGCTTATTCCATCGTTTGCACAAATGCTGAGCTCGATCCCATCGTTTTCCATCATCTCGTTTTGGCTTGGATGCTATATGTAGCGTCCAGGATCAGCTAAGCACTGCACGTCTGTGTCCCCCTGTGAGGGAGTCACAACACGACACATTTACCGAAAGACAGGAACTGATGCCCAACGCTTGTTTGCAGAGAAGCGTTTAGCATCTGCTAAGTGCGACGTCCACAAGCGCCCATCTGAACCAGCCCTTAAGTGTTGGCTGATAGCATCATATGACAAGATTGTCAATTGTGCATAAGAGCGTTGGCTTGGTATTGTCTCGTCTCCACATCTGGTCAGGGTGGACTCGTTCATCTGTATGGATGGCCTCCTAATGAACGGTTGGTTACCGTCTAACGATTAGCTTCACACAGATAACTCGGACCTTGATGTATGTTTTAAAGTTATTTTAATCCAGGTTTGCATAGAAAAAAAAAACTAACACGTTTTGAAAGGAACTATTTGCGTGCATCTCCAGATCTCACGATCTATTGAGATGATTCGATACCAGGCTAGGAAGTGTTAATGTCAGATTGCTGATGTTCTCATATGACGCTATCCTCATTCACTCATCACTGATAAAACTCTGCCACTACTGAGAAGCTCACCTTAGGTGTTGGCCGGCAGCGTTGTATGACATCAGCAATCGGCCATTAGATTGTTGTTAGCCTGGTGCCGGCTTGTCTCCGTCAGATCTGGCCAAGCTGTGACCGTTGCCTCTGTACACTGGATGGATGGCCTCCCGATGAATGGCTGGTTGCCGTCTAACGATTGGCCTCACACAGATGACTTGGACTTTGGTGTAAGTTTCAAAGTGATTTTAATCCAAGTTTGCCTTAAAGAGGAACTGTCGCGAAAATCTTAAAATGTAAAACACATACAAATAAGAAGTACATTTCTTCCAGAGTAAAATGAGCCATAAATGACTTTTCTCCTATGTTGCTGTCACTTACAGTAGGTAGTAGAAATATAACATTACCTACAGATGTTGGGTTAGTCCATCTCTACATGGGGGATTCTAAGCATGGCCTTTATTCTTTATAAAGACATTCCCTGAAAAAGATTTATACAATGATGCTGGCCAGCTTCCCTGCTCACCGTACACTTTTTTTGGCAGTTGGACGGTGCAACTGCCATTCACTAAGTGCTTTTAAAAATAAAGAAAACCCTAAGAACCCCTATGAGAATATGGGCTAGATAGGAGAAAAGTAATGTATGGCTCATTTAACTCCGGAAGAAACGTACTTCATATTGTATAAGTTTACGTTTTTAAAATGTTAAGATTTTCGTGACAGAGGTCCTTTAAAGTGAACCAGAGACGGCGCACCCTCATGTATTTTACCATACATATCAGTGGGAACATTAGATAAAACACCTACCCTGCTCTCTGTTTCATCCTTCACTGCTCCGCCTGCTTGTTACCAGCCCTGATAAAATCCCCGACTGAGCATTCCGTCTGGCTTTGCTCAGGGATCATTATAGCTGAGTCTGTCTTCTCTGTTGTCTTTTCAGGCCTAAGCCTGCCCCCTTCTGGCTCTGCTTTCCCCTTTCTGTATACTTGCAGCATCACAGAGAGTTGTAATGAGATGGGAGGAGCTGCTAATGTAAGGGTGTATTAAAAAACGTTTTATTTATCTATATTTGTTAGTCATAAGAGGCTTTCAGAAATGGTGAATTCATTTTGCACACAGCCCACTAAATAATATGCTTTTCTGATGAACTGTGTTTTGCATGAAGTTTTAGTAAAATAAAAAACACAAAAAACGGCACAAAACAGCGGTGAAAATACCAGTTATAGTATTTATTTAATAAATCTATTTGGGGATATGTTCCTTTTGTGCCAAAGCATTCATGTCTGGTTTCTTTTAAATAAAAACTAAAGCATATCACAAGGAACTACCTCGCTTCTTCATAGATTCACTTTTGAAGAAGCGAAGTAGCTCCTCATGAAACCAGCCGTACGTGTTCTGAGCTCCGCCCCTACATGACCATACGATGGTTTCACCTTCGCTTCTGGCATTATGGATCACTCAGCCTTTAGTGTAAGTTTCAAAGAGATTTGAATCCAAATTTGCCTACAATAAAAATTAAAGCATTAGAGTTGTGCTCACGAGTCCCGAAAGGACTCAAATTCGTGATTCCCATGAGGATTAATTGCCTCAGGTGTGCGCCTGGGAGAGAGGGGGTTACTTACCCATAAGTCCGCTGTTTTCAATGCTTTCCAAACTTCTTGCACGTGACCTATGGGACACTTGCAAGACTCACTACCCCGCACTTCCTCCTTCAAGCCAGAAGGAGAAAGTGTTGTAGTGAGTCTTGCAACGCGTCCCATAAAACGCATGCAAAATGTTTGGGATGCACAGAAGACAGCGGACTTATGGGCAAGTAACCCCCTCTTTCCCAGGCGCACAAATGAGGAAATTAAGCCTCATTGGAATCACACATTTTGAATCCTTCGGGACTCGTGAGCACAACTCTGGAAGCCAGCAGTTCATTGGAAGGCCATCCATCCGATATACAGACACAGCAGGCACAGATGGATGATCGTTTTATCAGTGAAGATTGACAAACACAGGGAGCGCTTGTTTCTTTTCTCTTCCTTGTTCTGTAGATGTGGTACTCATCTTGAAAACAGCTGCATGCCTGTGTGCCCATATACCGGACGATTTCGTGGGTACTTGTTCTGAGCTCCGCCTCTACATGACCCTGCAGGGATTCCATCTGTATGAGCGTTTTACTTTTGCTCCTGGCATTACGGATCACACAGACTTTGGTGGAAGATTCAAAGCGATTTTAATCCAAGTTTGCTTACAATAAAAACTAAAGCATTTTGCAAGGAACTACCTTGCTTCTTCAGAGATGTACTCTGAAGAACTCTGAAGAAGCGAGGTAGTTCCTCATGAAGCCAACCACTCATTGGGAGGCCATCCATCCGATATACATACGGGTAAACGTTTTAGCAGTGAAAATTGACAAACACAGGGAGCGCTTGTTTATTTTCTCTTACTTGTTCTGTAGATGCTGTACTCACTGAGTTGGTTCTCTCATGAATCAAGCTGATACATTTGCATCAGGCGCAGAGATTACAGGGGCAGCATGTTTGTACTGTGTTTGCACTTACAGCATGCAGTCAGAGTAGGAGGAGAAGCGAAAAAAGAGCGAGGTGAAGAGGTCATCATTGGGGAAAAGCAGCTTGTTGTGCTGTGTGAGGAGTCTGACAGTGAGTGAGGAGGGGGGAGGCAGAAGAGCAGCAATGTTTCTTTTGACTTGCACAGTAAAAGGGAGGAGGTGGCACTGCTGTCTTGACTAAGGAGGAATGGAGGATGGCTGACTGGTTGAGCAGTTTGTTTGTCACAGACTTGCAGCCAGTGTGTTATTGTGTTGAGCTGCAGCATGTCATGTCAAGTCCTACCTGACTGAGGACAGTAAATGAAGCAGAGTAAATTGTTGGGTGTTGTGCGATCATTCCAAATCGGGGATGGAGGGGGCGACACATCCTCCTAAGTTTGCCCTAGGCAGCAAAAAGTCTAGAATTGGCCCTGGGTACTCATTTTGAAAACAACTGCATGCCTATGTGTCCATACACCGGACGATTGCTTGGGTACTTGTTTTGAGCTCGCCCTACATGACCATACAGGGGTTTCCTTCTGATAGAACGTTTCACCTTGTCTCGTGGCATTACGTGGAAGCTTACCGTCACATAACAATCACACCTTCTAATCGTGTTACCAATTCCCCCTGTAAGCTTTTTAACTTCACCACTAATTTCTGTACAAACGTTTACACTGGGCATTACCAAACGGGCTATTTCTGAGATCTTTCTAGCTGTGTAAATCCAGACAAACTCGATTTTACAGAGAGAGGACAATGCAGGCCTTGTGCTAGAATTTCCAGATTTAGAACTGTATAAACCCCATTCTGAGAAGGGACATTATTCCTGTCCAGTGGTGCGACACTGTCCCAGGGCCGGAGCTTAGAATATTAGGATCTGATAATGGGATTTGGGTCGGTAGCTGTACAGTATGTATAGTAGGACGTGTCGTATAGCAGCCCGCAGTGAGACGCACAAATCAGGCATGTTTCAGCTCCCGGGGAGGGGGGAGGCCCCTTATAGCCGCTCTGGGAGTCACACAGACCCGGCTGCTATGTGTATTTGTAGTAAACGTCCCCCCCACAACCCTATACTTACTGGAAGCTGCCATAGCTCTAGACATGGCCGGGTCACAGAGTATCACTGCGCAGCAGGGCTCACTCATTGCTGCTGGTAAATCAGTATTATCAGGATTATGCTTCAAATTCATGATATTTATAGTAAAGGGGGAAAAAAAAAAAAGGACTGAAGAGTCTGCTAGATTGGCTATAGTCTGCCCAAATTAAAGTTCAAGTATACATCCGTTTTTCAATGTGTATTTAATAAAATATTGGTTTGAATTCATTATGCATGAAATCGTAGTTTCAAAGTATACCTAAATAGGTATTGTTTTAAAAAAAAACGCACAATAAGGGTTTTTACCCGTCGCCCTCTCCTCGCTGTTCCAGGGCCAAGACTGCCAACGAAGCTGACTCACACTGTGCAGACAGCTTGCATCTGCGCACTGTCACAGAGCGAATCGGGATCGGCTTTTTCTACCAAGCATCGGCTCTGTGCTACTGCGCAGGCGAGAGCTGCCTAGGCAATATCGGTGAGCTCTGTGGAACTTTGGCGGTTCTAGCTCTATATGGAGGCACAGAGAGAGACAGGGGAAGCCTATGTAGGATCCAGAGAGGCTTCCCTCTTCTAAGGTAAGTATCTCATTTCTTCCCTTTAGATTTTCCCAGGTTTGCATACCCGAGGTCACATGATGAGATAGACATGTACAGTGTATATACAGTTCTGAGCCTCCTCTGAAGCAGGTTGAGCCTGCGCAATGCAGGGCCCTTTCACACCAAAGGCTAGTTTCGGCGTTTTACAGCCAAAACCATAGTTGGCGTTTTCCAAGGTAAAATAAAAGTCCATAGACTTTCATTTTACCTTTCACACCTAAAGCAGCTTTTTTTGGGCGTTGCGTATTGAAGCTCCCCGGAGCTTTTTCAGGGCTGTTTACAGCCGAAGTTGGCTGTTGGCGTTTCAATGATAGTCAATGGAAAACGCCAACCTCAGCGCTTTCAAAGCGTTTTCAAAGCGTTTTACAGCTGACTTGTTCACTTATTTTTATATATATATAAAAAAAAAAAAAAGGACGTTTTCATTTGAGCTGTAGAACGCTTTGAAAACACTTTGAAAACGCTATGTATTGGCGTTAAGCAAAAGGCTGAGTTTCAGCCTTTTCTACCGCAGCCTCTAGTGTGAAAGAGCCCTAAGGCTGCCTGGTTTCCCTCTCTCTTCAAAGCTCCTTTGGATCCCTCCATGCGCCTCTGTTTGTAAGATTTTTTACTTTCTACTCTATTCTCTATTGCCCGCTATTGATTTATTTGGCAAGTGTCTGGTAGTGTCATTGCAGGTTGCACCTATTTTTCAGGATTCTTTTTCTGTACTCTTTCCTCCCACTTTTTGGAGGACATACTGGCTTGTGCACTTTACTGAATTTGATTAATACTTTATACTGTGATCCTCATAGTATTTACTCCACAATTGTGTATCACTTTATTATAATCAGTATCTGCCGAGGTTGCTACTATTATTTTAGGAGGTGTCTCCTTAGGTCCATTATGTATATTGATATATTTATCACTACTATTGTTATTTATGGAACTGAGAGACACCAATCGTCACCTTTTTTTGGTGATATTTTAATTGCTTTTCTTGTTTTGTAGTAATGTTTAATAAAGAATTTTGTGACTTTTGACTACATATGATTAGTCTGGCGCTTCACTGGCTTCCAATCCAATTCTGCATCCAGGGCCGGGCCGAGGCATAGGCTGGACAGGCTCCAGCCTCAGGGCGCAGTGTAGGAGGGGGCGCAGAATTCATTCAGCTGTCATTCCTATTTGTGTTTGAAGCAGAGATAAATAAGAAAAGGGGATACATGGCAGTGACTGTAAGCCATATAACTAAAGATTAAGGTGTTGGTGGCCCTGGGGCGCCTCTTAGTCAATAGCAATCAGTGTGTGATGGCTGGGGGGGTGGGAGGGATGGAGGGGCGCACTTTGGTGTCTCAGCCTTGGGTGCTGGAGGACCTGGTCCCGGCTATGTCTGCATCAGGTGACACTGCTGTCCAACTGGACAGCAGGTTGTCACGTGGGTATGCTTCACTGTCTGGTGCACAAAGACATTCTTCCATGCCGCATGACTGAATGGCTGCTGCTGGGAGGTCTCCTCCAGGCATGAATGGGGGGGAATCAATACCTAGATTTAATGTAATCTTTTTCAACATCATTTTATGTATGTTCTGGCCCCCCAGCAGTCTGAAGAAATATGACCTGGCCCCTGCTTTAAAGAGGAACTTCAGCCTAAACAAACATACTGTCATTAAGTTACATTAGTTATGTTAATTAAAATAGATAGGTAATATATTCTCTTACCCACCCTGTTTTAAAAGAACAGGCAAATGTTTGATTTCATGAGGGCAGCCATCTTTTTGGTTGAAAGGAGGTGACAGGGAGCATGAGACACAGTTCCAACTGTCCTGTGCGCTGATCACCCCTCCCAGTTGCTAGGCAAAGTGAACAACAACATAGGAAATCCCATCATGCTTTGCACAGCATCAGGGAAAAAAGCCCGGGCAGTTTTCTTTGATGAGTGGAGCTTAGCTAAAAATGCAGCTAAAAATGATGCTTTGGTAAGAAAAAGTTCTGATGTTATGAAACTGTTAAAGAAACACCAAGACTTGTCAGTGCTGCTGAGTAGATTTTTAGTCCGGAGGTTCACTTTAAGAGAACCGAGCTTATGGTTTTCCCAACCACTCCCTTTCCCTCCACTTCGATTGCGGCTACCAGTAATGAAGTACTGTGCTCACCTAATTGTTGAAAGAGCAGAGCCACACTGGTCCCCGTCACTGGCAGACTGTCATACAGAGGGGTCTGGATTAGCTGGCGGTCTCCGGCACCCAAAGAGAATAGTTTCTGTGCAGAATTTAAAGAAAGAAAAAACAGAATTAATGCTTATACTATTTTAAGGTTCAACAGTGCGTAAAAATGATTTCTGATGAATTTCAATGAGACAAGATGGGGGGAAGTTAGTCGCTGGTTTAAATACTCACCTGTCCTGACATTTTCGGGTAACAGGTGACCTTCCGCCACCCTGTGAGGCCGCAGGCATGTTTCCGAAGACACCTGATGAAGGGTCAGTGAACCCGTAACATGTAGTGTGTGCTGTAGCTCAATAAACAAGTCAAACGCAAGTTTGGAGCCTGTGGAGTGCCTTCTACTGATTGGATTGTACTGGTTTTCAGGAATGGTGGACCTGCAGGAGAGGAGCACCGGCTGTTGTTACCTAGTCAAGGTTGGCAAGGTGAGACTCACAGGGGAAAGATTGGAGTATGTTTCCGAAGACTGCTGAAGCTCCTCGGTAACCAATGCCTGTGTCACCACTGCCTGCACCTCATAGTTCGGCTGCTGAGTTTGGGGCAGACTGAGGCAAGGAAGATAGGCGTGGCCAGAGCCCATTCTGTGAGGGAAGCTGAGCGCCACCTGCTTGGAGGGAGGACACCACAAACAGAAAAGTATTTAACCCTGCGACAAACAAGCTGCCCCCATCCCCCAATCATTAAAGGGAACCTTAACGGAGAGGGGTATGGATGTTTCCTTTTAAACAATACCAGTTGCCTGGCAGTCCTGCTGATCTCTTTGGCTGCAGAAGTGTCTGAATCACACACCTGAAACAAGCATACAGCTAATCCAGTCTGACTTCAGTCAGAGCACCTGATCTGCATGCTTGTTCAGGGTCTATGGCTAAGGGCCCGTTTCCACTATCGCGAATCCGCATGCGTTGCCCGCATGCGGATTCGCACAGTCAGTACAAGTGGATGGGACTGTTTCCACTTGTGCGTTTCCCCGCACGTTTTTCTGTGCAGAAAAAATCTGTAAGGTAGGGCCCTCAGAATTCGCCTGCGTGTGGAATGCAGGCGAATCGCACGCAATGTATTTAATAGGGAAATCGCATGTGTTTTCCCCATGCGTTTTTTTGCCGCGATTTCGCATGCGATTTCGCATAGGTGTTAATGTTAATTTACACAGGCAGTGACATGGTTAAATTCGCATACAGCCTTACCTATGCGAAATCGCGGCAAAAACCGCATGCGAAATCGCACCCGCATGCGATTTGCCTGCGGTGATTCGCCGGCGATTCCGCAACGCTATAGTGGAAACGGGCCCTAAAAGTATTAGAGGCAGATGATCAGCAGATTTTTATTCTGACCACTGTTAAACTTTTTTTTTTTTTTTTTTTTTTTTTTTTACTTTTTTTGTACCTTTAAAAACAAATGATTGCTGCTATAGCAAATAGGTTTCCTCCTACATCCCAAAAACAAAGTTAACTGGCTTCCCCCTAAATTAGCCCCAGACTAGGATACATACACTATACATACATAGACATGTGACTATGGTAGGGAATAGATTGTGAGCACCTCAGAGGGACAGTTAAGTGACAGGACAATATACTCTGTACAGCGCTGCGGAAGACGTCAGCGTTATATAAACACTAAACAATAATAATAACACCAATCATTCATTAAACGCGTGTATGTGCTTGTACGCGCATGCACTTGCACGTGCGTAAGCGCTGTGTACACGCCTGTGAGCATGTATGCACGCACGGAAGCGTGCATTGGCAGCGACCTTATAGTGGTTAGAGACGCTGAAGCGAAAAAAAATGATGATTTAATGAATTGGTTGTGAAGTACAAATAGTTACTAGAACATTAGTAGCAAAGAAAATATTCTCATTTTTATTTTCAGTTATATAGTTTTTTTTTTTAATAACAAGGCATCATTCTCTAATATTTGCAGTTTACACACTAGTCAGCATTCTAAATGAATTTACAGAGCATACTAGTGAACTTTTGAATGTCCTCTGAGAAAAAAACAATACAGTGACTGACAGTTGAGATAATAAGCTTCAGAAGACAGAGCTCTCTGCTACTTTGAAAGTCCTGGAGCTCAATGGCTCTTTTGCATAGATAACAAATTGAGTTTCTTAACTCTTCCTGTACTTGAAACAATATTAGACTTATGTCTCTGCTCCTAATGTTTTATTTCTTAGCTGTACTACACATACAAATCATATCATAATTTTTTTTCCGCTTCAGTAGATGTGCTTTGAGTCCTATGGGAGAAAGGCGCTTTATAAACAGCACTGCTCGGATACCCCTTGCGGTGGGAGCAGCACAGGCAGCAGGAGCAGGGCAATGCAGCAGGTGTAACGTCTGCCAGGAGCATGCCGCACGTGGCACTTGGCAGTGGCACGGGCCACATTCCAAGTGCCATGTGGCACGTAGCGTTGGTGGTACCATGTCTGTAAACAAATTGTGAACCAGGCGGCTTAGTTAGTAATAGTTAATCAGGAGGAGCCAGGAGGTTGTGGTGGTAAAGGGTGGTACACAGTACTACTACTCTAACAACTAACTAGCACTGACTGCAGTACTAACTACACAATAACACAGTAATCCTATTCCCTAACCTATACTGTAGCCAAGGCTAATAGCAGGCCAGCAGCTGTCCTGGTCTGTGCATAGCGCGCACACGCACGCGCACACGCGCACACGCGCACACACACACACACACACACACACACACACACACACACACACACACACACACACACACACACACACACACACACACACACACACACACACAAATCAAGCTAGCTACCTAACAATAGTGTAGTGATAGTGAAGGTGTTAATCACAGAGAAGCTTTAGGTTTATCACTGTATACTGCACTTGCTAGGCCAGCAGCACTGGAGCATGTCTCTCAGTGAGAAGTCACAAGAAAGGAAGAGTTTTCTCATCATGGCACCCCTCCTTAATATACAGGGGGGGCTGGCCCGGGTTCCCTTCTGTGATTGGTTGCTAGGGCTTCTGCTGGGAGCCCTCTGATTGGCTCAGTGACGTCATGGACATCATCTCCATAGTTACAGTATCCGGATTCGGATATCCAAACGCATATCCGAATTCTTATCCGGATACCGCTGCGAATCCTGATACAGCATTCCGGATTTTACCCAGGTATCCGGAATCAGAATCGGATAATGGAAAAAGTTCGGATTATCCGAGTAATTAGGATATCCGGAATCCGGATGAGCAGCACTGTTTAGAAATGGTATTATATTATCTCTTTAAACACACTTTATTTAGCCGATACACCGAAAATAAAACTATTTTCATAGTCATAGACATTTTAATAGTAGGTTGATAGAAAATATTCATTATCTATTATCAGGTTATTTTCCCCTAGGGTGTCCTTTAAATTGGCCAACTAAACCCCGGTCCCACTGTTCAACAAAAGAAATGGCTTTCATTGACTTGCATTACACTTAAAGATTGCCACTTTTCAGAATGATAAAATGTGCCAAAAGTGGCAAACGGCATCACTGTGATCAACAGACCCTTTAACCATTTAACCTCCAAGGGTTTTTCCCTTGAAAAAACAGATCAATTTTAACTTTTCAGCACTGTGTCCATTCATCTGCCAATAACTTTATCAATACTTATCACACTGAAATGATCTATAGCTTGTTTTTTAGCCACCAATTAGGCTTTCTTTGGGTGGTATTTTTTTGCTAAGAATTATTTTATTCTAAATGCATTTTAATGGGAATAATAAGAGAAGAAATTGAAAATTATTTGCACACTAAAACGTTTAAAATATTTCCGTAGTACAATGTATGGCGCCAATATTTTATTTTGAAAAAAAAAGGTGCATTTTTTCAGTTTTGCGTCCTTCACTGGTTACAGGCCCATAATTTAAAAAGTAACAGTAATATACCCTCTTAACATACATATTAAAAAAGTTCAGTCCCTAAGGTAATTATTTATGTGTTTTTTTATTGTATTTTTTTTTTAATACAAAAGTTTTATTTGGGAAACTATGGGAGTGTGGGAGGCAAGGGGTTAATTTTAAACGTATGTATAGGTCTAGTTATTAAAAAAACGTGTGTAGGTGTAATTTTACTATTTGGCCACAAGATGTCCTCGGGCATTAATGTCCTGTGCGTACTGTTAGGCCCCGTTCACACTTGCGGTTGTTTGCCAAACGGACCGGATGACCTGACCGGATCCGGACCGGATCCAGATCGGAACCGTACGGTTCTGATCCGGATCCGATCCGGATCCGGTCAGGTTGCATCAGGTGTCCATCAGGATGCGATCCGGATCCGTTTGGCAAAAGTAACGTTAAAAACAAAAAAAATGTTGGGGTCTGGGAGGTCAGCAGAAGGGGGACCTGTGGAATCGGGCCCTCTGCTGTTTAGCACTCACCTCCACCTGCGACATGCTGCCAACATCTCCGGATCCGGATCCAGCTGTGCTGCTCCACTCCAAAATGCTTGCCCATGTGTCCCCATCCAATATCGCCGCAACAATCCCCATAGGAAGTGGGGTAGAACATCCGGATTTCTCAGCCAGTGTGTTGTGCGCTCTCCGGTTCCCATTGGTTTGTATTGGCCGGATGGTGCAGTCCGGCTCCGCCCCGGATACGGCTGCCGGAGGAGCCGGATGAAAAAATAGCGCATGTTGGAACGGAGGCCGGAGTCCGGATCCGGCCCGGATCCGGTCCGGCTCCGGTTCGGCAGAACGGACGCATGTGAACGGACGCATAGGCTTTCATTGCTATGCCGTGCGTCCGTTCCGTCCGTTCTGCAAGCGGTGCGGCTCCGGCACGGCGATTCCGGAGGTCCACCGCAAGTGTGAACCGGGCCTTAGTACACAAACAAGAAGTAATGCGTGGACGCATTACTTTCGTTTTTTGTGAATGACTGCAGCATCTCATTGATGTCGGCGATCACTGACATTTATTTATTTATTTATTTATTTATATAGCGCCGACACATTTATTTATTTACACAGCGCTGTACAGAGTATATTGTCTTGTCACTAACTGTCCCTCAGAGGGGCTCACAATATAGTCCCTACCATAGTCATATGTATGTATCGTGTAGTGCATGTATGGTCTAGGGCCAATTTTTGGGGGGAAGCCAATTAAAGCAGACCCAAACCAAACATTTTTTTAATTAAAAATATTTAGTTGCAACACTCTGACACATACAAAGATAAATAAACACTCCTTCAAGCCTGTGAGCATTTCAGTGCATGCTTTTCAACCTTCTCTTTTCATAACTAGGCAGGCCTGGATTAACATCGCAGGAGCCTATAGGCACAGATGTCCTGGTATCCTAGACTTCACCCTCCATGAACGTAGAAGCCCCCACTGAACTGCACCACAAGTGTGCTGGCTGTCACAGCTGTCACTTCTCCCTTACCTACCCTGTCCTGTGTAGGTAGCAACAAGGGTCCCTTAATATTGAGTGTACCTCTGGCTACCTAATACTAAGTAGCTAGAGGTGCCCCCAGATATTAGGTAGCTAGTGGTGCCCCCGTCTGATGGGAGATCTGGTCAATGTAATGCCGAGAGCAGGGTGAGTAGCCTCTCATTCACACTCTCATAAGGACTCTGCATGGGGAAGGAGGGAGGGAGGCGCTCAAGAAGGGGAGTGAGCTGCCTTTTTATCATCAGGCGCCTGTAGGCATGAGCCTACAGTGCCTTATTGTAAATTCGGCCCTGTAACTAGGGTTATACTGGGGGCAGCCATTAGCAATTCCTCCATTGCTGGACACCATCTACTCTATCAGTTTGCCGGATTTTGTCCGGCAATTTGAAAGGAAGGGAGGAGTTTCTCCAATAAATGTAAAATATTTTATATTTGTCATCGTGCAACTGAAAAAAGGCTGCCATTTATTATTATAATTTAGAAAATAGATTTTATTTCTGAAATCTTGTATTTTTAATTTGGGTCCACTTTAACTTATCTGTATGTTTTTGGATGTGGGAGGAAACCGCAGTGCCCAGAGGAAACCCAAGCAGACACGTGGAGAACATACAAACTCCTTGCAGATGTTGACCTGGATGGGATTCGAACCGGGGACCGAGCGCTTGCAAGGCGAGAGCGCTAACCACCATGCCACCGTCAAACAAATGTATGCCCCTATTTTGTATGAGATTGTTGGCTGAGATTTGCTATGGATTGTAATATGGGGGTGAGAGCTAAGGGTAGTGAGGGGGGCCCAGTACGTTTGCCCAATATGGGGCCTAGACATTTCTGATGGCGGCCCTGAAAACACTGGTACAAAAGCACAAAGTATTTCTGCATCTGTTGTAGCTGAAGTATTGTTCCAGTCTTTTCTGAGCCTGGGTATAGTGAGACAGATGATTCCATTATTATTATTATTTATATAGCGCCGACATATTACGCAGTGCTGTACAGTGTGTATATATATCTATATCTATATATATATATATATATATATATATATATATATATATATATATATATATACATATATATATATATATATATATATATAGTCTTGTCACTAACTGTCCCTCAAAGGAGCTCACAATCTAATCCCTACCATTGCCATATGTGTATATTATGTAGTGTAAGTACTGTAGTCTAGGGCCAATTTTAGAGGGAGCCAATTAACTTATCCGTATGTTTTTGGAATGTGGGAGGAAACCGGAGTGCCCGGAGGAAACCCACGCAGACACGGAGAGAACATACAAACTCTTTGCAGATAGTGCCCTGGCTGGGATTCAAACCAGGGACCCAGCGCTGCAAGGCGAGAGAGCTAACCACTACGCCACAGTGCTGCTCATTCCATGTGAATCACGGATTTCTGGAGCTCTAGGAAGCACCACAATACTCTGCCAATCTTTCAGCAATTTCCTGCTCAGCAACAGGATTGCCAAGAATGAATCTCGGAACTTGCATAGCCATTATATCATCCCTAACAAGAGAGAAAAGGTGCTGCTTCATCACTAGCAATTAAATGTGAAGGCGAAGTGTGAAGTGTAGAAAGGACAGTGGGGGAGATTTAGCAAAACCAGTGCAAGAAGAACTGGGGACTTAGATCAATGCGTGGGAACTGCATTCCCATTCATTGATGTCCCCTGTAACGATCGGCGGCTAGAAGGAGCGCGGGAGCCAGCAGGAGCGCGCATCGACAAGTGACGGGTATATAGATCACTGAGACCCGTAGAGGGATTTTGCAGGGATGTAGATACTCCTCCCGGAAGAGGGGAAGTGGTTAATGCTAACAACAGATGAACATTTGTTCTTTTACGTTTTGATCCTCTCTGTGCTTGGGCCTGAATTGGAAATGCACAGAGGGACAGTAACCTCTCATTGCTGGTGAAGAATGGGTCCCCTGGATGAGATCGTTACTCATTGCGGATGGTCATTATACACTTTGCTACATTTTATGGTGTTCTACAGAACAGAAAACAGCGGGAGGGATCTCTGCCACGTGAACCCTGTAATATTCCCAATAATAACAAACACCTTTCACTTTCCCCATTCCAGCTGGACTCCGAAAAACTCCTGAACTCAGAACTTCCTCTCTGCTCTAAAAGATAAGCAACAGCATAATAACCTTTACAGAAAAACATTTCTTTATTACAGCTGATACAAATCCTGCAACAAATCTGCAGCGTGCCTACTTCCTGCTTTCATGAAAGCAGACACAGGATTAACATGTTTACAAATAAGCTACTCTGCCGAGGCAGCCAGTTGACACAGCTGAGTGTTCAGATTACACTGGTGATTAGTCACAGATGAGGGGGGAATTAGACAGGCTAAACTCTCTAAATACATACAGGGTGCATTTCTCTAGGTGTTCCTTCTGTCCTGCGTAAGAGTTCAGGTCCACTTTAAGTGGATGGAGAAAGGCAAAGTGAGTCGAAAAGCTATAGATGGAGACACATACATTGTTATTTTTTTATTTTGCCATAACATTTGTAAAGCAATACCTATTGGTAATCTGCCCACTCTAGTTGTGCTGTACGGCTGTATAAAATATGGAAGGTAATGGCAATAACTAACTCAGACCATGCGATTTTGAAGATTCTGCGCCACTAGCCCCGCCTACTGCATATTCCTTGGCCTAATACTGGCATCAGATTCCCACCCTGACCTCCCTCCTGCCTACAAGCACCTCCCATTCCAGTCAATCAGGTGATGGCACAGGGACTCCCACCTTGTGGCCTATTGTCTTTTCTGCTGTTGTCGGCAGGGCCGCTCAGGGCGCCTCAATATTCTACATAGAAGGGGGAACCGGGAGTTGTTTTGCGAAGTTTCAATCCCAAAATTGCAGCAAATCTCTGCTCCTGAGCCCCGTGCCCTCTAAGGTCCACTATAAGATCCAGCTTCAGGTCTCTGCACAGCCTGAACATCAGCAACGGGCTTCAAGTCAGCCTAAGCACTGGCAATGGGCCTCAGTCCAGTCTAAGCACCGGCAATGGGCCTCAGTCCAGTCTAAGCGCCGGCAATGGGCCTCAGTCCAGTCTAAGCGCCGGCAATGGGCCTCAGTCCAGTCTAAGCGCCGGCAATGGGCCTCAGTCCAGTCTAAGCGCCGGCAATGGGCCTCAGTCCAGTCTAAGCACCGGCAATGGGCCTCAGTCCAGCCTAAGCGCCGGCTACAGGCCTCAGTCCAGCCTAAGCACTGGCAATGGGCCTCAGTCCAGCCTAAGCACCAGCAACAGGCCGCAGTCCAGTCTAAGCACTGGCAATGGGCCTCAGTCCAGCCTAAGCACCAGCAACAGGCCGCAGTCCAGCCTAAGCATCAGCTACAGGCCGCAGTCCAGCCTAAGCACCAGCTACAGGCCGCAGTCCAGCCTAAGCACCAGCTACAGGCCGCAGTCCAGCCTAAGCACCAGCTACAGGCCGCAGTCTACCCTAAGCACCAGCTACAGGCCGCAGTCTACCCTAAGCACCAGCTACAGGCCGCAGTCTACCCTAAGCACCAGCTACAGGCCGCAGTCCAGCCTAAGCATCAGCTACAGGTCTCAGTCCAGCCTAAGCATCAGCTACAGGTCTCCGTCCAGCCTAAGCACCAGCAACATGCCTCAGTTCAGCCTAAGCACCAGCAACATGCCTCACTCCAGCCTAAGCAGCCGACCTCGGTCCAGCCTAAGCACCAGCTACAGGTCTCTGCCCAGCCTAAGCACCAGCAACAGGTCTCTGCCCAGCCTGAGCACCAGCTACATGCCTCAGTCCAGCCTAAGCACCAGCAATGGGTCTCTGCCCAGACTAAGCACCAGCTACAGGCCTCAGTCCAGCCTAAGCACCAGTTACATGCCTCAGTCCAGGCTAAGCACCAGCAACAGGTCTCAGTCCAGCCTAAGCACCAGCAACAGGTCACAGTCCAGCCTAAGCACCAGCAACAGGCCTCAGTCCAGCCTAAGCACCAGCAACAGGCCTCAGTCCAGCCTAAGCACCAGCAACAGGCCTCAGTCCAGCCTAAGCACCAGCTACCGGCCGCAGTCCAGCCTAAGCACCAGCTACCGGCCGCAGTCCAGCCTAAGCACCAGCTACCGGCCTCAGTCCAGCCTAAGCATCAGCTACCAGCCGCATTCCAGCCTAAGCACCAGCTACCGGCCTCAGTCCAGCCTAAGCACCAGCTACCGGCCTCAGTCCAGCCTAAGCACTGGCAACAGGCCTCAGTCCAGCCTAAGCACTGGCAACTGGTGCCTTAGTCCAGCCTAAGCACCAGCAGCAGGCCTCAGTCCAGCCTAAGCCCCAGCTACAGGCCTCAGTCCAGCCTGAGCCCCAGCTACAGGCCTCAGTCCAGCCTGAGCCCCAGCTACAGGCCTCAGACCAGCCTGAGCCCCAGCTACAGGCCTCAGTCCAGCCTGAGCCCCAGCTACAGGCCTCAGTCCAGCTTAAGCACCACCTACGGGCCTCAGTCCAGCCTAAGCACTGGCAACGGGCCTCAGTCCAGCCTAAGCACTGGCAACGGGCCTCAGTCCAGCCTAAGCACTGGCAACGGGCCTCAGTCCAGCCTAAGCACTGGCAATGGGCCTCAGTCCAGCCTAAGCACCAGCTACAGGCCTCAGTCCAGCCTATGCACCAGCAATGGGCCCCAGTCCAGCCTAAACACTAGCAACAGGCCGCAGTCCAGCCTAAGCACCAGCTACAGGCCTCAGTCCAGCCTACGCACCAGCAACAGGTCTCTGCCCAGCCTGAGCATCAGCTACAGGCCTCAGTCCAGCCTGAGCACCAGCTACATGCCGCAGTCCAGCCTAAGCACCAGCAACAGGCCTCAGTCCAGCCTAAGCACCAGCTACAGGCCTCAGTCCAGCCTAAGCACCAGCAACAGGTCTCTGCCCAGCCTGAGCATCAGCTACAGGCCTCAGTCCAGCCTAAGCACCAGCTACAGGCCTCAGTCCAGCCTATAAACCAGCAACAGGCCGCAGTCCAGCCTAAGCACCAGCAACAGGCCCCAATCCAGCCTAAGCACCAGCAATGGGCCCCAGTCCAGCCTGAACACTAGCAACAGGCCTCAGTCCAGCCTAAGCACCAGCAACAGGTCTATGTCCAGCCTAAGCACCAGCTACAGGCCTCAGTCCAGCCTATGCACCAGCTACAGGCCTCAGTCCAGCCTGAACACTAGCAACAGGCCTCAGTCCAGCCTAAGCACTAGCAACAGGTCTCAACTCCCACTGCTCCTTCCTACTGCGCGTGCCCTAGTGGCTGCAGCTCAAGCGCTTTGAGCCCGTCAGGAGAAAAGCGCAATATAAATGTTCTGTGTCTGTCTTAAGCTACACAAAATAGAACAAAAAGCCACTCATTCCATGTCTGATCACAAAACACAAGGATGAGCCCAGATACCAGCTCTGGAGTCCTGCTAGATGCAGCCTTGGAAGAGCACAAGAGCTGAGGAGAACGTGCGTCTGTGTTTGTGTGTCAGCTGTGCAGCAGGCTCTGAGGACAGTCCGAGCATCCCTGCACCACCAAACTCCCTCCAGCATACATACCAGGTTTTGAGGACACTCCGACCATCCCTGCACCACCAAACTCCCTCCAGCATACATAGCAGGCTCTGAGGACAGTCCGACCATCCCTGCACCACCAAACTCCCTCCAGCATACATAGCAGGCTCTGAGGACAGACCGACCATCCCTGCACCACCAAACTCCCTCCAGCATACATAGCAGGCTCTGAGGACAGTCCGACCATCCCTGCACCACCAAACTCCCTCCAGCATACATAGCAGGCTCTGAGGACAGTCCGAGCATCCCTGCACCACCAAACTCCCTCCAGCATACATAGCAGGCTCTGAGGACAGTCCGAGCATCCCTGCACCACCAAACTCCCTCCAGCATACATAGCAGGCTCTGAGGACAGTCCGACCATCCCTGCACCACCAAACTCCCTCCAGCATACATAGCAGGCTCTGAGGACACTCCGACCATCCCTGCACCACCAAACTCCCTCCAGCATACATAGCAGGCTCTGAGGACAGTCCGACCATCCCTGCACCAAACTCCCTCCAGCATACATAGCAGGCTCTGAGGACAGTCCGACCATCCCTGCACCACCAAACTCCCTCCAGCATACATAGCAGGCTCTGAGGACAGTCCGAGTATCCCTGCACCACCAAACTCCCTCCAGCATACATAGCAGGCTCTGAGGACAGTCCGACCATCCCTGCACCAAACTCCCTCCAGCATACATAGCAGGCTCTGAGGACAGTCCGACCATCCCTGCACCACCAAACTCCCTCGCGCATACATAGCAGGCTCTGAGGACACTCCGACCATCCCTGCGCCAAACTCCCTCCAGCATACATAGCAGGCTCTGAGGACAGTCCGACCATCTCTGCACCACCAAACTCCCTCCAGCATACATAACAGGCTCTGAGGACAGTCCGACCATCCCTGCACCACCAAACTCCCTCCAGCATACATAGCAGGCTCTGAGGACACTCCGACCATCCCTGCACCACCAAACTCCCTCCAGCATACATAGCAGGCTCTGAGGACACTCCGACCATCCTTGCACCTCCAAACTCCCTCCAGCATACATAGCAGGCTCTGAGGACACTCCGACCATCCCTGCACCACCAAACTCCCTCCAGCATACATAGCAGGCTCTGAGGACACTCCGACCATCCCTGCACCACCAAACTCCCTCCAGCATACATAGCAGGCTCTGAGGACAGTCCGACCATCCCTGCACCACCAAACTCCCTCCAGCATACATAACAGGCTCTGAGGACAGTCCGACCATCCCTGCACCACCAAACTCCCTCCAGCATACATAGCAGGCTCTGAGGACAGTCCGACCATCCCTGCACCACCAAACTCCCTCCAGCATACATAGCAGGCTCTGAGGATACTCCGACCATCCCTGCACCACCAAACTCCCTCCAGCATACATAGCAGGCTCTGAGGACAGTCCGACCATCCCTGCACCAAACTCCCTCCAGCATACATAGCAGGCTCTGAGGACAGTCCGACCATCCCTGCACCACCAAACTCCCTCCAGCATACATAGCAGGCTCTGAGGACAGTCCGACCATCCCTGCACCACCAAACTCCCTCCAGCATACATAGCAGGCTCTGAGGACAGTCCGAGCATCCCTGCACCACCAAACTCCCTCCAGCATACATAACAGGCTCTGAGGACAGTCTGACCATCCCTGCACCACCAAACTCCCTCCAGCATACATAGCAGGCTCTGAGGACAGTCCGACCATCCCTGCACCACCAAACTCCCTCCAGCATACATAACAGGCTCTGAGGACAGTCCGACCATCCCTGCACCACCAAACTCCCTCCAGCATACATAGCAGGCTCTGAGGACAGTCCGACCATCCCTGCACCACCAAACTCCCTCCAGCATACATAACAGGCTCTGAGGACAGTCCGACCATTCCTGCACCACCAAACTCCCTCCAGCATACATAGCAGGCTCTGAGGACAGTCCGACCATCCCTGCACCACCAAACTCCCTCCAGCATACATAGCAGACAACAGGACTTAAAGGGGCACTACAGCGAAAAACTGTAAAATTTCAAATATGTGCAAACATATACAAATAAGAAGTACATCTTTTTCCAGAGTAAAATGAGCCATAAATTACTTTTCTTCTATGTTGCTGTCACTTACAGTAGGCAGTAGAAATCTGACAGAAGTGACAGGTTTTGGACTAGTCCATCTCTTTATAGGGGATTTCAAGGATATATTTATTTTCAAAAGCACTTAGTGAATGGCAGTTGCTCTGTCCAACTGCCAAAATACTGTGTAGCGAGCAGGGAGGCTGGCCAGCATCATTGTTTAAATCCTTATTAGGGAATATCTTTATAAAGAATAAAATCCTTTCTGAGAATCCCCTATGAAGAGATGGACTAGTCCAAAACCTGTCACTTCTGTCAGATTTCTACTGCTTACTGTAAGTGACAGCAACATAGGAGAAAAGTCATTTATGGCTCATTTTACTCTGGAAAAAATGTACTTATTTATATATGTTTGCACATATTTTAAATTTTACAGTTTTTCGCTGTAGTTCCCCTTTAAGTGAATGGGGAGTCAGTGACATAAGGAGGGAAAAAGACAGAAGAAACACAAGGATCTCGGATCAGAATCTGGAACACAGAACCAGTCATAGATGGAGAATAAAAGGAAGTAGATTATAATAAAACGCATTACACGCTGCCATAACCTTCCCCATTCAGCTCAGCTGTAATAACCACTAACCACACTCAAATAAACTTTATTGGCCTTCATACAGGTTCACACTTCAACAAGTACATATTTATTTATGGGCTGTGAAATACTGCTGGCAGCGCACGTACGCCTTCCAGGTGTACCGGCTCCAAGTGACACGCAGCAACGCACGTCCAGGTGGACCTTAAAGAGGAGCTTTAACCAACGACTGAACTTCATCCCAAACAGTAGCCGATACCCCCTTTCCCATGACAGTTCTTTACCTTTACTCAAATAGATTAGTGGGGTCTGTATGGCTGATATTGTGGTGAAACCCCTCCCACAGTGTGATGTCATGACCATGGTCCTGACAGTTTGCTGTCTGTGAACCTTGTTGCATTGTGGGAGAGAACGTCTTTTTCCAACTGGCAAGCAAGCAGTATCTTTCCCTCTCAGTAAACAAACATTCCATACAGAACACCTTATAGAACTAAAGATGTCACCACCAGAGATACATTTCAGAATGTAAATCAGGGAGAGGAAAGATGTTACAATGTGCAAACTGACGAAATAATCTATAATGCAATTTTATTCATTATGTTATTTTCACTGCAGGTCCTCTTTAAAGGGAACCTGAAGCGAGAAGTACGTGGAGGCTGCCATATTTATTTCCTTTTAAACAATACCCGTTACCTGTCAGTACTGCTGATCTCTTTGGCTGCAGTAGTGTCTGAGTAACACACCTGAAACAAGCCTGCAGCTAATCCAGTCAGACTTCAGTCAGAAACACCTGATCTGCTGCATGCTTGTTCAGGGTCTATGGCTAAAAATATTGAGGCAGAGGATAAGCAGAACTAACAGGCAACTGGTATTGTTTAAAAATAATTAAATATAACAGCTTCCATATTAATCTTACTTTGCATATAATGTGTAACGCACAACTAGGGTAGTTTGGTTGTGCATGGTAATCATACCATGCACAATCTCGTTTTACCGGTTTTGGGGGCGGGGCTACCTGGGGGTGGGGCGACGTAGCTTCGGGGATGCGACTCAGTGGCAAGCGCACAAACAGCAGGGGATAAGTAAATGCTCACTTGCCGAGTCCTGCATGCTGTACTGGCTTTATTCTTCTTCCTGTTCTTGCACACATTCCCCTGAAACAGCGCCCCCTGGGTGCTATTACAAGGAGATGACCCAAGAACAGGATGTAGAATGAAGCCAGTGCAGCGTGCAGGACCCAAAAAGTGAGTATTTACTTATTCCCGCCGCCGCTTCCCTCCTCAAGCAGCAGTAATCGGGTGTCGCTGCTCACAGTGAAGACTTGCTGCCGGTTTCTATTGGGAGTGATAACACAGGGTTACTGCTGCTTGGCCAGCAGGTGGATTTCCTCAGTTTTTCCCCCTCCCAGTCCGACACTGATGGTTTGATTCATTACAGCTCCTCTTTAAAGAGAACCTGAACTGAAAATAAAAAGTCAAAATAACCATACTTACCTCCTGTGTAGTCTACTCCTCAATCTCTTTCTCCTCTCCTGAGTCCCATTTGTCCACTGTGATCGATGGAATTCTCTGTTCTCCCATTTTCAAAATGGCCATTACCCCCCTAACCGCTTCCTGGTCAGCACACTGTTAAACTGTCATATCACCCACTTGAGCCATAGGGAAACATGGACATTACCTTGCACATTCAGTTGTAACTGACAGCTGCTGATATATAACTGACAGCAACTGGTATATTTCAGTTCTGACAAAATATTGTCAGAACTGGAAGGGATCACTATAAAGGGACCCATACACCTAACGATTTTCCCGCCGATATACAGCAGATTCGATTACTGTGATCGAATCTGCTGTGAAATCGTTGCGCAAACGCTGACAGAACGATCGATTTCCGTCCGAAATCAATCGTTCCCAACGATTCCCGTTGAGGCGTCCATGCGGAAGATTTTGCTCGATCGTCGGCGGGTCGGGTGTGCGTCGATAGCGGCGTTCGAATGCCCGACGATCGACGCAATACAGCGGCAATACATTACCTGCTCCAGCCGGCGCGAGTCCCCGCTGTCTTCTTCTCCGCTGGGCTCCGAGGTTGGCAGGCTTCACACTTCCTGTCCCCGCAGGAAGTTCAAACAGTAGAGCGCCCTCTACTGTTTAAACTTCCCCGGACAGGAAGTGAAGCTGGAGCCCTGGAGCTGAGTGCGGAAAAGAAGACAGCGGAGACCGGGGGGACTCGCACCAACCGGATCAGGTAATGTATGTCTGGGGGGAGGGGGGGTGGTGTGGGGATGGGCGGCAGCTTCACATATTGTGATCGGTTTTATGCTGAAATCGATTCACAATCTGTTTGCAGTAAAGGCAGCCATACGATCCCTCTCTGATCAGATTCGATCATTGAAGGATCTATCTGTTGGTCGATCTGATGGCAAATCGACCGGTGTTTGGCCACCTTAAGAAGAAAATGGTGAGCTTCTGAGGGGAACTGACGGTGAGGTAAATATGTAATATTCATTTGCAGCTACGTCATGTGTTTAGTTTAAATAATTTTACTCACTTCAGGTTCCCTTTAACTTATGGTATTTGTTTGCGCTTATTATTTTCAGCTGAGCTAAACCTTATTTCACAAATGAGCATTTCATAGGTGGAGACCCTACGATGCCAACATTACACATCATTTTGGATTTTTCATCTAAGAAAGTCCAATGTTGCCTAAATCCTGAGTGAAAGAAGGGATTATGTTGGGGAAAAATTCAGTAAAGATAAATAAAGATGAAGACAAGGAGGGAATAATGCGAATGATGCCTGTTCAGATGACATAATCCCGCTTTCGTGAAATCCAATCGTTGTGAAATGGGGGAGATTCTCTCGCTGGGTTGGGAAGAGGTACAGTTTAGCAGACAGTAAGTAAATTGGTCCCAGTGATTCTACTAAATCACTCCTAAATCTAATTAGCTCCATCGCGAGGAAAACGCAAGCTCATCGGGGAAGAATGCAGAGAGCAGATGGCTTTCCGAGATGCATGTGTCAGGACTGAAGTGTAATGGAGAACTTTAATTATCATTATCTGCAAAGCTCCAATGTATTATGTAATTTGGGGGGAGCCAGTTAACTTGCTAAATTCTTCTCTTTTGGATGTGGGAGGATCCAGAGTGCCAGGAGGGGACGGAGTTTGGAACTTGGGAACCTGGCTCTACAAGGGTTTGCGGGTGTTACACAAAGGATACCTGCAGAGTTTTACACCCGAGCGGTACAAAGCCAGCATTGCAAACATTTTGGACACCCCTCCTCTATAGGATCCTCCTCTTAGGTGAGTACTGTATATTCTGGCGTATGAGACTACTGTTTAACCCTTGAAAATCTTCTGAAAAGTCGGAGGTCGTCTTATACGCCGGGTGTCATTGACGCCGGGTAATACGCGATGCTGATACCCGATGCGCGTACGCGACATGCTGATGTTTAATTATCGGGTGCTGGAGATTCGTCGGTGGCCACATATGCTGGGGAAAGCTCATGCCTTACGCCACAAGGTCTGGGACGCCCAGGGTATGGAAGAAAGACGCACAGTGCCCATAAAACACGCCTCTTCCACCCGTCTGGCTCGCCCTATCCTGTTACTGCATTTTCGAGATCTGAGAGGCAGAGGAGGAGGTAAATAGGATGCAAAGGTGGGCCAGAAGGGAGAAAGTGGTGTGTTTTATGGGCACAGCGCAATCTATTCTTCCATACCGCTCTGATAAACAGGGAGATAAGGAGAGATGATTAATCCGCTTAGGGAGAGTTGACCAATCCAACCAGTCATCCGCCTATATACCGCTATATACTGGGTACCGCATACAGTACACAGCACCAGTATCTGTTCATACATAGCACCAGTATATGATTTTTTTTAATGTTTATTTTGTGTGCGTTGGAAGAGGGGTAGTCTTATACGGCGAGTATATGTCAAACTATGTTTTAACTGGAAAAGAGGGTGTCGTCTTATACGTTGGAAAATATGGTATGTCTTTTTTAACCAAAGGCTTGCACCAACATTGGTCTCTGCAGGGAGCTGCTGAGAGACTGATTCCTTACCTGGGACCCGCCGGCACAAGGGATGACGCAGGCCAACAGGTTGGCTACCAGGTTCTCCAGGGAGATGTTCAGGCTGTCCACGTAGACCGTATAAATCAGCCCAAGGCAGGCCTGGACAGAGGAGAGAAGGTTAGCAATACCTCTATTCACACAGAAGGAAGCAGTAAGATCGGCACATGGCTTCAGCAGACTGCAGCAATGCAGAACTCATAGCAGACCACTCAGACTTCTATCAAAAGGATGCAGCACTCACCCTGAAAATCTCAGCATAATCTAACCGCGACACCAGCACCAGGCTTTTAGGGGCAAAAACTTGAGCAGGTTGTATTAAACCAGAATCCTCGTCATCTCCATCGCTGTGACTGCGCTTTGATCCCTGAAAAACACAAAAGTCATACAAGTAAATATATTTTTAATCACATTAGCTTGCCTTCTAAAAAGTATATAGTTTAACCTATGCTTTTAACCTATTAAACCCATTTTGACCTGAGTCAGCCGAACTCATAGTGCTGTAAATTCTTGGAATGCTTTGACCTCTCTCTGCTAGCAGAGGATATAGAAACTGAAAGCAGAAGTCCTCTATTAAGTGGCCATAAATATATCTTACAGCAGTACTAATTAGAAGCAAAGAAATGTATCAAATAAGAAAAATACATTGGATAAAATAAATTGGCCTGGAGCACTTGCAAGCCACTAAATAAATTGGCTATTGGTTAATTAGTGATGCCTCAGAGGCTTCTCTAATCCTCATTGACCCCTCCACTGGGACCTTCTACTTCACGCCTGCGGTCCCCTAGGTGTGTACAAGCATGGTGCGCAGGCTCCAGTGGGGATTACACCTGCGCATTAGCATGTACGCGCTCAAGCAAGGAAGAAACCGCCGCACACGAGCGCTTCCATGCTACTGCGCTGGCCACAGTTTATGTCTGTGCAATGGCGCTGCGCTAGTGCACAGGAGGGGAGCTAAGCCTTGAGCAATATCCAACATTAATGTTCAATATTTTCTAAAGGTCCCAGTGAAGGAACAGAGGGTGTAAGAAGATTGGGAAAGCCTACGGAATATACAAAGGCGTCCCTCTACTGAGGTAAGTATGCAATTTTTCTTTCACTTCAGGTACTCTTCAGGTATAAGTTGGTTTCCTCCGGGCACTCCGTTTTCCTCACACATCCCAAAAACATACAGATGAGTGAATTGGCTTCCCCCTAAATCGGCCCTAGAGTATGATACATACATAGACATCTGACTATGGCAGGGATAACAGGGCTGTGGAGACAGAGTTGAGGAGTCAGAGTCATTTTGGGTACCTGGAGTCGGAGTTGGAGTTTGAGTCAGATGATTTTTGTACCAACTCAATAGCCCTGGGGATAAGGGCCGCTCCTAATCAGGCTGCAACTGAAATGAAACCAACAGAGACGTGCAGCGCCCCCCAGAGACTTATGCTACATACACACTTGAGATAAAAGTCTTTGGAAAATGAAAGATCACAGCCCAATGTTACCCCCTTCCATGTAGTATGAGAGCCATACTCTACACAGTCTTTTCTATGGAGCTGAACCCCACATCAGATAGAAATCTTTGCAAGATGCTGCACACACAGATGCTGTACAGACACAAAAGATCAGTATCTGCAAAAGATCTGTTCCTGCCAATTGCAATGATAGTCTATGAGATCTGCAGATCATTATACACACCTTGTTTAACAGGCAATCATCTGCAGATCAGATCCAGCAGGGTGGATTTTCAGATCTGCAGATGATTGCGAGATATGCAGATGAAGTCTGTTAAACAAGGTGTGTATAATCTGCAGATCTCATAGACTATGAATGCATTTTGCAGGAATGGATCTTTGGCAGGAACGGATCTTTTGCAGATACTGATCTTTTGAATGTGTACAGCATCTTTGTGTGCAGCATCTTGCACAGATTTTTATCTGATGGGGAGTGCAGCTCCATAGAATAGACTGTGTAGAGTATGGCTCTCATACTACATGGAAGGGGGTAAAATTGGTCTGTGATCTTGCCTTTTCCAAAGACTTTTATCTCAAGTGTGTATGCAGCCTTAAATACACACCTTGAAATCAAATCAGATGCAAACTATGCACTAAACCCAAAACTAGATAAATTAAATGCAAACTGATGCACATGAATGCAGCTAGCCACAAGTAGACTTACATTTTTGTACAACAGGAGGTAATGGCAGCGCTTCCAAATACAGGCTGCACCCAAATTGACCAGCTGCATAATGTGCAGAGCCCAATACACGGGCAGATTACACAAATTGCATTTAAAACAGAACCAGTGAATGGAGGACGTTAGCTTCCAAAAACAGTTAGCGCGCAGATTGTTCAGTACTAGACTCTTCCACCACGATGATGGGTCCCCACGGAAGAGATCTTAGTTGGAGGAACTAACAATTAATTAACCGTCTAATATACTCTTTACAGCCCGCCGGAAAATGTTGGCACTATATTAATGTGACGCCGTCGATATGACCTATCGAATGCGTCATGGAGTTACGAACGCCAGTTCTTCGCAAACCAACCAAACTGACAGTTTTTGGTTTAAATACACTTTTTTTTCCCTTCGCCAAAGGGCTGGAGAAATCTTTTCATGGTCAGTTAATTAGCCTCCTGTGAACAGATTCTCTGCCAGCACAGGGGACCCCCTGAGGTGTTTATGACCTCATCCATCAGGTGAAGGGTAGAGTAGATATCAGTTGACAGAAGCTCATAAAGTGTAGCTTTCTCCAGCCTGATCGGCCCCAGTCTCAGCATGAGATCTGACACCTCGGCTGCTCCCTGAGCTTCAAAAGACTTCTGACCTTTAGGAAAACCTGCTGTGACCTCAGGAATCCCAATATTCATATGTTCTCCATATTTCCTTCATAATTCCTGGCATAGCAGACCTCCCTGGCTATGAAATCTGCACAGGTTATGGGACTCCACAGGGCGCTGGTTCTGACAGGTTTCCGGACCAATCGGACTGCCAGATCTAGCGTAAGACTGTTTTAAAATAACCCTCTAATACCCCAGGGGTCTGATCCCCCAAGTTTGGTATCAACGTTCTTGATAAATTCTGACAAACCTAAAAATGTTATTAGATTTAACATAACTTGTACGGTTTGCAGATGAGCACACCTATCATGATTCAGGTAAATTCTTGCCTCTATGAGAGGGGCAGAGACCTCCTGTTCCAAAGAGGTGTGTGATCCACGCCCCCTAACCCCTCCTTGCTGGAGTAGGGGCTATAACCACACAGAGCCCAGAAAGCTCTGAGTCCTTTACCTTCAATCTGATGCCTAGTAACATCCTGGCAGCCCGCAAGGACACCGGCCAAAACCTCCATCTTGGAACTTTCTAACAAAGGCCTGTTGGCCGCATGGCAACCGCCATTTTGGACATTACGCCAAAGACTTGCGATTGCCGCATGGACTACCAATAACGGTATTTGAACTGTGTATATTCAGACATTCTGTTCCTTTTCCTCTTTTCTCTCTGTCAATCAATCTGTTCTAAAATAAGCTGTGTGTATGTAGTTTAGAAATAAACTAACGATTTTTATCGTTCAGTCTTGTGCCTGTTCTGGTCATATGATTGCTGCTATAACGAATCTGCCCTCTGAAGAGTCAGTCATACTACCGCATTGTTTTATGGTTTGCTTATAAATTGTTGATTTGCTAGCTAGGTTGTAAATAACCGTTTCTTCCTTCTAGGATTAGCTAGTACCAGATTTCCTGTGCGAAATCGATAACTTTCGTTTCTCGATTGTAAACACAATTCGAGATTGCATCATATAGGGACCCAGTAACCTTTCTTTAACATCACATTGCTCACAGTCTTTAAGCCGTCGGAAGTGACTATTCCCCAAACAGTGACTGGAGCGTGTTGAACGTGATTGGGCTGGCTACCGTATTATGATAGCGTTGGGGTCTCTTCGCCCCAGTTGGAGACTGTCTGCTCCATTCATCCAATCAGACAGTGGTGGCAGTTTACCCGATTTCCAGCGCGAAATCGATATTTTTAGTTTACCGATTGTATATACAATCAGAATTGTACATGTATGGGCACCTCCAACCAATCTTAACCGTTTACTACGCACACAGTGAATTTGCCTCCAGCAGTCTCTAGTGCATGAGACCTGCATGGCAACAGTGGCCTAGTAATACGGGATTGGTGGATGTTTGTCCCATTACATATTGTCGGCAGCTGCGCGACCAATCTTTATTGTCAGTCTGTTCACCGTACTTCCTGCGTATGCTAACGGGAGCAGATTAGACGGGATTGGCACGCTCTGTCGCCCTTTTCTTCTTACCTCTGACGATCCAGCAACCGGTCTCGTTGTCCGTCTGCGCCCGTACTTCCTGCGTACGCTAACGGGAGCAGATCTCGACGGGATCGCGGGGCTGGATTGTCACAATTAACACTAAATAATAATAATAAGTGTAGGTGGCAGCCTTATTTTACAACCTGCCTTGTACAATGTGGAGAACAGGAAGACAACATCATATTTCCAGTAATGTGGGGGACAAAAGCAGTCAGTATGAAAAGTCCCCCAGTGACACATTAGAAGGAGTGCAGAGAAGACTTGGTTAATGCGCCCCCTGTACAGACGAGCACACATGTTCTGCAGGAGGATTTATCCTTATTTCATAGCCTGGAATGAGTCCAGAGATTTATCGGTGTCTGAGCTCCCAGCAGATCTGTGCAGGCTTTGTTGCCGCATGGTTAGTTTGATCTCTCTGGATCAGGTCTGCTCGCTGCCCCCTCCTGACAGGGAGGGATAATTCACATTATAAGGCTGTCCCCTTGCTCAGGGTCACACTGTAAAAAGTATAATTTACCAGAAAGGCAGACAGTTTCATATCTACAACATGAGCCGCATATCTGATCTGTCATCTCCGCAGTGTAACGTGGGAACCACATGGTCTGTACAGGAAGCAGTCGGGGAATGTTCTGCCATGCAGAGTTGGAATGGAGTATACACGGCCCCAGGGCCGGCTGTAGACTTTTTGCTGCCAGAGGCAATCCTGTGAGAATGCCCCCCCCCCCCGATTTAGAATGATCGCACAGCAAACGACAATTTACTCTGCTTCATTTAATGTTCTCACATGACATGCTGCAGCTCAATACAATAACACACTGGCTGGCTGGGAGTCTGTGACAAACACACTGCCAACCCTCAGCCACTCCATTCCTCCTCAGGAAGGTACACACAATACACAAATGCTGCCCCTGAAATCTCTGCGCCCGATGCAAATGTTTCACCTTGCTTCATGAGAGAAACGGCCCTGCACGGCCCACCAGATATTCAGGTTATGAGTATCTGTCACCAGGGGTGTAACTTACATAGCTGCCCCCCCCCCCCCCCCAAAAAAAAAAAAATTTGACAGGCAGCCTAACCCCACCCCACCTCCCAAACTGTGTGGAGACACCCTGTGTATGTGTTTACGAGTGTCCCCCCCCGGCACCCCTCAAAATCTGCAGAGCAGTGGCAGCAGAGTGTAATACTCTAATTTATTCCATCAGGACAGGTCCTCTTCATTCCTTTGTGTAGGCACGCTGTGCAGCCTATTAGCTTGTGGCTCCTGACACTTTATATGTGACAGGAAGCTACAAGCTAATAGAGTGAAGAGGACCTGTCCCGCCAGAAGTATTACGCTTTGCTTTGCTGCCACTGCACTGCAGAATTTGAGGCGTGCCGGGGGGGTGAGGGGTGGGGGGGGGGGAGAGACGGAGACTTGGGAGTTGGGACTCGGGAGAGCGCGCACGCGCACATGCACGCACACACACACACACGCACGCTCGCTGGGGTGGTGAGGAAGGGGGAATTGCCTGCCGAATTTTGCTGCGAGGCCTGGGCTATGCAAGTGCTTCCCCTGGTGACAGGTACTCCTAACCTGAATATCTGGTGCGTGAAAAATATGTGAAAGATCAGCAGGGCTGCCAGTACTCTGGTAATGTTTAAAAGGAAATAAATATATCAGTCTCCATATCCTTCTCATTTTAGGTGTCCTTTAAAGCGGACGAAACCTTAAAACATCCTCTCTGCTCTTAGACAAGCAACAGCTGTAACAAAGAAATGTTTTTTCGGTAAAGGTTATTTTGCGGATACAAATCCTGCAATAAATCTGCAGTGTGTCTACTTCCTGCTTTCATGGCAGCAGACATAAAGTTAACATCCTGTATTTACAAATTAGCTGCTCTACCGAGGCAGCTAGCGGACACAGCTGAGAGATCAAATTACACTCACAGATGAGGGGGAGTTAGACAGGCTAAACTCTCTGAAAACATACAGGGTGTATTTCTCTGTTTTCCTTCTGTCCTGTGCAAGAGATCAGGTCCACATTAACACATCCTGTAGTTCTCCCTAAATCTCTCAGTGATATGATTGCTGCGTGACCGGTCCTCAGCTCTCTGTACTTTACATTCTCCACTTTCCAAGCTGTCTGTCAGGGTCAAGTTAATAAGACGAGTGTCGAATATCTCTCCGGCATATCAAATACAATTTGCCTAATGAGTATAAAATATGCTACTTTGTAACCGCAGTCAATCCTTGTAATGAGGGCAACAGTTCACTCTTAACTGGGTAGATCATTCTAATGTATTGTGAAGGGCTCTGCAGGTCTGACCATCAGCAGGGGGTACAGAGGTGAAACTGTAGCCTACAAAGCATTAAGCTGAGCCTGTGGAACTTGTCCCTTGTTAGAAAGTTAAAGCTAAATGTGAAAGGTAAGGATTCAGATCTAGATTAGAAATTCTTGAACATTTTGGTGACACAAACAAGTCATCGCTAGCATCCCTCCAGCCCAAATAAAGTCCTTGGTGCAATGGCTGGATAGTGTACTATATAAGGGCTCTGCCTCTGACACGGGAGACCTGGGTTCCAATCTCAGCCCTTCCTGTTCAGTACACTGGCCCCTATTCAGTAAAGAGACCTTGGGCAAGACTCCCCAACACTGTTACTGCCTATAGAGCGTGTCCTAGCGGCTGCAGCTCTGACGCTTTGCGTTCGACAGGAAAAAAGCAAAATATTCCATAAATGTTCTATGTCTTGTCATGTTCCTTTTCAATCCAGATCATCTCCCTGGCACAGTAATGCCCCTGCAGAAAGCAACTGCAACAAGCTGATGAGCAGGTACAGTGCACATGAGTAGTGAAAGAACAGTGCGGTGGTGTAATGATTAGCGCTCTCGCCTTGCAGCTCCTGGTTGGAATCCCAGCCAGGGCACTACCTGCACAGAGTGTGTATGTCCTCCCTGTGTCTGTGTGGGTTTCCTGTAGGCACTCTGGTTTCCTCCCCTATTGCAAACACATATATAAAAGTTAATTGGATTACCTCTACATTGTCCCTAGACTACGATGGACATTTGACTATATATGGGATTAGATAGTGAGCCCCTCTGAGGGACAGTTAGTGACATAACAGTATACTCTGTACAGCGCTGCAGAAGAGGTCGAAGCTATATAAAAATATAAAATACTAAATATAAATACTAAAAAACAATAAAGGGTGGATGTAGGGAAGGTGCCAGAAAAAAAAGCACAGATAGCAAATGCAAATAACAGAAATGTCCCATTTTAGATAAGATAAGGACACTATGACCAGAAAATAATTGAATCTCCTCCTCCTCACTTTGAGAAGTTTAGGCAGTGATGTACGCCTGTTAATTATCTAGGTGATGTATGCTGTGGGAGGGACAATAATCTGTGAAATAAGCAGTAAATGAACACTATGCTGGGTTGCATCACAGAGAAAATGTAAAGATGGAAACCAGTAGAAATATTTTGTTTCTTTTTTTTAGATCACATTGCTCTTAGGTAAGCTAAATACATCACTTTTATTGGATGATTTATTTAAAAAATGTTCAGTGAATATGAAGTTTCATCTCAATTTAAGTGCCATTTGAGTCCTTCCAAACCCCCAGATAGCAGCATGTGGTGGCCTATGTGCCCCCCCCCCCCCATACTGTATACGAGTATTAGGGTAGAAATTGCCCCTTCTCTCTACCAAAATAGCAACAGAAGGGTGGCCTCTACACCTCCCCCCTCCGTTATTACAGTGGTAGGGTTGCTGTAGTCCATTACCCCTTCTTACTTTAAAGGGGGCATCGGGACCCTTGCCTGGTGTTGCTAAGTGAATGGCAGAGTTTTGGCCAAGGATTTTGTCATCCTGAGTGACACAGCTTTCATAGCCTTTCCCCCTCAGTCATAGGCCCAATCTCCTGTAATAACAAGTAGCCAAAGGTGTCCCCCCCAAAAAAAAATAGGTAACCATCCAGTATAGGAAGGTAGCCAAAGGTGTACCCCCACAATATAGGAAACCACCCCCAGTTTACGTAGTCAAAGTGTCCCCCTGTATAGGTAGCCAAAGGTGACACCCCTTCCCCCCCAATAGGGCATGGGTGTCAGTGGGGGTATGTAGCTTCATGCTGCCTCCCCATCCCCAAAACTCACAGACCTGCAGATCAGGGGTGACCCCTAAGAGAAGAGAGCAGCACTCAGTACCCGTGCGACACACACAGGAAATAAGCAATGACTTCTCTTCCACCACTGAAGTGTACTCCATGGACCATGGTTACTGCACCACTCTCCCCTCTGTCCACATTGTCAATGATCTGAGGTCTGTGTGTGAGTGACGGGGAGGCAGAGGGGGGCGGGGGCATGCAAGTCACAGGCAGGACAACCAAGTCCGCATGGGAGGCCCCTGCTGAGGGTGAGGACCCAAGTGGCCGATTGGTCCGCCTGGGTCAAGCTGCACCCCCGGTGAACAGGAGTTCTGTTGGTTGCACATGCCAGTAATTTCTGATTATTATTCCTATAGCTCGGGAAAATGACAGGGACACTTGACTTTCCAGACTGCTTCATTTTAGTGAGACACCTGCAAGAGCAAAACACCAACATTGATCATCCCGGGAGTCAGCGCATAATCCCCCTGCAGGCTAGCGGAGTGCTCTCATCCACGCACCCCGCAGTGTTTAGTGCTGTTGCTAGCAACAAAGGACTTGTGAACGGGACAGATGACCGCTCTGAATTCCTATCAGGAAGAACCTCTGTGAAGTAATTATTCATCCGCTGCAGAGTCATGTAAACAGCCGCCGCTGGAACAGCTACACAGCGGGCCGCCACCTCTGGAAGTTATACTAAAAAGGATCCATCCTCTATAATAAAACCCCTGTGTCTCTGCGTCCCGTGTGTGTGTCCCTGCGTTTGCGCTACTGCGCATGTGCTGCGGGGATATCCTTTGGGCAGGGAGCAGGACGGGCCAGTGGGCCGCCGAGCGGTCACAGGGGAGGGAGGGGGCGTTCCAACACAGACCTAGAGTCCCTTTTTAAACGGGCTTAGGTCTACTAGTCAGAAGAATAATAGAAGAATAGAGAAGATAAAATCATGACGATCATTGGGTTTATTGCTCACCCGCTGGCCGTAATTCATTGAGATGTCTATTAACAGCACAATTTTTTCACCAAATGCGATCTTTCGACTCGTTTTAAACGATCGTAACTAATTGGAAGGCAATTATCGATTGTTCACATTTACTGAACCATTCTTTCTTCAAATTTGATCATAAAATCCAACTTTCGGATCGATTTTATCCTATTTACCAATCGACCAAAGAATCATTCCTTATCGATTGCCTTCATGAACGGCACATTTTCTATACAATTCGATCATTAAAGTCGCAACAAAACACCGCATTTGATGAAAAAATTGTACCGTTAATGGGCACCTTTAAGAACATCCATTGATACACTAAAAACACGCACACCAAGCCAGTTCAAATGCTTAGAAAAGTGTATTGATAATCAATATGAGAGAAATATCATTAACTGGTCTGAAACCTCAGTACCAATGAAAAGTGCATACAAAAATGTTTACATACAGTACATAAGATACATATGGTGCATAGAGTAGCCCATTATTAGCTAGGGAAATATGCAAGTAGCAAACATGTGACTATATAAGAACACAGTCCAATGTATATCATCAGCTTATAACATATAGCATAAATGGGTACTAGAGAGGATCAAATCCCCTATGATAGAGTCCAGGAACAGAGTCCCAATCTTAAGATGCGCATAAAACAGTTCCACAAACAGTGTGAGATGAGGTGCTGTCACCCTCAACTTGTTTACCCAGACGTCGGCGTTTCGGAATTGGATTCCTTCCTCAATGGGTGCGCAGCGGAATAAGCAACAGCAGCAGAGCGGGTGAGAGGCACCTTTAAGAACCACAATAGCGAAAAAAAAGTAAGCAGTTAAAATCTGACAAAAACAACAGGTTTTGGACTAGTACATCTCTTCATGGAGGATTCTCATGATTGTCTGTTTTCAAAAGCATTTCCTCAACTGCAGTCTAACTGCCAAAACAATAATTTACCAGCCAGCGTTCCTACTCCTTGCACACTACTTTGTCAGTTAGACTTAGCAGCTGCCATTTAGGAAAAGCTTTTGAAAACAAGAAAACCCTGAGAATCCCCCATGAGGAGATGAACTAGTCCAAAAGCTGTTGGTTCTGTCAGATTGTAACTGTTTACTTTTCAGGGCTGTGGAGTCGGAGTCGGAGTCAGAGTCGGAGTCGGAGTCTAGAAGTAAGAGTCGGAGCAATTTTGGGTACCTGGAGTCGGACGTTTCATAAACTTAGGAGTCAGAGTCGGATGATTTTTGTACCGACTCCACAACCCTGTTACTTTTTTCGCTGCAGTGGTACTTTCATGACAGACTCCGCCCACTCCTAGGCAAAGCTACCGTGGAGTTTTTTCTCTACCGTCTTCCAAAGATCTGCGGCCGCGGCAAGCAGTTGTGAGTGGCCATGGATCTTAGAAAGAATTCGGGAAGCATGGTCGTGGCGCTTTTACAGGTGGAGAGGGGCGGAGTTTCTGCCATGAATAAATTACAGGTGAGTGGGTGAGTAAATAACGCTATCAACCGCCAATCCTTCAAGTCCAAGAGTATAGAGCCAAGCACCAGAATGCAGAAAACTTTAATACTTCATTCCATCAGATACAAGCAGTAAACAGCAACAATTTATGAGGCTCTGACGAAGCGGCGAGTCCCGTGAAACGGCTTTCAGGCCACACTATCTGTCTTGTTGCTGTTTACTGCTTGTATCTGATGGAATAAAGTATGGAAGGTTTCTGGATTCTGAGTATACAAGGAGGCTATTTTTAGGCGCGCTCGTCTGCAAAAGTTCTACAGGAACTTCTATTGACCTGAGGAAGCAGGCCAAGACCCGTGAAATGCGTTGTCAACCGTGCATGAATAAAATACTTTTTCCATTAAATGATGGTTTGTCCTTCTAAGAAGATATAAAATGGCGCTTCTCATATCTACAACATTAGGATTTTTGCGTTCTGCTGCCCCGTTCTATACTCTCGCACTTGATTTGAATGCAATCTACATGCCGCCCGTGAGCACAGTGCAACTTCTACTGCTGAGTTTAGAAGTAGGGAAAGACAATGTTTAGGAGAACTCACGGAGAAACGTGATCAGTTTGATCAGCTGATAGATTTGTAGGGTTCTAATTTGCAGTAATGACTTCCTGGTTTAACACATGATCATGACCAGCAAATCAGAGCCTTACAAATCTATCAGCTGATCAAACTGATCACATATTTCTCCGTGAGTTCACCTAAGCATTGCCATCCCTATTTGCAAGTGGCAAGCCCTATCTGCATCTCTCTCCAAGGATTCCACTGGAAGCAGTTTTTAAGAATCACTTTGCCACTTATCTGAAGGAAACTGATGTTGGCCAAACATGGTGAGACTGCGATGTTGCAATAAAAACATCAGTATGATTCAATAATGCCATCTAGGAAAATTGAACTGTGAAATTAAACTGATCTCTGGATGTCTTTATTAAATAGGGCATTGTCTGTTCTCCTTTGAAGCATTCACAACTACAGTACATAGCTTTACTTTGTCTCTGTGAAGTCCTATTCCCCACATATTCCCACCTCTAGTCTATAGTCTGGGTCAAAAGGTTTTTACATGCAGAAGGTGTTGTGCTAATAAAGTTACATTTCACTAGTAAGAAGCGTGGACACGAGCGTGGCAAGTCTGTTCTTGGGGGGGGGTTTGGAGTAACAATTCCAAGTTAATGCAAATCTTATGCCAATTTATGCCACCTGGGAACGGACTAGCAGAATCTGGCCGGTCCATTTCCAAGATGCATAAATTTCAATAGGATTTCAACAAAACTTACATGAACTCAGAAGTATGAGCATCTCGCTGCCCATCTATTGACCCGTCCCGTTTTACCTCTTGCTGGCTGCATCAGATCAGCATTACATCCATTCCCAGTTTCCAGAGTGAGCTACGGCTTGTTCAACAATAAACTGTTTATAACTATCGCCCTGATCTTATAACCTATCCCAAATCATTAACCTAAGCCTGACACTTAACCCTAAACCCCACCTGAACCTCACACATAACCTAACCCTTAACAAAGCCTCACTGCTCACACTTAACCTTAACCCTAAACCTTTCAATTAAAACTCAACACCTTTAACCTCCAGGAACACATTATCTCCTTGTCCTCTGCAGGACTTCGTCTCAGGGCTCCTTACTATCTGCTTAAATGCTTGCTGATAAACACGTCTAATTAATTACTTGTAAAGCATTTGAATAAGTTAGCCTAAAGGCCCATACACACGTCGGATTTTAACGAACGACCCGTCGTTCGGACGTTTCCGCGTCAAATCCGACGTGTGTACAGACTATCGTTCGGGTGATAAGACTGGTTACCAACGATCCGCCGGGCGGATCGCTGGTAACCAGTCTTATCACCCGAACGATAGTCTGTACACACGTCGGATTTGACGCGGAAACGTCCGAACGACGGAACGTTCAAACGACGGGTCGTTCGTTAAAATCCGACGTGTGTATGGGCCTTTAAGGCCCATACACACGTCGGATTTCCGCGAACGACGGGTCGCTTGAACATCCCATTGTTCGCCCAACGACAGGACGTTCAAACGACCCGTCGTTCGTGGAAATCCAACGTGTGTATGGGCCTATACACTATACATCTAATGATACTAGTGGCCGATCAATCTAGAGACAGATCTCGCTCTGATTGAATCTGATCGGAGAGAGATCTGTTTATTTATTGCATTTATAAAGCACCAACATATTATGCAACGCTGGACATTAGTTTATATTACAGACAATATTTAGGGGTGACAGCAAAATGACAATACAGGAATACAAGAATGACCAGATCATGCAGCACAGTAGGAGTACAAGGTAATGCTTAGCCAGTCACTGGATGGAGCATGGAGATTAGGCAAGTTAGGGTCCCTCAGATGCATAGGATGGGTGCACAGTAATGGAGGTGCATGATCAGGTAGGACACAAAAGGAGGAGGACCCTGCCCAAAGGCTTACAATCTAGAGGGAGCGGTAAGGACTCGAACGGTAGGAGACCAGAGTACAGCTGCGGATTTAGAGCACCATGGTGGGGGGGGGGGGGGGGCTCTTGGGTGGTAGCCGGAGTGAAAAGGTGAGTGTTAAGGGCCTTCTTGAAGATGTTGAAGGAGGGGGCTGCCCTAATGGGTGGAGGTAGGGAGTTCCATAGTGTTGGAGCAGCTCTTAAGAAGTCCAGTTGGCAGGCATAAACCAGAGGCCAATTCCCGATCAATCTCAGCATGAAATGTTGCAGGAATCGGCCTTGCCACTCCGCCACACCACCTCTGGGAGCTGTTCCCCTATTATCCCCCCCCCCCCCCGGTGCCTGTGCAGTTATACTTTATCTGTCACAGTCCGCGCTGTGTGTCCTTGCACTTCTGCATTTGCATCCCCATGTGGTTGCCGGCGTTATAGAATGTGGGACACGTGTGTGATGTCATACATGCACCCCATGTGCTATAGGCCAGTAGTCACATGGGTCCGAATGCAGAAATAGGGCATGGACACTCAGTGTGGACGGCAGACAGGCACCTGCACAGGCACTGGGGGATAAAGCATTAGGGGTACAGCGGCCGTGGGTTTCCATCACGTTTGTGATTATCGCACGCCGTTACATCCACGCACCTGATTGAGCATTTGGGCCTGAGATTTTCCAGCATGTCCAATTGATACATGTGACCAATTTCTGCTGAAAATTGGTCAAATTGTCAATCGGGCGTGCTCTTGGCAGCACCGTTTTTCATCAGATTCGATAATATATCGAATCTGATAGGCAATCGGCCGCCAAGTCAACAGATGCATGGCTACCGTTAGGGCTCGTTTCCAATAGGGGTGAATCTGCACCATTTCACATACACCAGTTCTAGATTCGCAGCCTATTGAACTGAAAGGCTGCTTCTGAATTGTCGTGTGAAAAAGAAAAACGTAAGCACTGCTTCAGAATCCTTACATCGGTGCACGGCTACAGGGATTCGGATGGGTTACTGTGCTGCACGAGTGTCAGCGTCTGTCTCGGAAACCCGATCTTAGATGTTTAATTCAGTCTTTCCATAGAAAAAAACCGTCAAATCAACAAAAACTGACTAAAAATGAGGACTCTGACTGACTAAAAATGAGGCAATCGATTCTGATCACAATTTCGGTCAGGAAAGGCAATCAATTGTATTGCCTGGGTTGCCGCTGGTGGGGGGTGGGGGAGACTGGCAGGGGACCTAGCGCTGCAAGGCGAGAGGGCTAACCACTATGCCCCCGTGCTGCCCACTACAGTAATAGCCAATCACTGGGGCTCAAGTAATGCACCTGGCGCTTCATAGCCGCAAACTCATACTGGTCTATTGCAACGCCTGGTGTAGGCGACGGGCTGGGGCGCCCAAATTAACTCATTAGGAAATCCACGTCCCTGGACTGTGATCCCATTACAAGGCAGCAACGGGCCAGAGGTGCAACAGCAGCAAACGGCTCTGCTCCTTATTCCGCCTCTAATGTTCATTCCTTATCAGGCTCCAGTGTGCTCAATGAGTGAATGTTTTCATTCTTAATTCGCACTCCTCATCCCTGCAGATGAGTCATTGCCAGGCACAGAGATACATGCGAGTCCACATGCTTTAATAACACAGGCGGAAAGCAGCAAGCAGGGAAAAGCGGGGTGTTTCATTACACATAGAGTACCTGTTCTGTATCACACAGCAAGTATCGTGCAAGAGCAGCAAGTGCAGAAATCACACTCCATCACAACAGTCACTGCAGCCAAAGCTTCCAAAAGCTTCACTCACACACAGCTCTTTTAAATAGGTACTTTTATGCACTGAAAAATATTGTTTTGTGTAAAAAAAGGAACATGTTAGACTAATCACCACACTGCTAGTTTACTATCAGCACAGGCACGTGACATGTGTGACGTCACCCATGCATACGCCGGCAACCACATGGATCGCTTGTCTGTGCAGGGAGGACGGAAAGCAGAGCCAGCAGCGAACACAAGTAAAGCAAAGTGCATGGGGCACATTTTACACTAGGGCATACATGTCAAACTCTGGCCCACGGGCCAAATCTGGTCCGCTAAGCCATTACATTTGGCCCTCAAGTGGTTTCCCCACTTTGCATTATGTTTGGCCCACTCTAGAGCATCACATCAGGGAAGCCATATGGGAGGAGGTGGAGGAAAGTACTAAACACTAGGGGACTGTATAGGGGAGGGAGGACCACTAGACACAGGGAAGAAGGAGGGGGGCACTAAACACTAGGGGACTGAGGACCACTAGACATAGGGGAAGGAGGGGGGCACTAAACACCAGGGAACTGTATAGGGGAGGGAGGACCACTAGACATAGGGGAAGGAGGGGGGCACTAAACACTAGGGGACTGTATAGGGGAGGGAGGACCACTAGACATGAGGGAAGTGTATAGAGGAGGGAGAAGGACCACTAAACACCAGGGAAATGCATAGGGGTTGGAGGAGGGCCATTAGACACCAGAGAACTTTATAAAGTGGCCAGTAGACATTGAGGTTGGCCAGTGACTAGGTCCCGGTGTTCAGTTTTGGCCCACTTTGTATTTGAGTTTGACACCCCTGAACTAGGGGGACAGTGCCGGGGCAGCGAAGTGGTGGATTGAGGGTGTCACAAGGCAGATTCCCGAGAGATTTCATGCTGAAATTGATCCAGAAACAGCCTGCGGTGTATGGGCAGGTAAACAGATCTCTCTCCAGTCAGATCTGATCAGAGAGAGATCTGTCTCTTGGTCGATCTGCCCATACATCATCTGATGTATAGGCACCTTAATACTTATCTGTTGTCAGTGCAAGTATGGGAATTGCAACCACCATCTAAGATGATTATATTATGTAAATGGGAAGCATCTGAAAAAATTCAGAGCAAGAAATACTGTACAGATATAAGGTATACATGCAGGAGGCGCCCAATAATAACAACAAGTATTAGCAATATGCAGATCTGTGGCTAGGCTGGCACATATTTGGCCTGAGGAAGCGGCTTGTGCTGTGAAACGCGTTGTCCCAGTGCTTAAATAAAATCTGAAATGTTTTTTACTTTACTCCCTGTGAGTATCCTTTTTAAGGTAGGAGCCAGTATCTCCTCACCTCTTATTGATGAAAAAAAAATACTTTTTGTTCTAATTGGGCTCCTCCTGCACGTGTACCTTGTATCCTCTGCACTCTACATTGGTGGGGTACTTAGCCCACAACTTGGTTGTAGGATGAACTTTTTTGGCGCAGCGACCGAGACCTCCTTCCTAAAGGCTGAGAGGGGACGGTGATTCCCCCTCATGCCCATACGAGTGGTTGCCTCTAGAAGTAACCTACACTTGTGAGTATACTTCTATCATCATACATTGCGCATTGCAATCTTACACCACAGTGGGCTCCTTGTGTCCTTTTGTCTCTACTAGTCTGACTGTACCAATATCTACAACCATCATAAACATTCTTACTCACCTTGGTAGAGGGAAGCCTCTGGATCCTCCCACATGTCCCTCCAGCTTGCCGTTCCAGCACTGGGACCCTCTGCAGCTCGCAGCCATGCTCCTCTATGAGTGCGGATGCACTGTGCAGGCGCAAGATGACTTGACCCTGCGCAGTACCAAGGAGACGCTGATCGGTAAACCAGAGTCTGTTTGAGCCACTGCGCAAGCGCGAGCTTGCACAGGCCGGCCAAGCTCCGCCCACAAGTTTAGGGGAGAGAACTTGGCCAGCAATAGAACGGCGATGGGGAAGGGGCAAGCCTCTGGGTAGCCATTTGCAGTGTTCGCCCCAGAAGTAGCCGGGTGGGGTGAGATGAGAGAATGCAGGGCCGTTGCTTGTCTGCACAACTCTGCCTATAGCAGAGGAGGTGGTGAGCCAATGACAGCCGAGTGCTCACCAAAACTAGCCGGGTGGAGAACCCAGCTAAAAGAGCCTGGGGAGAACACTGCATTTGTGTCACCATTCCAGGATGGGGCCTCTTTCTAACCATTCGATTCAGTGGGCCAAACAGATCTTGTCTGTGCACATCTGCTGCCGTGGACGAGTGTGTCCGCACTGCGCATGCATGAGCATGCTCTGCGCATGCCCAGTAGAATGAAGGCGCTAGTGCACGAAGGAAAAAGACATCCTTATTTGGTTCTCTACGACAAACAGATTTCTGGCCCTCTCCGCACGCAGAATACGCGGGCTGTTGTGGTTTGCTGTGCAGCCCATTCCTTGATTACTGAATGATAGAAAGATTCTCCCCGGACAGAGCAGATACTACTGGTTACAACTGGAACTCGTTTCCACTTTGCTAAGTAAGACAGGTTTCAGGCATCTGGAGTCCTGGGGTGATGACTGATTAGAGAATGTTGGACGGATAATGGCTCTGCCTTGCAAGCTGAGACATATTAAACCTATTTATATGGTGCCATTTATCATAATGAATTATAGGATGTTAGTGTTATGAATATATCACCCGAACTGGCCTCTACTCATGTCCAACAATACTGCTCATAGAGAAAGAGAGAGGGAATTTATTGTATAAGAGAACAAGGGGTATAAATGAGTAGGAAGAGGAAATGGATATATCAGGAACTGTGGGGAGAAATAATACGACGGGAAACCTAAAGGTGGTGGAAAAGATAGAGGGAATAAGACATTGGATGAGAATGGAAGGAGAAAGAGGGGCAAATAAGGCAGCAGCAGATGAGGGGAAGAGGCGGGGACAGAGGCGGAACAGAGGAGGGGTAGAGGCGGAACAGAGGAGGGGTAGAGGCAGGGAAAGAGGAAAGGAAGGAAAATAAAGAATGAATGAAAGAAAGTAAGGGCAGAGCAGGGGGGCAATGGACAGTGATGGGGACAAGACAGAAAACGAGCAGGGACTGTGACTGGAAAGGGGAAAAGACAGTTAAAGGAAAGAACAGGGGCGTAACAATAGACCATGCAAGGGATGCAGCCACAGGAAATCCCAGAAGCTACATTGGGCTCCGTCCTGAGAGACTGACAACTAAGGGCAAAGAGAGAAAAAACTTTCTGCTCTCTGCTCAATTGTTCTAAATATTGCATCTGCTCAGCGACTGATAAGGAATCATACAAAGTTTTGCAGACAAAGATTTGTAGACAGTCCCTATTCAGTGTGCATCAGGCTCTTGTGTACAGCACCCAACTCCCTTCGTGGGAGGGGGCCCCATCCTGAGTTTTACAGGGGGCCCAGTGTTTTCTAGTTACGCCCCTCAACAGGGACAGTGATTCGAAGAGACTTGGACAGAACATGGGAATGGACAGGGGGGACAGAGAAAGAGAAAGCAAGCAGCAGGGAAGAGGAAATGAGAGAGACATAGCAAGGAAAAAGACAGGGACAGAGAAGGGGCAGGGCACAGACATAACAGGGAAGATATTAGGGACAAACACAAACATGTGACAAGGAAGGAAAATCAACAGAGAAAATAAAAAGACATTGACAGAGAAGAGGAAGGAAAAGAGAAATAAAAAGACCAGAAACAGGGAAGGGTAACTAACAGAAAGGGGAGGACAAAACAGAGACAAAGAAAGGAACGTGATTCGGACAGGGAATAGAAAGAGACATGGGCGAAGCAGGGGAAATGATAACAACAGAGAAGAGATGGGACAGGGACACAGACATAGTGGACCAAGAGTAAGAGGCCGGGAAAAGGACAAGGAGGAGGGGCAGAAGCATGGATGGGGCAGGGAAGAGGAAAGGACAGTGGATGTGTCAGGAATAGAGAGAAGGAAAGCATAAGACAAGAAAGGAAAGAGGGAGAAAGGGAAACGATCACAACAGGAGAAAGTCAAAAGAATAAAAAGTGATGAAGATCAGGAAAGATTTAGGGTAGACAAGGGAGCTCTAACTTCAAAAACTACTACAAGTGGAAAAAATAAATGGGAGGGAAACACGCCCCCAAACACTTACAATTCTTAAAGGGCAACCTAAAGTAATTTCTAATAAGATACTGCAGTCCAAACCTGAAATTCTGTAGAAATATCGGACTGACGTGTGTTTAAAGAGAACCCGAGGTGGGTTTGAAGAATATTATCTGCATACAGAGGCTGGATCTGCCTATACAGCCCAGCCTCTGTTGCTATCCCAAACCCCCCTAAGGTCCCCCTGCACTCTGCAATCCCTCATAAATCACAGCCACGCTGCTGACAAACAGCTTGTCAGAGCTGGCTGTGTTTATCTCTATAGTGTCAGTCTGCTGCTCTCCCCGCCTCCTGCAGAACTCCAGTCCCCGCCTGCATCCCTTCCCTCCCTGCTGATTGGAGGGAAGGGACGGGGGCAGGGACCAGAGCTATGCAGGAGGCGGGGGAGCAGATGAGACTGACACTACAGATGTAAACACAGCCTCACAGCACGGCTGTGATTTATGAGGGATTGCAGAGTGCAGGGGGACCTTAGTGGGGTTTGGGATAGCAACAGAGGCTGGGCTGTATAGGCAGATCCAGCCTCTGTATGCAGATAACATTCTTTAAACACACCTCGGGTTCTCTTTAAAAAAAAAAAAACAATGAAAAGGAAACTAGAAAAGCTGTAAGATTTCCGGCAGAGCATTTTCGGTACTTTCACAAACAATTTGCCTTTAAAGGGTAACTGTCGGGCATAAAATTATCTGGTAAACAAGTAATAAGGATGCTAACCTGGCAATCCAAGTTAAAATCACTAGGACTTTTCTTGTTGATAAATGATCATTCCTCAGTTTACCTGACTCTTATTTGGTACAGGGCATGCTGAGTTGTCCTTTTTTGCTTCTCTACTTTCCCCTCAGACTTAACTAATGATTGGCTGAAGCCTCTTTCCCTCCTATTTTCCCCTCCCTCACCTCTGCTCCTCACTGATTGGCCAATATTTCTCATGCTGAGGCAATGCACTTTCTATAGTGGAGGGCGGGCAATGCATACACAATCAGGCAGAGGAGAGTAAGGGAGGAAATGACATCAGGATTGGCTTCAAAATAGCCACAGTTAAAATGGAAAATGCTAAGAAGGATTTTTTCTCTTTTTTTTTTTTTTTTTACTGTAGAAAAATCACTAAAATCAAAATGTAGACAGTGCAATACATATGTTATGTAAGTAGAGCAAGTATTTGTCTACTTGTATATGTGTTTTTTTTTAGTAGTATGGATGACAGCTCCTCTTTAATCGGTGTTGCCCTCTGGTGGTGAGACGAGGGCATTGCACGCTGAAGATGAATGAGTGATAGTTACAGATGAGGTCGCCCTGCGGAAGGAGCTCTTTCCACTCACACACAGAGCATGTCACTCATTCTATACAGTGACATAACGGATATCGCTCTGGAATGCCATAAAGCAAACACTAAGCTGTGGCATGTGTAAACTGACGGAGATGGACGACTTTATCTGGCCAAGTCTAACATTTGGAAAATTCTTTGCCTTAAACTTATTGGATGAAAATGGCTGCTGGGATGTTTTTCATGGATGTTACATGACCTCATCGTAAGAGCGAGACGAAAGCCGAAGAGCGAGCCAGAAACCGCAGCTTCCCTGGCGCTCACTTACTGAGGGGCCTGGAGAGGGGGTTCACAATGACAACGCAATACAAGCCGGGTGACAACGGCACAACCGCAGAGAATGGCCAACTCAGTGCTAAAGAGGACCTGTTAGGAAGGGATGACTTCGGCCTCCCTTGGGGCAGGTCTCACTTCAGCTTCTGAGCCCCCCAGGAACCACTAATCATAATTGCAGGTAGCTTTTACAAAAGCCCTTCAGGTTTCAGGCACAGATCTGAGCCTTGTGAGGAATGATTCATTCTTATTTTTTATGCTGAACGCAGGGACCGCTGGATGGCATCCTCATGTTGTGCATAAAGGCTGGTCATTAATAAAGTTGCTTGACAAGGTCACAGTCCGCAGATCTTTAAAGAGGAACTGTAAGGCAAAATTAAGTCACCACCAGTTTGAAGCTGACGGCAAAACACAATCTACAGAGGGAACGAGTCCTGCAGCCAATGGAAATCCAGCTGGAAAGGTGAAATCCCTCCTACTCAGTGATGTTTATGCCAGGCTTATTAATATACAACCTTGGATGCACTGGCTTGTGGGTAAGGATTTCGCATGAAGCTCCTCGGTTTCAGAACAGATTGTGCTGCTGATATTTAAAGGGGCACTACAGTGAAAAACTGTAAAATTTAAAATATGTGCGAAAATATACAAATAAGAAGTACATTTTTCCAAAGTAAAATGAACCTTAAATTACTTTTCTCCTATGTTGCGGTCACTTACAGTAGGCAGTAGAAATCTGACAGAAGTGACAGGTTTTGGACTAGTCCATCTCTTCATAGGGGATTGTCAGTAAGGCTTTTATTCTTTATAGAGATATTCACTAAGTGCTTTTAAAAAATAAATATATCCCTGAGAATCCCCTACATTTTTTCCAGCGTAAAATGAGCCATTAATTACTTTTCTCCTATAATGCTGTCACTTACAGTAGGTAGGAGAAATCTGATAGAAGTGACAGGTTTTGGACTAGTCCATCTTTATATAGGGGATTCTCAGTGATATATTTATTTTCAAAAGCACTTCGTGAATGGCAGTTGCTCTGTCCAACTGCCAAAAAAACTGTGTAGGGAGCAGGGAAGTTGGCCAGCATCATTGTTTAAATCCTTTTTTTGGGAATATCTTTATAAAGAAGAAAAGCCTTGCTGACAATCCCGTATTAAGAGTTGGACTAGTCCAAAACCTGTCACTTCTGTCAGATTTCTACTACCTACTGTAAGTGACAACAACATAGGAGAAAAGTAATTTAAAGAAAACCTGTACTGAAAATAAAAGTCAAAATAAGCATACACAAGTCATACTTACCTTCCATGTAGTCTACTCCTCAGTGTCTTTCTTCTCTCCCGCGTCCTGTTTGTTCACTATGATCAAGGGAATTTTCCGTCCTCCATTTTGAAAATAGCCATTACCCCATAACAGCTTCCTGGTCAGCACACAGTTAAACTGTAACATTGCCCACTTGAGCCATAGGGAAACATGGACATTACCTGGTACATCTGTTTTCCTCTCAGCTATAACTGACAGCAACTGATATTTTACTGACAGCAACTGATATATTTCAGATCTGACAAAATATTGTCAGAACTGGAAGGGATTATTGTCAGAAGAAAATGGTGAGCTTCTGAGAGGAACTGATGGAAAGGTGATTATGCAATGTTCATTTGAAGTTACCTCATGTGTTTATTTTAAATATTTTTACTCAGTACAGGTTCTCTTTAAGGCTCATTTTACTCTGGAAAAATGTACTTCTTATTTGTATATATGTTTGCACATATTTTACACTTTTTCGCTGTAGTGCCCCTTTAAAGGACAACTAAAGCAAGAGGGATATGGAGGTGGCCATATTTATTTCATTTTAAGCAATACCAGTGGCCTGGCTATCCTGCTGATCCTCTGCCTATGATGCTCTTAGCCGGAGACCCTGAATAGATCAGGTGTTTCTGACATTATTGTCAGATCTGACAAGATTAGTTGCATGCTTATTTCTGGTGTTATTTAGACACTGCTGTAGCTAAATAGATCATCAGCACAGCTGGCAGGCAACTGGTATTGGTTAAAAGGAAATAAATATGGCAGCCTCCACATTCTTCTCAGTTCAGTTGTCCTTAAAGAGAACCAGAGGTGGATTTGAAAAATCATATTAGGACATAGAGGCAAGTGCTGTATACAATGAGCAGCCTCTGTGTCCTTACACACTGTCTCCAGGCTCCCCCCAGGCTCCGCTGTCCCCCATAAAAAAAAAATGCCAGGCTAGCGAGACTCAGATTGTCGCTAGCTGGCTGTTTACCTGAAGCCTGTCAGTCACCGCCACTCCCCCGCCTCCTCTATAGCACTGCTCCCCCGCCTGTATCCCTTCTCCCCGCCTCCGTAAGCCGATTGGAGGAAGCTACTAGATTTGCCGAATGCTTTAATCTTTGTGAATAGCACTTTCGTGACATTTCTTGAGGTATTTACCACACAAGTCGGTAATTTACCTCACTAGTCGGTAATTTTGCTTTTCAGTGAAGTCATAGGTTTAGTGAATTGGCATTTGGCAAGGTGATCGGTGAAATCAGCAGTTTTCAGCATTACCGAATGCCGTAATGCTTAGTGAATTGAGGTCAATGAGGAGACAGAGGAGCAGCACATACAGTATAACTGGCCAGAAGATAAGATGAATCTACATCTGGGCCAAGAGCTGGGATCACATCCGCTGAGCTGAAACCAAATAGTGACAAAACAATAATATCTCTGACTGCAAATAAGATATCTACAAAAGAACAACTGATGCGGGCGAGTCCAAGAGTTCTCTGCGAGTCAATACCGGGGGAATAAAACACAGCTGCTCAATTATGTAAACTGGGGTACTTGGAATCCACCGGGACGCCGGGTCACAGATGAGATGAGGAGATTAGGAAAGCTCAATAAACCTTACCAGAAACTGTGGGCTCCAGACTTTCATTTCAAGATGCACTCTAGTGATATATAGCTGAACATACTGTAGTAACCCACTTTACGTTAAAGGGACTCCGAGCAGTGCAGAAACTATGGAAAGATGCATATCATTTTAAAGCTCTCTTTCTCCTCTTTCCAGTGATATATAAACCACCACCCTACGTCTTTTAGTTTTTGCTATTTTCACGATTGAAATTGCCGCGGCTGCGTTTTCAATCGCGCAAATAGAGAAAACTAAAAGGCGTAGGGCGACGATTTAGGGGCCGTCAGAAAGAGGAGAAAGAGAGCTTTAAAATGATATCCATCTTTCCATAGTTATATTGTATTACACAGGGCGACTTTTTTTTAAAGTCAGCAGCTCCATTCTGCAGAATAGAGCTGCTGACACTGGGGAAAGTGTCGTCCTGTGTAAGGGCCTGTTCAGACTATTTGCGTATGAAGAATGCGTTTAAAATCAAAGAAACGCAAGGTGAAAAACGCATGCGTTTTTCTTGCGTTCTAATGCGTATTCTATTGCGTTTTGCACACACACGTGACCCAGGGGAAAAAAAAAATTATGGGAACCGCAGAGGAAAACGGACACTAAAAACGCAATAGTATGCGTTTTTGATACGCGTCCATAGACTTTCATTGCGTCCGTTTCTATGCGTATCGCACAGAACTGCGTGCAGCAATGCGGATGAGAAACGTATGCGTCTCATACGCATACATGTGAACTAGCCCATTCAAAAGCATTAGGAGCCGTTTCTATGCGTTTTTGGTACCCAGACACGTTCCCTGAAAACGTCCAGGAACGCGCATAGTCTGAACAGGCCCTAATACAAGTAACTATGGAAAGATGGATATCATTTTAAAGCTCTCTTTCTCTCCTTTCTGACGACCCCTAAATCGTCGCCCTACGCCTTTTAGTTTTCTCTATTTTCGCGATCGAAATCGCGGCCGCTGCAATTTCAATCACGAAAATAGCGAAAACTAAAAGGCGTAGGGTGGCGGTTTATATATCACTGGAAAGAGGAGAAAGAGAGCTTTAAAATGATATGCATCTTTCCATAGTTTATGCACTGCTCGGAGTCCCTTTAAATATCCTGGTTTCAGCATCAGAAACACTTGCTATATCTATATATTGCTGCATAGTGTTATGTACTTTCGCCCTCCCACTGAGGCTTAGCTTAGGTTTTGTATTATAAGTGTTATTTCTGTTGGATTTGGAACAACAGCTGCCAAAAGTAGAGATCACCACCTGTGATAAATTTAATAAAGTAAATCAATCAATTAATCTCTCTCTCTCTCGCTCCTTCCAGTCCACTAGCTCTCTCTCTTTCTCTCCCTCCCTCCGGTCCACTAGCTCTCTCTCTCTTTCTCTCTCCCTCTCCGGTCCACTAGCTCTCTCTCTTTCTCTCCCTCCCTCCGGTCCACTAGCTCTCTATATTGCTACTGTCCACTAGCGTGCGCCCACCTGCTGCTGGTACCAGTCGTAATCCACAGAGACGCGATTAAAGGGAACAAGTCTTCCCTGAACCATCAAAGTTCCGTAAGGCAAAGATGATGGATTCAACAAGAAGCAGATGAGCTTTGCTGTAACAGCACTGCCTCTGTGCTCATTCTAAGCACAGAGACAGAGTGAGTGTTGGGACAGCGAGTAATTAACCTCCTTGGCGGTATGATTTGTGCGGCTGAGCGGCCGCGGGAGGGTTTTTTTTTCACTTTTTTTTTTTTTTTTTTTTTGGCATGTAGCTAGCCTACGGCTAGCTACATGCTTCCCCCCTCCCTGCGGCATCCCCCCGTACTCACTGATCGCCGCCGGGGTCGCTTGCCCATAAGGAAATCCCGTTCTGAACGGTATTTCCTTGAGGGCTTCCCCCGTCGCCATGGCGACGAACGGAGTGACGTCATCGACGTTGTGACATCACAGGGAGTCCCGATCCATCCCATAGCGCAGCCTGGTGGCGATTGGCCAGGCTGCGCAAGGGGTATGCGGGGGGGGGGGGGGCCTGTATCGTGGCGGGTAGCGGCGTATCAGTGGTGGGCCGCGGCGATCAGACCAAACACGCAGCTAGCAAAGTGCTAGCTGCGTGTTTGAAAAAAATAAATTATGCAAATCTGCCCAGCAGGGCCTGAGGTTACTGCTAAGGAGGTTAAAAAAAAAATACACACATAATAAAAAATACACATTTTACACATTGAAAATTACATAAACATAAATTAATACCTCCTTTCCCACCATAGTTACCAAAATAAAACCCTTGTAAAAAAAAATAAATACATAGTTACGTTAGGAACTTCCGCATTTTTAGTATGTATGGCATGAGTGTATATTACTGTTATATTTGCATATATGGGCTTGTAATAAATAGGGATGCTCAAAACACAGATTCGTAGGTAGGTGTTATTCGGATTTCATCCAGGTAATTAAATCACCTGTGCGAGTGGGCGAGGGGGGGTTAATCTTACCCATCAGGCGTCTTCTTAGATCCATCCCTCGGCGCCTCCCACGCTGCGTTCCAAGCTGCGGTCACGTGACTACAAACACTTCCTCCTTCAACCCGGAAGGAGGAAGTGCTTGTAATCACATGACCGCGGCTTAGAACACAGCGTGGGAGGCGACGAGGGATGGATCTAAGAAGAGACCAGTGACATTACTGAGGATGCAGCCTATCCATTCACTAGAGACCAGTGACATCACTGAGGATGCAGCCTATCCTTTCACTAGAGACCAGTGACATCACTGAGGATGCAGCCTATCCATTCACTAGAGACCAGTGACATTACTGAGGATGCAGCCTATCCCTTCACTAAAGATCAGTGACATCACTGAGAATACAGCCTATCAATTCACTGGAGACCAGTGACATCACTGAGGATGCAGCCTATCCATTCACTAGAGACCAGTGACATTACTGAGGATGCAGTCTATCCATTCACTAGAGACCAGTGACATCACTGAGGATGCAGCCTATCCATTCACTAGAGACCAGTGACATCACTGAGGATGCAGCCTTTCCATTCACTAGAGACCAGTGACATCACTGAGGATGCAGCCTATCCATTCACTAGAGACCAGTGACATTACTGAGGATGCAGTCTATCCATTCACTAGACACCAGTGACATCACTGAGGATGCAGCCTATCCATTCACTAGAGACCAGTGACATCACTGAGGATGCAGCCTATCCATTCACTAGAGACCAGTGACATTACTGAGGATGCAGTCTATCCATTCACTAGACACCAGTGACATCACTGAGGATGCAGCCTATCCATTCACTAGAGACCAGTGACATCACTGAGGATGCAGCCTATCCCTTCACTAAAGATCAGTGACATCACTGAGAATACAGCCTATCAATTCACTGGAGACCAGTGACATCACTGAGGATGCAGCCTATCCAGTAACTAGAGACCAGTGACATCACTGAGGATGCAGCCTATCCAGTAACTAGAGACCAGTGACATCACTGAGGATGCAGCCTATCCAGTAACTAGAGACCTGTGGCAAGATAGCCAGTTCATTGCACTTTAGTCAGCCAACTCTGTTCAAAACAAATCTCACAATGTATAAAAATGCTTTTAAAATGTGCATTACTGAAGCAATACACGTTCTGCCTGCAGCCACGAAACCTACAGCTGGCAGCAGAGCGGAATTCCAGTCATGTGACCCCGGCTTGCAGCAGATCCCTCCTCTATGGAAGTGTTGGTGTGGGGGTGGATAAATGGCAATGTGTATACATGCCCTCTGAACCTCTTATTAAGAGATTAGCGTTACACATGTGTGACAAGAAACTATCGGCCAGAGAGTGACTCAGAGAAATGCGCTTATCACCAGGGGGAAAGCAGCAGTGTTCTGCGATGGAGTCTGGAGTTAACAAAAAGAAATGATCAGCTTTCTCCTAAAAGGCCCGATAACAATTCCAAATGATCACAGAGAAATAGAATTTGTGAACTCATCCCCCCAGGGAGAGAGAGCAGTCATACACAATCTAATCCCAGAGTTATTTTATAAAAAGTTCAAAAATAATTCCGTGTCAAAACTAACAAGTTCAGATCATGGGTGTAACCCGAAATGAGAAACAGACTCGCCGGCTAAATTTAGAATTCATTTGTTATGATTTTTCCATTTCAAATATTTGATCAATCTGGCAATATCTGAAAACCTCAGTTAAAATAAAATAAAATCAATCAACATCATACCCAAATACCGTCTATGGTCTAAAGCAGAGCTGAACAACTTTGTGGACACGCCCCTGGGAGTCTTACTCTGGAGGGGGTGGAACAGCAATGTCCTGGCTTTGGGGGGTGGAGAGAAAGAGCAGTACATGGCAGGAGTAGTGATAGGAAGTTGATAATTTTCTCTACTTTATTTGCTCACTAATTACTTAACTAGCAGTCAATCTGATAATTTGTCCTGCAGCCAGAAATATCAGTCAGCTTCAGTGAGATGTAAATATGCATTCAAAAGACAGTCTTATAGTGTTTTATATTCATTTTTACCAGGGCTGTGGAGTCGGAGTCGTGGAGTCGGAGCAATTTTGGGTGCCTGGAGTCGGAGTCGGGAAAAAATGCACCGACTCCGACTCCTAATGCATTTGTAACTGTAATTAAAATAGATAATATGATAAAATGTTCTATTTCTCAGATAATAGTCATTAAAAAAAATGTATATATACAGTAATAGCTGTGCTCAGTCCACAAAAATGAAATAAACCAATCAAAATTAGTTACTTGTGATGCTTCAATAAAGCAGTCCCCATATTTTTAAAGTCAGATATACATATCTGATTGTGACTGTACAGTATATATGATGTGTACACAGGAATCTCTTATATATACGAAATAACGTCTATGCTGTAGAAATAAAGCCTGATGTGTAGCCGTGTCACTAATAGAGATGGTCAATGAGATGGAAATAATTCTGCATTGATGCTGGTTTATGCAAATGTATGCACTCCCTTTGCTGATGAAATGAAATAATTTGATATGTTGTTAAAATTTGGTTTGGTGACTACAAATTAAAGGGTACCTGAGACGGATGAAAAGAAGAGTGTTATACATACCTGGGGCTTCTTCCAACCCCCTTCAGGCTAATCAGTCCCTCGCTGTCCTCCTTCACCGCCTGGAACTTCTGCTATGAGTCCCAGTAATTCAGCCAGTCAGAGCAGTCTGGCTACGTGCCGCTTCCACAGCCAGGAACATTCTGCACCTGCGCAATAGTGCTGCGCAGGTGTAGTATGCCCCCGGCGGCGCACTACACCAGACTGGCTCAGGTACCTGGACTCACAGCAGAAGATCCAGGTGGCGAAGGAGGACCGCGAGGGACTGATTAGCCTGAAGGGGGCTGGAGGAAGCCCCAGGTATGTATAAAACTTTAATTTCATCTGTCTCAGGTTTACTTTGGTACACAGTAGTACTATACTCTACATATGCACTCCCCACAGAGCTGCAGGGAATCCACTGAGAATGTTGTGTACATTGAACAGAGAGGTGTTGTCTGTCACCCATAAACCTTGTTCAGATTGTGCATGAAGAATGTGTAATAGAGGAAGAATCTCCTCATTCCCCTGCAGAGTACCTGCACATCATTCTTACATGTACCCACAGTTACATTGCCTAGGGCCTGATAGATGTTCTTTGTTCCGGTCTGTACCTTTTACAAGTATTCTTACCAAGGACTAGTTTTAGCCTAAAGGGAATAAATATAGTAGTCTACATATCCTTCTCACTTCAGTTGTCTTGTAAAATTCCTAAGCGTTGGCAGTTAAGAGACGAATTTCACGTTACATACTGTTAAGCAACAAAATTGTAATATGCAAATTAGAGGAGTCGGAGTCGAGGAGTCGGAGGAATCCTAAACTGAGGAGTCTGAGTCAGAGGATTTTTGGACTGACTCCACAGCCCTGATTTTTACTGTGTTTAATGTATTAGAGCAAAATGTAATTTTGATTACAATCCCACTTTAAGGTTGAAGTAGTACTTTTTCTTTTCTTTTTTTTTTGTGTGTGTGTGTGGGGGGGGGGAGGGGTGCTGTGAGCTGGGGATGGTGTCATTACTATAATGTAATGGCAGATCCGACTATAATGTAATGGCAGATCAGACTTTGTGTACTTGGTCTCAAAGATCACTGTAGACTGAAGATGAGGCCATGGAATTAAAGATTTACTCCTTGCAAAGAAAGCAATGACAAATATGGACAAGGTAATAAAAAGCAGAGCTGTCATCTCATCAACAAAGATTTGTATAGTCAAGGTCATGTTTTTTTAAACGGTAATCTACAGTTGTGAGAGTTGAAACATAAGGAAGGTTGAGGGCCGGAGAATCGACATCTTCGAATGGTGGTGCTGGAGAAGACTTGAGAGTCCCTTGGACTGCAAGGAGAACCAATCCAGTCAATTCTTGAATAAATGAACCCTAATTATTCACTGGAGGAAGCAATGCTGAAGCTGAAAAACTCTTGGACACATGATGAGAAGGCGGGACTCATTGGAGAAGACCCTGATGCTGGGAAAGATCAAGGGCAAAAGGAGGGACAGCAGAGAAAGGAGATGGCTAGATGGTATCATGGAAGCAACAAACATGAGCTTGGACAAGCTTTGAGAGGCAGTAGAGGATAGAGCAGCCTGTGTGCTGTGGTCCATTGGGTCGCAAAGCGTCGGACTCGATATAGCAACTGAACATGAACAACAATCCATCAATATTTAGAGGCTTCCCATGTCCTCCTGGAGACCACCGCCACTGCCCGGGACCACCTGGAAGATTGCGGCAGTGCTCCCCTTCATAGACAAGCCCCTTGTGTATGAACGGCTTTGGCTTACTGCACAGACACGGCCTTACTAATTCAGTCATAGTACGTTTGTGCTCGGCCGGCAGCACAGCCACAAGGACATGTCGGACAAGCTCTCGTTGGATATGTTCTGGGGATCTGTACACAGCAATGGTGGTGTTCAGGAGGACGTGGGAAGCCACTGTGGGATGCAAAGGTTTCTCTCATCTCAGGTAACTAGATAACTTTTTTTTTTAATTTTACTTTAATCCACCTTGAGTAGATTTTAATAAAACAATGTTTTTTTTTTACCTGCAGGTTGATCTCGGCCTCGTAAAACGTCAGACAGGCGCAGTAGTGGCGGTCTGAGTCGATATCCGTTAAGACCACAACGAAGAAGGTGGGTTGTTTCCTCTCGCGGGACAGCTGCCATCCTCCCGGCTGACAAAACTGCAATACAAACAAAATACTAACGATTGGATCGGCTTTTTGGGTATGTCTGCAGGGGGCTGGTAGAAGCCCCAGGTAAGTTAAACTTTTTTTTATTTAATGATCTTACAAGTTTCCTTTAACGTAATGTAACATTGTTTTATTACTGTATGAAGAAGTGTACAAGTACATTTATTCTACAAGGTAAGAATTTTTTTTCCTGGTTGTTGAGACTCCTGGTTAATGGAGTCCTGGATAACTGGGGCATTACTTATATATATATATATATATATATATATATTTTTTTTTTTTAACGTCCCCAGAGAGAGAAAGAGATATGTGCACGCACGCACGCACGCACGCACGCACGCACACACACACACACCCCTACCTATGTCCTTTGTCCTAATTTGTTTTAAATTACTGTATTTTTCCATTAATACAGAGTGTATGGTATATATACAGTGTGGAGTATAGTATTGTTTTTTAGCTATATTTATATGATTAAACTAGTGAAACAACGCATATCGCCAGAAACAAATGCACACACCATTTTTCAATAATCACAGTTTTTACATATAATTGTACTCCTGTCCCCTTTTATGGTGCAGGAAAAGGCAAGTTCTTCTGAAGTTGGAGCGCATTGCCATAAAGCGCAACTATAACCCCTATTTGAAAGAGCAGCCCATAATGATAAGAAACAAATTATTCAAAAGATTGGATTAGGATTTTGTGGCGGAGGTTAGAAAGCAGTCAGATAAGATTCCCGCTGTCGCTTTTACAGAACGATGTAATTACCGTATAAAAAATGTGAACCATAAAACTATATTAAATTCTTGTTGACATTCCATAAAATTTTATTAAATCAAAATGTCACATGCTCTGTTTGCTTCATTTTACTGCAAGTGTGGAGCTGCCAATAACAAATGCATAACTCGTGCCACAATGTCCACTTTTTAAATGACCACAATCTTAAAGAGACTCCGTAACAAAAATTGCATCCTGTTTTTTATCATCCTACATGTTCAAAAAGCTATTCTAATGTGTTCTGGCTAACTGCAGCACTTTCTACTATGACAGTCTCTGTAATAAATCAATGCATCTTTCCCGTCAGACTTGTCGGCCTGTGTCTGGAAGGCTGCCAAGTTCTTCAGTGTTGTGGTTCTGCTATGAACTCACCCTTTCTGGCCCCTCTATGCACACTGCCTGTGTGTTATTTAGATAAGAGAGAAGAGAGAAGCTGCTCTAATCAGCTGGATAAATCGTCCTCTGAGCTGGCTGGGCTTTCACATACTGAGGAATTACAAACAAGGGCAAAGCTGTTTGCAGGAAGAAAAGAGCAGCCTGAAACTTCAGTGCATGGAGGAAAGAAACACACAAATGATCTCTTGAGATTCAAAAGGAATGCTGTATACAGCCTGCTTATGTATGGATGTATTTTCTATGTGTGGACATACTGTACATCAACCTACTTCCTGTTTTGGTGGCCATTTTATTTGTTTAAAAACACACTTTTTAAAACTGTTTTTAACCACTTTTAATGCGGCGGGGAGCGGCGAAATTGTGACAGAGGGTAATAGGAGATGTCCCCTAACGCACTGGTATGTTTACTTTTGAGCGATTTTAACAATACAGATTCTCTTTAAGGTAATTAGTGCTACTGAGACCGCATACATTTGAATTCGGCGCCGGTAGACTTGGGCGCAGGATACAGCCGATATATGGCTGATCCTGCTGCTGCACAAGTCCCGGCGGCATTAATTACTATTCCCCCTCCAGGCCGCCATGGATAGTGGGGGAATGATATAATTCGGCTTCCAGCGATTGCTGGAGGCCGAATTATTGTGTTTTATAAGTAACTTCTGATGGTGCAGACGTTACTCACTGAGCGCCGCTGTAGCTGTAATTCCTATGACAGTCTATGGTGGCGCCGGCTGCACCCAAATCTTCCTGCGCTGAAAAGAACTGCTCCGAGACCAAAAAACACTGGTGTTCTTGTTGAAATACATGAATTAACAGCGCAGAAGAAGTCTAACACCATATTGATAAACACAATTGCCATCTTTTAAAAATTCTGCATTCCGTGAAGTGGAAAAGTGTTCAATTCCCCGACAGCTGATCGGCTGTAGCTCGTCACACAGTTGGTACCCGCCCCCCCCCCCCCCCTGGCAATGCTGTAGAGGCCATGTTTCCGAAGCCTTCCAAAGCTATTTGGACTATTTGGAAGCTTCCACCTGTGTTGCCACGACAGATTTTTTTCACAGTTCTGCTAAGGCTCTGTCCAGGCCCATCTGTGTTGCCATGAACCGCCCCCAGCTGTCTTACCGTGGTCCACCGTAGCCTAATCGGTAGCTGCTGAACTGGGCGCAGACCGGGACACCACAGATGGGGATGACCAGAGCCTCAGCAGAGCTTTGGAAAAACCGGCCACGGATACATTTTTGGTTGGGAGATTACGGCCAATCAGGTAAGTAATTAACCCTGAGATGCTCCCCAATCCTCTAGCCTCAGCCCTGCAAAGTCGCCCAAGGGATTGAGTCCTGATGTCCAGCAACATGTCTCGTATGTGTGTACAAGGGTTTACAATATAGTAGTGGTGTAACACTATGACTATTGCTCTGAGTAGATTGTCAGCTCTTCTGAGACAGAGAGAGAGAGAGAGAGATATGGAGATGTGGGGGGAGAGATTAGGGTGAGAGAAGTAAGGTAACTAACAAACAGAGGAATAGTGTGGAGTGTTGTGATGGGGAGAGAGAAGAACGGAAACAAAAAGAGAGAAGTGGTGAGGAAAAAGTAAACAGAGACAGAGGTTTGAAAAGAGAGGGTGATGATAACATAATTTGGTTCCCATTAGAGAAACTTTACTGTAAACCTGTTACATCTTCACAACTGGTATCAGTGCCGCATGTTGAACTAAACTTTGGAGAACACTTGGAAGAGCCTAACATTTGTCAGAGTTTGGGGGGAGTCCATAGTCTCCATCATATCACATTATCCCGTTCTAGACTTCATGGCTAAGCCTCCTTATAAAGTTATAAAGTTTAAGGGGAAGCAAGCACAAGACCGAACAGTGACGATTTTGTCCACCTCTCCCAAGTGAAGGTCACTCCCAATACACAACCCAAGTACCTGGCAAAGGTCCTCCTCCTATTAATAAAAAGAAGCTTCTTCTGACCTTCTTTCAGTCCTGACCTACAATCTGCTTGCTAGAGCAAAATAAGCTTCTAAGTAAAGACTAAAACCAATGTGTTGATTGAGTGACAGCCCATCCCAGACTGGGAACAACCGCCTGATTTCTTTAAAGTCAAATGAGGTCAAAACACTTGCTACACATCATTTTGCTCTCCAGCTGGATGAAAATGCTCTATCGTTGTCAAGGCCCGAAGAGCAACTGGGTACCCCTGTTACATGGAGCGTGTCACTCCCTAGATTAACCTATAAGCAGAGTAGCAAATCAGAAGTCATCAATCGTTCCGTGTGTAGCTCAAGTAACGGAACGACTCTGAAGGATCTTTTACAAACATCACATCTATGTTAATAATTGGTGGGGGTACCAAAACATATAAAATTATTAAATATGGTTTTAAAAGAAGAGATGTAATTGGCTTACCTCTCCCGTGGGTTTAAAGGACAACTGAAGTGAGAGGGATATGGAAGCTGCCACATTCCATTTAAGCAACACCTGGCTGTCCTGCTGATCCTCTGCCTCTAATACTTTCAGCCATAGACCCTGAACAAGCATGCAGCAGATCAGGTGTTGCTGAAATTCTTGTCGGATCTGACTAGATTGGCCACGTGCTTGTTTCTGGAGTCATTCAGACACTACTGCAGCCAAATAGATCAGCAGGGCTGCAAGGCAACTGGCATTGTTAAAATGGAAATAAATATGGCAGCCTCCATATACCTCTCACTACACTATGCCACATTTAAAATCAGCCAATAAAACTCATTATCAATTCAAGAGTTTATTGCACTAGGGTTGGACAACAGGTTTCGCGGGCATTTGCAGCTTCCTCAGATCATAAATGCGTACTAAAAATATTGCCTGTGGCCAGAGAAAGTCAGACTCGATCGCCTTAGTCAACACAATGAGAAAGTTGTACATCTGAAATATCCAACCGCCAAACACAAGCAAAGCAACTCTGTGTACTGAACAGGGCAAACTCGTGCATTACTTGTACACCGCGGAGATCAAGCAGCTCTTAAGGTGAACCAGAGACGAAGCACCCTCATGTATTTTACCATATAGATCAGTGGGAACATTAGAGAAAACCCCTACCCTGCTCTCGGTTTCATTCTTCACTGCTCAGCCTGCTTGTTAGCAGCCCTGATAAAATCCCTGAGCATTCAGTCTGGCTTTGCTCAGGAATAAATATAGCTGAGTCTGTCTTCTCTGATGTCTTTTCAAGCCCAAGCCTGCCCCCTTCTGGCTCTGCTATAATGACTCAGCTATAATGATTCCTGAGCAAAGCCAGACTGATTGCTCAGTTGGGGATTTTATCAGTGGTAAAACCGGAACAGAGACGCCAGCAAGGATAAAAAAATCCAGGTATGCATACCTGTAGATTTCCCAATAAATGTTATTGTTACTTTTTATGGCTGATTGTCCGGTCATTTTGTACCTGAGGGGGGTGAGTCCACCTACCTCCCTCCTTTTAAGCAGATTTTAATTATTTTATCCTTGCTGGAGCCTCTGTTATTCCGGTTTTACCACAGATCTAGTCCACCCAGGGTGGAAGGGTGTATCTCCATTCTTCTTCTATCTACAGAGAGCGACTTTTTATTACCTGAGTGGGGTCAGGTCATAATTCTTCGCACCTGCCATTTCAGTGGTTGCCTTTGTGATAACCCATATTTGTGAGTATATTTCACTTATCTATACTCTATTTCCCATTGTTCAACATACTGCACTATATTGGGCTCTTGGTTTCATTTTTGTTCTTTTTAAGGGGATTTTATCAGGGCTGATAACAAGCAAGCTGAGCAGTGAAGAATAAAACAGAGAGCAGGGTAGGTGTTTTCTCTAATGTTCCCACTGATATATATGGTAAAATACACGAGGGTGCTTTGTCTCTGGTTCACTTTAAGCAAGTAAATGGCCCAACATAGAAGAAAACTGGTTTTCAAAATGGATGAAGAAGATCATCTTTGTCATACTAGAAGATCAATTTCCGAAATTAAAAAGAGGGCATTTGACAACACTTAAAACACACTTGAAGTGAGAGGGATATGGAGGCTGTCATATTTATTTCCTTTTAAACAATGCATATTGCCAGGCAGTCCTACTGCTCTTTCAGCCATAGACCCTGAACAACCATGCAGATCACATGCTCTGACTGAAGTGTGACTGCCACATGCTTGCTTCAGGTGTGTGATTATTATTATTTAGTATTTATATAGCGCCAACATTTCTGCAGTGCTGTACAGAGTATATATATATATATATATATATATATATATATATACATTGTCTTGTCACTAACTGTGCCTCAGAGGAGCTTCCCTATCATAGGCCTATGCCTATGTATGTATTGTGTAGTACAGTGTATGTGTTGCAGTCTAGGGCAAATTTAGGGGGGAGCCAATTGACCTCCTTAGCGGTAACCCCGTGTGTGACACGGCCTGCTGGGCCGATTGACATAATTTTTTTTTCAAACACGCAGCTAGCACTTTGCTAGCTGCGTGTTTGGTCTGATCTCTGCCGCCCGCAGCCGATGTGCCGCTACCCGCCGCGGATACAGGGCCCTCCCCCGCACACCCCTTGCGCAGCCTGGCCAATCGCCGCCAGGCTGCGCTATGGGGGGACCGGGACTCCCTGCGACGTCACGTCGTCAATCTGTTCGTCGCCATGGCGACGGGGGAAGCCCTCAAGGAAATCCCGTTCAGAACGGGATTTCCTTATGGGCAAGCGGCGCAGGCGGCGATTGGAATATACGGGGGGATGCCGCAGGGAGGGGGGAAGCATGTAGCTAGCGGTAGGCTAGCTACATGCTTAAAAAAAAAAAAGGTGAAAAAAACCCTCCCGCGGCCGCGGGAATTAAACCGCCAGGGGGGTTAACCTATCTGTATGGTTTTTTGGGGGGGATATGGGAGGAAACCGGATTGCCCAGAGGAAACGCAGACACAGAGAGAACATACAAACTCCTTGCAGATGTTGACCTGGCTAGGATACGAACCAGGGATCCAGCGCTGCAAGGCGAGAGCGCTAACCACTACGCCACCGCAGCCAAACAGATCAGCAGGGCTGCCAGGCAACTGGTATTGTTTAAAAGAGGAATAAATATGGCAGCCTCCATATCCCTCTCACTTCAGGTGGGCTTTAGTTAACATACAGAAAATGGACTAAAAGAAAAAATAAACAGGACTCTGTAAGAACTGAACAGAAAACAGGGCAGATAACCAGCAAAGCTGCCCAGAGAGCTGTAGCCCAAAACAATGATTCCGTAACACACTTGGTGTACAAACATGCTGTTGGGTTGGTGGCAGAGCAACGTGGACTGTCCAAAAGAGATGGCTGCCGGAAGGATAAGCAAGCAGCATCCCGCTATAGGAAGTTCCTGCAGCAACAGAAGCGATAGGGAGACCATCAATCCTGCTAGACCAGGGGGAGGGGTAAAGTCTGCTCCCTCTGACAGACACCTCCTAGATCAGGGGTCAGGAACCTTTTTAGCTGAGAGAGCCATAAACGCCACATATTTTAAAATGTAATTCTGTGACAGCCATACAATATGTTTCAAACTGGGACAGTAGGGCTCACGTCCCTGTTGCCATGGTGATCGTATCAGATACGTCTTCAGCTTCTCTTGGGTTTCAGCAACATCAGCAATTCCCCTGAAAGCCAGACAGGAGAAATAAATACTAACAGCTTGTACAATCAGCCAGCTGACTTGGGGGTTTATTCACTTTGGCCCAATAGGCTGCCTGTCAAGTGACAGGCAGCCTATTGGGCCAATCAAAGTGCGGGGATCTCGTTCTACAAAGTCACTGGACCTGACAGAATACAGAGTGGAACAATTGGAGCAGCCCTTCATTTGGGGTAGCGTGAGTAAGTTAGTAGTGCATGCTACAGCAGTAACATGCCTACTTTGAAAACTTTATTTGCACTGCCACACTAAGCTGCACTGCTTGAGCAGTGTAGCTTATTGAATCAACCCCTACTGATTGTATATGAGCCACATGTAGCCATCACTAAAGCCACATCTGGTTCCCGAGCCATAGGTTCCCTACCCCATGTGCTAGATGGTCACCGCTTCGGGGGACACCTGTACAAACTCTATACTTCCAGCCGAGACAATCAAAAAACCATAATTTCAGCTAAGAAGAATCTAAATCATAGGCATGGCTTGTCTTCTGAGCTTTAGAACATTGTGCCTCGAAAATGATTAATTCCTTGGAATGACAGAGAATTACGTCTCACAAGTCAGGAATTCTCTGCAACATGCAGACGAGGAAACTGGGTCAAACCCCATAAAAAAGGTCCCTTATAAAGACCACTATGAAAAACAATTAAATTCCTTTGAAGATTCGAGTCCTAAGCATGACCATGCGAATCCTGATGACACATCAGAATTTTTGCCACGAATACCATTTCCATTTGTTACCCTTGAGATGAATTTTTGTCCTGTGAGTTGCTGACTGGTCCGATACAGATGCATAATTTTTAAAGTTGAAAAAGTTGAGTTTTATTTGGGCCATTGACAAGTACAAAAGAGGGATGTGGATGGGTCTTTTAATAAATAAAGACTGTTGGATGGGAACATCAGAACTGGAAGGGCCTGGTGTTTACACCACAAGTACATCTCGCTTTGAAGTCGCCGGCCTGGAAGTTGAACAGCAATAGCGAGTTCTGCATTCTCGGCAAAATAGCTGAGATTTTTGTTTAGCGGAGAGCATCTGAATTATGTAAATACACTAAACACGGCTAAACAAACGCCGTCCGAATTAATGCCGTCCTTCAGAACTAATTGCCGCCGGCCGGGCCTGTGACATATCGCAGAGATAAATAAATCGCTCTCCCATGGGTATTTACCATTAATCATCGTTAAGATCACAAAAGGATTGCAGTCTGGACCAATTAACGGAGACCACTTTACAAAATGTAGGTTTATGGAAGAAGTCACATGATACTGTTCTAATTTATTTTCTTTAAATGGGAAGGAAAATAGTTTCGGATTTGCAATGTTAAATAAAATACAAGCATAGGAGGATGAAGTTCAGCTGCGGGAAGGGGACAATCTCAACAGAACCTTGTAGGAGGGGCATAATCTACTGCAGGGAAATCTCGCTAATGTGGGAGGGGCAGAAATAAACACTACTGCAGAGAAATTTGGCCACTTTGGAATGGGGCAAAGACAAAAACGATTGCAGGGAGATTTCACTACTGCAGGGAGATTTCACTATTGCAGGGAGATTTTGCTACTGCAGAGGGGGCAAAGACACAAACTATTGCAGGGAGATTTCACTACTGCAGAGAGATTTCACTATTGCAGGGAGATTTTGCTACTGCAGAGGGGGCAAAGACACAAACTATTGCAGGGAGATTTCACTACTGCAGGGAGATTTCACTATTGCAGGGAGATTTTGCTACTGCAGAGGGGGCAAAGACACAAACTACTGCAGGGAGATTTCACTACTGCAGGGAGATTTTGCTACTTCAGAGGGGGCAAAGACAAAAACTACTGCAGGGAGATTTTGCTACTGCAAAAGGGGCAAAGACACAAACTACTGCAGGGAGATTTCACTACTGCAGGGAGATTTTGCTACTGCAGAGGGGGCAAAGACAAAAACTACTGCAGGGAGATTTTGCTACCCTACAAGGGGCAAAGACACAAACTACTGCAAGGAGATTTCACTACTGCAGAAGGGGCAAAGACATAAACTACTGCAGGGAGATTTCACTACTGCAGGGAGATTTTGCTACTGCAGAGGGGGCAAAGACACAAACTACTGCAGGGAGATTCCGCTACTGAAAAGAAGCAAAGACACAAACTACTGCAGGGAGATTTTAGTACTGAAAAGAAGCAGAGACACACACTACTGCAGGGAGATTTTGCTAGTGCAGAAAAAAGGGCAAAGACACACTACTGCACTGCAGGGAGGGCAAAGACACACTATTGCAGGGAGATTTCACTACTGAAAAGAAGCGAAGACAATCCAGCTGGGGGATTTTTTTATTTTGCTTTTTTTTTTGGGGGGGGGGGGGGGGGGGGGGTTAAAGCAGCATAGTGGAAGCACTCACAAAAAAAATTAATTCGACTTTAAATACAGGACTGTGCACACCAGAAGATGAGTCCTCGGACATTTTTTTTAGGCTGTCTCTTCAAATAAGTTTGTGTTTCCTGGACACCATTAGAGCCGCTGCCCCAAAATACTAACTTAAAGGGCAACTGAAGAGAAAGGAATATGGAGGCTGCCATATCTATTTCCTTTTAAGCAATACTAGTTGCCTGGCTGCCCTGCTGATCCACTTCCTCCAATACTTTTAGTACTAGACCCTTAACAAGCATGCAGCAGATCAGGTGTTTCTGACATTATTGTCAGATCTGACAAGATTAGCTGCATGCTTGTTTCTGGTGGGATTCAGACACTGCTAAAGCTAAAAATATCAGTAGGGCTGCCAGGAAACTAGTATTGCTTAAAAGGAAATAAATATAGCATGTCAAAAAAGTAAGGTATGGGGAGCACAAAAACTGGTGTAAAAATATGCAAGTTATTGAAATACATTAAGGTAGTATAAAGCCCATAGACAGACAATGACGATGTCTGTCATTGTCTGTCTATAGGCTTTATACTACCTTAAAGAGACTCCGTAACAAAAATTGCATCCTTTTTTTTATCATCCTACAAGTTCAAAAAGCTATTCTAATGTGTTCTGGCTTACTGCAGCACTTTGTACTATCACAGTCTCTGTAATAAATCAACTTATCTCTCTCTTGTCAGACTTGTCAGCCTGTGTCTGTCAAGTTCTTCAGTGTTGTGGTTCTGCTATGAACTCCCCCTTCCAGGCCCCTCTCTGCACACTGCCTGTGTGTTATTTAGATTAGTGCAGCTTCTCTCTTCTCTTTTACAAGCTGGATAAATCGTCCTCTGAGCTGGCTGGGCTTTCACATACTGAGGAAATTCAGACAAGGGCAAAGCTGTTTGCAGGAAGAAACGAGCAGCCTGAAACTTCAGTGGATGAGAACAGGGGGAAAGAAACACACAAATGATCTCTTGAGATTCAAAAGGAATGCTGTATACAGCCTGCTTGTGTATGGATGTATTTTCTATGTGTGGACATACTGTACATCAACCTACTTCCTGTTTTGGTGGCCATTTTGTTTGTTTATAAACAAACTTTTTAAAACTGTTTTTAACCACTTTTAATGTGGCGGGGAGCGGCGAAATTGTGACAGAGGGTAATAGGAGATGTCCCCTAACGCACTGGTATGTTTACTTTTGTGTGATTTTAACAATACAGATTCTCTTTAATGTATTTCAATAAATTGCATATTTTTACACCAGCTTTTGAGCTCCCCATACCTTACTTTTTTGATATGTTGATTATTTATGGGTGAGACGAGCCTATTAGGGTGATATCCCGTTCCTCTATTTTGATTGAAATAAATATAGCAGCCTCCATATCCCTCTCACTTCAGTTGCCCTTTAAGAGGTTAGTGTTAGGCACTAGAAGCAGTGGGTTAGCATTAGGAGGGGGGTTGATGTAGGACAGGCTTTCTCAACCAGGGTTCCTTGAAGACTCTGCAGCGGTTCGTTGGGATTTTCCCCCATCGTGGGGGAAGTATAATAGAGCACATTATTATAAGGGGTACTGTAAAATTAAGCACTACATTAAGGGTCAGAATAATAATGAGCACATTAATAGGAAAGCACTAGGATAAGTAGACAGTACAGTGTAATGGGGGTAGAGAAATAAACAGCCACGCCAGCTTTTATAGACCATGCTTCCAGCAAAATAAATACAGGGGTTCCTTGGTTTCAAAAAATTGTTTGCAGGGGTTCCTTGAGATCCGAAAGTTATTTGCAGGGTTCCTCCAGGGTACAAAGGTTGAGAAAGGCTGGTGTAGGGCATTAAGAGGGAGAGTTAGTGTTAGACATTAAAAGGGGGAGGGGGGGGGGGGGGTGTTAGTGTTAGATAAGGAAAGATTAGTGTAGGAGTAGGAGACAGGTAAGTCAGTGTAATGTATGTTGGTTCGACGATGTAGGACAATTCTATGGACAGAAAATTGATGGGAATGTAGGTTACTTTGACGATGTAGGCTATATCGTTGGAGCACCGGACTTTCAACTACAGCATCATGGACCGAAGGGGTTACTGGTACGGTGTCTTATCCACAGCAAGCAGAACCTACACAGATTGTTCATATCCTAATTCCCAGAAGCTTCATTCTCCTGATGGAACTCACAGCTGCCCAAAAATGTTTTATGATCTATATATGAGAGTTATTCAAAGGCAACAGTCGCCAACATTCTTTAAAAAAAGACCTGAGTAGAAACGCCAAAATCACACTAACGCCAGCCAAGACAAGAAGAAGCATGCACTTCAGCGTGACCTAGAAAAGCCTCTCGTATTCAGCCGTCAATGTTATTACGTAGAAAGAAGCCAAGACCTATATAACTTTCCACGCTGAGGTCTGCTGACTAATGGTGGAGATGCATCAATGCTGCCCTATGCACTTTCCAGTACGCTCAGTCTTTCAATAATGGAGGAATAACGTCAAGAGGACCAAAAAAAAACTGAACTGAAATAGCTGGCAACGAATCAAAAGTTGGACTGTTTAATGGCCCCACTTAGACCTGACAGAGACAATTGGCCTAAATTACACACCCAACGCTGAAGATCTTGGCGAATCCCTAGAGATGCGATAGTACCGGTAAATCAGGCTCAGTATCTTGAGAACTTGTAAGCTATGACAGACTGAAGTTGGTTATCTGCGTTATCATATGCTTTCTATCAGCTCATCCAGCTTGGCCATTCTTCTCTGACCTCTCTCATCAACAAGGCATTTAAAGGGGAACCAAACAAAGGTCTGTTTCAGACAGACATTTGGGTGAGAGGGGGGTGGGGGGGGGTTAAAGTGGATCTGAGATAAACTTTACACATAATTGTGCCCCTTACATATATTTTATAGGGCATTCATCACATCAAGCCAAATACTTTTTTGTTTGTGTTTTAATGCCGTAATTCCCTATAAACTAAAGAAGTCAAACCCACAGCTCATCCAGCGCCTAGGCATTCTGAGTCCCATGTAGCAAGTGCTCATGGGAGCTAAGTCTGGGGGGGAGGAGGAGGTTATTCCCAAAGGAGGAGGCGTTACCAGCTGGGAGAGGCTGAGATTTCAGAGGCAAGGGGGCAGAGAGGGAAGGGAAGGAGAGGGGAAGAGTTTTCACAGACTAAGGCTGCTTTCACAGTAAGACGTTACAGGCGCACGTTAGTGCAGCCTGTAACACAGCCCAACGCATAGCAATGAAAAATCAATGGGCTGTTCACAGTGCCCACGTTGTGTTACATTGTAACGCTTCATGTTCTTTCAAAGTGCTGCATGCTGTGCGTTATACGTGGCTAAGCCACGTTAGACTGTTTGCACATGCTCAGTAGTATTGGAGGAGGAGGTCTCCTCCTCCTCGGCCAGGCACATGGCTAATTAATATTCACTGCACGGTGTGACATGCGGTGTTTACTTCCTGGAGCGCCGCTCTGTGCGGTGATTGGCCGGCGGGACCACGTGATGCCTCATGCGTCCAAGAGTACGCATCACAGGACGCATGAAGAGCCGCTTAACGCGGCTCGAACTGACGTCCAGCTTCTACCCCACTATGCGTTGCGTTAGGTGCACGTTATGCGACCTTAACGTAGCATCTAACGCAACGTCTTAGTGGGAAAGAAGCCTGAGAGATGGAGATACAGAGCAGATTGGGTGTGTAATAATGACAAGCAGAATATGGCTACTCTCATTTGATCATAGGAAGAAATGATCATATACTGTTGACGCTGTTTGTAGCTAGATTTACCGTGTAAACCATCTAAACTTTAGATAAGATATATAGACAAGTTACTTGCTATAGTTTTATAGTTTTTCATCCTGGATCCGCTTTAACGTGTCATTTCCAGTGGCCGATAAAAGCGATGCTTAAAAGTTACCAACCTAGTTTCCATTTACATTCATTCAAGGGGAATAGTGGGATCGAGTCAAGATATTTTTTTTTTTCAAAAAGAACTAGTTTTTGAGAAAATCAATGTAAAAATATGAAGGAGAAACTTTTGTTTGCACAGCACTGTTTTTTGACTTGTTCCCACTATTTCCCTTGAAATATGTGGCAATTTTGGTGACGACAGCATGTATGGGGGCATTGCTATTAACCACTAAAGTCGGGACACAAAATTATGAACGGATTACACAAAATCAGTTGAATTATCAAATCCTAATCACGTGTGGTATTAACCCTCCTGGCGCTACGCAATTTCAGAGGCTGCATCTATGGGAGGATTTTTTGTAATAAAATGAATTTTTTAGGTTTTTGCTAGCACTGCGCTCGCTAACTATGTCCCCCAAGCCCCGCCGCACCTAACTAAACCCTCCGATCGCTGCCGGCAATATTTACCCCTCCGCGGATCCCGCGAGAGCTGCAGCTTTACTCATCGCTATGGCGACGAATAGTCATCGACGTCATGCGCAGTCCCGATCCTCCCCATAGCGAAGCCTGGAGCTGATTTGGAGTTTGCGCCATTGCGGGATCCCTGGGTGGTACGTATTACGGCGGCGATCGGGGGGGGGGGGGGGGGAATCGGTGGAGAGCGGCAAAACCTGGGGGACGTAGCTAGCCAAGTGCTAGCTTAAGCATATAAAACAGATTTTATTTTTAAAAAATCCTCCCGGGGCCATGTGATCCTCTCTGCGGCGGCTCCCCAGAGTGTAGCTCAGGGTTACCGCCAGGAGGGTTAATTGTGAAATTTTATGCAAAATTTTGCATAATCGTAAATATAATAATATTTTTATAGTGCTTTTCTCCCTGGGGACTCAACGTGCTGTGACCCATGTGTTCTGCAGTCTCAGAGGCTCGGGGAAAAGAGGTAGGTTTTTAGTCTTTTCTTAAAGAACAAGCGACACCCATATATAAGTAGATAAATACTACCTCTGCTTACATAACAGATGTATTGTGCTATACACGTAATGATTCCTGTGAATTTTACAAAGGAAAAGCAGAAAGTCCTATTCTAGGCAGTGGCCATTTTGCCAAGCTAATGCTGACATCATATCCTCCCTGACTCTTGTTTCCCCCCTCCCCTCCCTTCTCTTGCTCATTGTGTATTCATTAGCTGCCCTCCTCCCAGAGTCTTTTTTTATTTACACATCCAATTACTGAGTCACCACAGCTTTGCTTGTAAACACAATTGATCAGCTAGTCAGGGAAATAAATGGAAGAGGAGGAATATATTATAGATAAAAAGAACTCCCAGCATTCAAAAGAACCCCCAGCATGCATATGTTTTGGCAATGGCAATTAAAGGGCCAGTGCTCCTAAGGTATGTGATAACTCCAAACCAGAACAGCAGAAAAAGTTTTGAATGCAGGAATAGCACCTTTATCACTTAATACACTCAGACCAGTTGCTGTTGAAATTTGATTTTTATGGTGACAATACCGCTTTAAAGCTGTCCAGAGAAAGAGCCTCTCGCACTGATTGTGGAAGTGAGTTCCATAGAGTAGGGGCTGCATAGGAAAAGGCCCGAGCACCAAATGTGTAAGAGACTTGAATGTCAGCAGGCAGATCTTAGAATGGATTCTCCATTTTACTGGCGATTACAGATTATTAGTAATTAGCAGACAACGATCGTCACTACTGTTTACCATGTATTATACACTTATTTGTGCAATCTGTACTTACACGTAAATTTTTGCATTTTTTACAATATTACTACATAGGGTCCGGGAACTTGATTTTAAAGCGGACCTGAACTTCTTCTCTGCTCTAAAAGATAAAAACCTTTTAAGAAAAACATTTCTTTGCTACAGCTGATATAAATCCTGCAATAAATCTGCAGTGTGTCTACTTCCTGATTTCATGGCAGCAGACATAGGGTTAACATCCTGTGTTTACAAATTAGCAGCTCTGCAGTGGCAGAGGAGATTCCTGACACAGCTACAGTGGGGATCAGTCACAGATGAGGGGGGATTAGACAGGCTAAACTCTCTAAATACATACAGGGTGCATTTCTCTGTGTTTAAACTTCTGTCCAGTGCAATAGTTCAGGTCCACTTTAAGTGCCTGTGTTGCTTTTTGTTTATGTGGTAGTTAAACATGTGCATTTCTATTGCCTTCACAGGGTGAAGCTGTGGCGTCGTACAACTTGGCTACCTACTCTGATCTCAGAAGCCACAGCTCTTCACTGTTAAAGAGAAACCGTGACCAAGAATTGAACGTAATCCCAATCAGTAGCTGATACCCCCTTTCCCATGAGAAATCTATTCCTTTTCACAAACTGACCATCAGGGGGCGCTGTATGGCTGATATCGTGGTGAAACCCCTCCCACAGGAAACTGTGAGGACCACGTCCTGGCAGTTTCCTGCCTGTAAACCTCCTTGCATTGTGGGAAATATCTGTTTACAGCTGTTTCCAACTGCCAAAAAAAGCAAGCAGCATCTCCTTCCAGTGACATCACTTGCCAGCAGTAAAAATGTCACCATGTGATAAATGTCAGAATGTAAATCAGGGAGAGGAAAGCTTTTACAATGAGCAAACACTGACTAAATCATTTATACATAATTATTGTAAAATTGCAGCACTTTTTTGTATTACATTATTTTCACTGGAGTTCCTCTTTAAGGTACAGTTTATTACAAAATCCTACCAGAACTTGAGTAAATAAAGCAGAAAAAGCCATGATCACAAACTGCTTAGCGGTCATCATAAGATCAGTTAATGGGCTTTCTGGAGCATATGATGTGGTCTTTGGCATCGCTCGCCTCTGGCCACTTGCTACGTGTTCACACACACGTAACCAAACTTTACTGTGCTACTAAAATCACCCTCCTTTCAAAAATCACCCTCCTTGTAAAAAAAAAAAAAAAAAAAAAAAAAAAAGTTCAGGCTTGCAAAAAGGAAATTCTTGTTCACCTTGTCAGCATAGGGAATACACTCACCAGAACGCCAACAAATTAAATGTAACTAAATTAAATTGCCTCATGAATAACAATTAGACTGCATGAGTCTCAAACTAGTCTGGCTGCAAACCCAATAAGCTGTTATTACATGTAGTTGTTTTCATTAGATCCGGCATTTTCTTTGCTATGCTCTCCGACACCAAACTTTAGCATATACTGTATATCTGCTGAAAAATCAGGTCAGAAAACATCCCCGCCCCCAATCCCATCTCTAAATCTACCAAAACACGTGCTTCTCATTCGCTACATCCCTGAGCAGAGGGAGGAGCCTGAGCAGAGGGAGGAGCCTGAGCAGAGGGAGGAGCCTGAGCCGATTATACTTTCTGAAATAGTTGGAGTAAAAGAGCCATCAGTAAATTTACACACACACATTGGATTAAATTTGGCCGAGGTGGGGGATGGGCACCGCCAAGGAAGAGAATGTAGTATGTACAGGAGCCATCCAACGTCTTGAAAGCCCTTGACTATGTGCAAAAGGCTGAAAGAGTACCTGAGGTGACTGGAACTGAAGAATGTTTACTTACCTGATGCTTCTTCCAGCCCCCTGTAACCTATCAGCTCCCTCAATGTCCTCCATTGTGCCGCCCATGCGCAGTCCTTGCCGCACACCTTCTCCATCATTGATTTAAGAAAAGATAATTTCAGCGCTCACAATTGATTTAAAATCACCCCAGATGGCACAACCACCTCTCTGGGTGTTTAAAGTTCCAATGGCACCTAGCCACAAATGTCCAGATATAAATAAACAGTTATATGGGGTGCTGCAGGATATGCCAGGTTGTACTGGTAAAGTTTATGCAGGTAAGTGATCATGCGCTCCCCCTCATCCACAATAAGCACGTATGGGCGTGGCTTGAGTGACGTCAACGCGTACATGCGTAGCGTGTGACGCGTACGCCAGAAGTACAGCCGAGAGGAGTCACTGGAGTGATCCCCGGCCTGGCGTTTTTTGCAGTTTAACAAGCAGTGTGGAGGGGCAGAGGGGACGGTGAGAGGCGGCCACCCGGGAGCTAACTCCACCTAGCCCAAAGAACTTTATCTGTTATCCAACTGCCATATGAACTTGCTGCATGTTTTTAAACTTTTCTTGGAAAAATAAAAGAAGGTAATACACGATTAGAGGCTGGTCCTCTTGTTTTTATTTTTTCTCAACATCCTGCACGAGTGAGAAGGAGAGCCCAGCGGAGCCCAGCAGAGTCAGCAATCACTGGAGGATAAACAGTGGCCAGAGAGGCGACGGGGGGGCCAACACCCCCGGATGCGCGATTTGGTCACTTGAGACCTAAGGATCTGGGGAGTCTGTACCCGAAAGGGGATCTGTATCTCTACAATTTCTTTGGAAACGTGCTTATTGTGGATGAGGGGGAGCGCATGATCACTTACCTACCTTCTCCATCATGTTCCCGTGACTGGGAGTGTTCAGCGCATGCGGACTGTTAATGCGCATGAGGATTCTCATAGAACTATCTGGATGTCTCCCGTATCCGGATTTGAGCAGCCCTGACAGGAGTGCGATGGCGAAGGGGCGTAATCCAAAACAGCGCATGTGGCCTGCACCAGGTAAGTAAAAATCCTCTTGTTCCCTTTGTCACAGGTTTACTTTAGGGCAGTGATGGCTCACCTTGGCACTCCAACTGTGACAAAACTACAGATCCCATCATGCCTCTGCCTCCCCGAGTTATGCTTAGGAGCTGTCAGAGTACTGAAATGCCTCATGGGACTTGTAGTTCCACCACAGCTGGAGTAGCCACACACACACCCTTTCATTATAGGTGCCCCCCCCCCCCCCCACACTCCCATTCCCTATGTGATACATTTTCTTTAAAGGGAATCGAAGTGAAAATAAACTTATGATATAAAAAATAAACCGTTAGCAGCACAAATATGAGTCTGATATTATTTCCAGTACAGGAAGAGTTAAGAAACTCCAGTTATTATCTATGCAAAAGAGCTTCTCTGAACTTTCCAACTTTCAAAGTGGCAGAGAGCTCTGTCTTCTGAAGCTTATCATCTCAACTGTCTGTCACTGTATTTTGTTTTTTTTTCCTGCAGAGAAGGGTTCAAAAGTTTATTAGCCTACTCTGTGAAATCATTTAGAATGCTGAGTATAGTGTGTAAACTGCAAAAATTAGAAAATGATGCAATTTTTGTAACAAAAAACTATATAACTGAAAATTGAAAATAAAGATATAAGACAGATTTCTTTGCTACTAATGTTCTTTTTAATTATTTGTACTACACAACCAATTCATTAGATCATATTTTTTTTCGCTTCAGTGTCACTTTTAGGCCTCTTCCACACAGGAGTCCCCCACCCCTATTTGTCAACCAATGAGGGTCTGTTTGGTTATCATTTATGTTAAAGAACACTCCCTGTAAGTTGATCGGTTTTATCATGTGACCAGCATACTGTAGTTTTCAAAAAAACAGCATTATTTATTTTTTGCAGACGTAGGCCATTTACATTGTAGTTACAGTCCCAATTTGTATTGCCCATGTAAATCCCACATGCTTTTATCCCAAAGTAATGTCTCTTTGGTGAGAAAAAAAATGTAAAATTGTCTCTCCTCTGCTTACAGTCACTGAATCCTGCACAGAGAAACTTTCTGCTGTGCATGCTCCGTTTTATCTACTACAGTGAAGCTATGTAGATAGCATGGCCTTGACCATATATGTCTGATACTGTAGCAATCTGCAAATCTGAAAGGCTGTACAACCGGTAGTGCCTGTAACCGAGGTTTCCGAGAGTTACAGTATTTTTCGGACTATAAGACACTCCTTGACCATGAGACACAGTTTAGAGGACTAAAACCGGGGGAAATTTTTTTACTAAACCTGGTGCATCCATGGTGAAGGGGCATCTTGTGGATTATGCCCTCCCTTGTACCTCATGCCGGGGGTATAAGATGCAGTGACTTTTCCTACCACTTTCGGGGAAGAAAAAGTGAGTCCCCTTGTACCTCGTCTCTTCTTTTGTCCTCCTGTATGCCCCGTTGTGTCCCCCTATGTCCTTTGCATGGGCACAGTACAGGGGGTCCCTGACATTGCGGCGGGTTGGAGGTTGGTATTGGCAGGCATTCACAAGCCAGGAACTCCCTGCATTTGGACTATAAGACGCAGTGACTTTTCCCACCACTTTTGGGGGAGAAAAAGCGAGTCACCTTGTACCTCGTGTGTCTCCCTGTGTCCTCCTCTATGCCCCTTTGTGTCCCCCTGTGTCCTCCTCTGCATGGGCACAGTACAAGGAGTCCCTGACATTGAGGCGGGTTGGAGGTTGGTGTTGGCAGGTGTTCACAAGTCAGGAACTCCCTGCATTTGGACTATAAGACGCAGTGACTTTTCCCACCACTTTTGGAAGCGAAAAAGCGAGTCTAAAGCAGGCCATACACTCGTTAGATTAGCAGCAGCTAGATCATCAGATAGATTTCTGATCTATCTGATGTGTTTAGGAACATTTTTTGCTAGGAACAGATTTCCAACAGATTTCAGTATGAAGTCTCGTTTTGCCATCAGATTTCCATTAGGTCCAATGCAAAATGATAAGCAATCTCAATAGATTGACTTAGATTTTCCAGCATGTCAGATCGATTGAAATCGATCGAAATCGGCAGCAAACTGATCGATAGGTCAATTGATTTGCGATCGATCGATTTCGGTCGATGGATTGGCCGTTAATTAGCTCAGTGTATGGGTACCTTAAATTTTCTGTTCTGCTGGGCATACACAGGTCGACCCGGAGGCTCGATTAGCCGCCGGATCGACTCCCGCCGCGTCCCCGCGGCCGTCCGGATCGATTCCCGCTCGTCCCCGGCGGGCGCTTCCTTATCTTCCGCTCGATTCACCGCTATTGTCCGCCCGCAGGGATGAAGTGGGGAATCGATCCGGCGGGTCATCGGAGCTGTCGGATATTATCAATTGAGCCATCAGCGGCTCGATAGATAAGGGAAAAACGAATAGTGTATGCCCAGCATTCGATTTACCTGCCAGATAGTTAATTTCTGACATGTTGGAAATTATCTATCTAACCATCTATCTGCCTAGCGATTAAGCATTGTTCTACTCAGCAGGAGATAACCAGAAGACAATGGCCTCAATTCACTAAGCTTATCTCCTGTCTTTAATAACGTTTCTAGAGTTGTTACCATGGTGATGAGGCATGTAGCATTCAGGAAACATTTTACCTCAGGCAAACCTAAAGTTAACTCTTCTGTCTTTAAGTTAACTCTCCAATCCTTAAAATAACTCCAGCGTTAAAGACAGGCTGTTAATTAACTGCCTGTGAAAATAACTACAGAGGAGGTAAATTAACTACAGAGGAGGTAACTTAAGGAATGAAGAGATAAGATAACTCCCTCACTGTGTGGAGGTAAGTTTTATCTTGCCTTATTATCTCCAGTATGATCTTAGTGAATTGAGGCCAATGCACCAGAGATAACGACCAGTCTCTATAGAAAATAATCTAACAGAAAATCTAACAGAAAAATCTCAAGCCCAATCTACACGATACGATTCTTTATACGATTCGATTACGATTCTATTTACGATCCGATTAAATCCGACATGTCCGATCGGGATTTGATTCAATTCAGTTCGATTTGCAATTGCAAAACAATGGCAAATCGAATTGCATCGAATCGAATCCCGATTGGACATGTTGGATTTAATCGAATCGTAAATAGAATCGTAATCGGATCGTACAAAGAATCGTATCGTGTAGATTGGGCTGAACAGAAAATTTTATGGTAAAATCTAACAGAAAATTGTACGGTGTGTACTAGGCATTAAGGTGGCCATACACTGGTCGATGTGCCATTAGATCGACCAGCTGACAGATCCCTATCTGATCGAATCTGATCAGATAGGGATCGTATGGCTGCCTTTACTGCAAACAGATTGTGAATTGATTTCAGCCTGAAACCGATCACAATCTGTTCAGCTGCTCCTGCCGCCTGTCCCCCCCCCCCCGTATACATTACCTGAGGCTGGCTCCCGGGCATCTTCTCCGCACTGCACCGCACCGCTGTTCTTGCTCCATCCCGGCGCTTCCTGTGTTACTCCGTGACCAGGAAGTTCAAATAGAGCGCCCTCTATTTCAACTTCCTGGTCACCGGAGTGACACAGGAAGTATAAGCGTACACTGGGAGATGCGGAAATGCGGTGCAGCGAGGAGAAGAGGACCCCGGAGCCAGCTTCAGGTAATGTATACATGCTCGGATCGGGCCCGAATCGTACGCCGCAAGCGACGCGCTCCTACCGCCGGGCGATCGAGGGTAATTTCCCGCACGGCGCGATCGACGGTCCGATCCGATTTCGGGAGGGAATCGGATCGGCGGGTGCGTTTAGCGCAAGCGATTGGCAGCAGATCCGATCCCAGGATCGGATCTGCTGTCGAAACGGCCGTGAATCGAGCCAGTGTATGGCCTGCTTTATAGTCCAAAAAAATACAGTATATAACCACAGCTAATAAAGGAACACTTAATTAAAAACAAGTTCTGCTACTTCAGTGCTGCGCGAGTATAGAAGACCATGAGTGATTGGAATTGGGCTTGATCGAGTCCACATTTCTTTCTGTAGTGGGACAAACACGGTACCACTGTGGAATAAAATACTTTATAAATAAACAACAGACCAGTGCAAACCACTGATCAATAAAATATAACCTTATTAACATTCCTCAAGGAACCACGGGAACAATTATTAGAACATTCTTTCATGCCGAAGGCTACTAAGTTACCGGCAGCAAAGAAAGTAAAGAAGTGAATTTATTTCCAGGAACGTCGCAATGCCTTGAGGAAATTGCTTGTGGAAAATCGACCTATGCAAAACGAGCCCGAGCCTAAGGCTGCATTTCCACTTGTGCGGTGGGAATCGCCGCGGTAAAAATTTGCATGCGGATGCGAATTTCGCATGCGGGTCTATGCAAATTTTCATGCGAATTCGCATGGATGGCGATGTATGCGAATTTAACCATGGCAGTGCTGGTGTGCTTTTCCATTGTTTCTATGCGAATTCGCATGAAAATTCGCATACACAAACCTCATGCGAATTTCCTATTAAATACATTGTATGCGATTCGCATAGTGGTATGCGGTATGCGAATTCTGATGGCTCTGCCATGCAAATTTTTACTGCACAGAAAAACACAAAGGAATCCTGACAAGTGGAAACAGTCCCATTCACTTGTATTGCTATGCGAATTTGCATGCGAAAAACACATGCGAATTCGCGATAGTGGAAATTGGGCCCTAAGGGCTCGTTTCCACTATCGCGAATCCGCATGCGTCCAACGCATGCGGATTCGCACATGTAATGCAAGTGGATGGGCCTGTTTCCACTGTAGCGTTGTTGAGGTGCGTTTTTATCAGCGGTGAAAAAACGCACAAAAGAGCCGCAGAATTCACCTGTGAGTGGAATGCATGCGAATCGCTGCTAATGTATTTAATAGGAAATTCGCATGCTGTTTTGGTATGCACATTTTCATGCCAATTTGCATGAAATCAATGGAAAAGCACACCGGCATTGCCATGGTTTAATTCGCATACATTGTCATCCATGCAAATTCGCATGCACACGTATGCGAAATTCGTATCCGCATGCGAATTTTGCCACAGCGATTTCGCAACGCAATAGTGGAAACGAGCCCTAAGAGATGTACTGGTCCATTCACAGTATGTTCCTATTGAAAAGACGACATGGCTGAATACGAGTAGAACTGTGGGCATGTTCAGATGTGGTAGAGGTGTCGCATGTGAGAGGATGGTGCCTACTTAGGTATTTAGTGATGTCTATGGAAAAAGGGAATGGAAAATTAAAAGCTTCATTAACTGATACGGATTGGGTCATTTACAGGTTTACAGGTTAGAGTGCCCCTGCCATAAAATTTATTTTGGGATGAAAACCCGAAAATGAAAAACTAGGGTATTGGAACATGTTGGGCAGCACGCTGGTATAATGGTTAGCGCTCTCGCCTTGCAACGCTGGGTCCCCGGTTCCAATCCCAGCCAGGTCAACATCTGCAAGGAGTTTGTATGTTCTCCCCGTGACTGTGTGGGTTTTCCTCCGGGCACTCCGGTTTCCTCCCACGTCCCAAAAACATACAGATAAGCTAATTGGCTTCCCCTAAATTGGCCCTAGACTATGATACATACACTACACAATGCATACATAGACATGTGACTATGGTAGGGACTAGATCATGCATGGGCAAACTCGGCCCTCCAGCTGTTACGAGACTACTAGTCCCACAATGCATTTGCCATTATGAGTCATGACTGTGGCTGTCAGACTCCTGCAATGCATTGTGAGACTTGTAGTTCCTTAACCGCTGGAGGTCCAAGTTTGCCCATGCCTGGACTAGATTGTGAGCCCCTCTGAGGGACAGTTAGTGATAAGACATATACTCTGTACAGCACTGCGTAATATGTCGGCGCTATATATTAGATATAATCTGGGAGTTTCCTATAGCTTTTAGGCCTCCTGGGTCACCATTGTGCTCCATGCAAAAATGTTCTGCTACTGAGCTCTTATACTCCCTGTTTTCCAACATAAAGAGTGGACTGCAGGAAAACAGGGAGTAGAAGAGCTCAGTAGCAGAACATTTTTGCATGGAGCACAATGGTGACCCAGGAGGCCTAAAAGCTGCAGGAAACTCCCAGATTATGGCTAATAGGAGAGGGGGAGATAGACTCAAAGTGATGAAACAACAGGAAAGTAGGTGGATCTACCTGCTAGGAGCTATGAGTCCTGTATTTGGGTAATGACATAGTTAAATACATATGAAAGAGAGAGGGAGAGTGTGAGAAGAGATCTACTAAAATTATGGCAAAATCCCTAAAGGTTGAATAAGACTAATGTTTGGCAAGATCTGGCAATCAATGTCTGCAATGTGTGGCAAATGAGGACTAAAAAACCTGCCTTGGCTCCAATCTGGACTTAAATAGAAAACAAAATATAGATACCGGTAGTTTAATATAAATTCTGTACAAGTCTATAGTGAAAAAGTGAAAAGGTGGTTGGATGCGCTTCTGCTATATGTAAGAGCTGAGCCGCTGTAAAAGCTGTTACCATGGTGATCTTCGAGGTAAGAAGGGAGGAAGCATGACGTAACTTCTTGTCCCAGTACAGGAAAGAGAATAAAGAGGGCAACCCAGCCAATCGCGAGCCACGCACATCCTGACGAAGCTCGCAAGTGGGTGGGCGCAACACATCGATGGGCGGGTGCAAATGCCGTGGCCTGCGAGCGCTCTGAAACAGCGGCAGCTAGGATAACTTGTATGGGCAGGTTAGCGTTTGATGCTTGACAGGGCACTAGCGTGCAGAACGGGATGAGCTATTACGCCTACCACTGAAAAGACGCTGGCGACACGCTGAGATACGGCCTGATGTGGACTGTCCTGAGCTGGACCAGATCCGCATGAGTAATGGACAGACACTATAGGAATCATTACATGGGAGATGAGACTGTTGTATGCCAGCATATGCCTACCTGAGTTTGCAAGCTGAAGATCCTTCATACTTGTGACCATATGCTCTTGCTCTCTCCCCCTCTCTGAACATCTGGAGTTTTGGTACCGGTACCAGAAGGGGTGTATGAATGCGTGATGTGTGGTGATGAGAATAAATGAGCGCTCATTAGTGGCCAATTTTAATTGGTTGGCCTGTTTGCTATTTGTACTATTCCCCCCATAAAACTGTTTTTTTTTATTTTCAATACCTATGAAATAATGATTTCTATGTAATTTTTGCTGCGTGAGTATAGAAGACCATGAGTGATTGGAATTGGGCTTGATCGAGTCCACATTTCTTTCTGTAGTGGGACAAATACCGAACCACCGTGAATTAAAATACTTTATAAACAAAAAACAGACCAGCCCAAACCACTGATCAATAAAACATAACCTTATTAACCATCCTCAAGGAACCACGGGAACAATTATTAGAACATTCTTGCATGCCGAATGGCGACAAAATTACCGGCAACAAAGAAAGTAAAGAAGTAAACAAATTAATTTATTTCCAAGAATGTCTCAATGCCTTTAGGAAATTACAACCAAAAATTCACCGCCGATATCCAAGAATACAAATAAAGTCATTTCTGATTAGTTCAAGCCTCAAATTAGATTAAATTCAGAGAATTTTACAAAATTTCCATCCAACCGCTCTCAATACTAATCCAGTTTGTTCCAGGTGGCTTCATTAGCTGCAGATTTATCAGAGAGAAGAATGTAGCTGAAAAATTCAGCTTTTGGTGGGAACTGGGCGAAACTGATCGATCCCCTCCCCGAAGGTTTACTAAAGGTGCCAGGATCTGGGGAAAGACAATAAGCAGGACAGGAGGAGCTGGAAGATGGACTGTGGAACCTAATGGAGTAAATATTCTGCAAGTCACTGGCAAGAAGGAAGCCCAAAACATTCCTCTATTCCCACGGCTCCGGACTGTCCATACAAGGTGTCCAATAAGGCCAGACTGAGCCAAAGCGCGTTGTGCTAGAACACTGTGATGTTACAAAAAAAGACACAACGAGACTCTGGGGGGAGAAGAGCCAGAGTTATTATCTTCATGTTTAAATCTTTAAAGCGAAATTCCAGATTTCAGCTATCCCCCACTAGTCGGCTCTATCCATTGCAAGGCTTTTATTAAAACATTATTCTAGGTCTTTTCTCAGTTCCTATGTATGGGGTGATGCTACGTGTGTTTAGTTTGCACAAATTTAAAGAGTCACCCTAATGACATAAAGAAGATTGCACTAAATTATTCAGGATACCCAATTTTGTGTAAATTATTCTAATTTTAGCATCAGAAACACCTCCTATACCTATACAGTTCCCTGGTGTTTAGTGCTTTCCCCCTTCCTCCCCATATTTATTCCCAGGTGTTCCAGGGCTTCACCTCCAATACAACTTCCCTGGATGTCTAGAGTGGGCCAAACATAATGAAAAGTGGGGACACTTGAGGGCCAAATTGAATGGCCAGATTGACATGTATGTTCTACACCCAGTGTACTCAGGACAAAGGCTTTTTATAAGTCGAAAGCTCACTGTTTATCCATCTCTAAGTTAGCCAATAAATGGTATCATCTTGATTCAAAACTTCTTGCTTGTACTCAGGAAGAACAGATGTTTCTGCATTCTGCATCGATCATTTCCAGCATGTCGGATCTACTTCTGATCGAGAAAGAGATCGATTTTGTGCAGCACTGATCTCAAAATCGATCCCTTTCTTGATCGGAAGCAGATTGAACATGCTGGAAATGATCAGTCATTCTGATGATAACATTGCATGTTGTGTATAACAGTGTCCGCATATTACTTAATATTGCGGGTTAATTGACAATAATTTTATCGAAACACAACAGATTAAATTGGTCAAAAGAACCAATTAGGAACTCTGGAAAATCTTGGTTGCAAGGGCTTGATCCAGTGTGCGGTGGTATCAGTGTTAGATGTCTCAAAGACCGACGGACCCTCACTGTTGTCCCCTAAGTGCACATGTGCCCCCCCCTCACCTGTCTCACATGGCACAAATCCTAGCCTCTTCTGGTGTCCAGCCTCACCGCAGGTGTCTGTACCACGTAGCCCCAGGCACAAGTAGTGATGACGTGTTCCTTGGTAATGCTAGACACTGGAGGAGGTCAGGATTTGTGGCAGCGGTGGACAGGTGAGCCTTCAACACTAAACACGGGCACGCAGTAACGACGCTCACATACACTTGAGGGTGGCAGCAGAACAATTTCCAATAGATTCCATACTGACATCTATTGGAAATAACTGTGCAGTGTATGGGCAGGCAATAGATCCCTCTCTGATCAGATTCAATCAAAGAGGGATCAATCTGATGGTCAATCCGGCCATACATTCACCAATGTTTTTTTAATAGCTGTAGGAGCTGCCATTTCCCCCCTCCCCTTTGATCTTATTTATCCAGAGGAAGGTTTGAATGTAAAGTGTGACTTGTCTAAACTGTTTTAAGTACAGTGTCCTATCTCCCCACCCCCTGCTGATGAAAGCTTTTGTTTGCTCATTGCTACTGCTAATTACAGCAGTCCTTATCTACAGAAGTGTGGTCTGCTTACTGCTTACTCCCGTGCATCCGTTGTAGGATGACAAGTGTGAATGTCTGCTATTTATAAAATAGGAGTCGTTCACTTGATGAGCGGGGAATGGATAAACAAAAAGTTTGTTCTCCGCTCAAATGGAAACAGAGCATTAGGGCCCGTTTCCATTAGCGCAAATTTGCATGCATTTTCTGTCAATACAAGTCAATGGGCCTGTTTCCACTAGCAAAAAAAAATTTCAGCACAGCAGAGCCATCAGAATTTGCACACCGCACGCATAGGAAAATCGAGTTTTCGCCATGTGAATTTTCCATGCGAATTTGCGTACATGTTTGCGTAAAATTAATGTAAAAGCACACAGGCACTGACATGGTTAAAATCACATACAAAAAAAATGCAAAAAGGCGTGCGTTTTTACGATAAAATTTGCATACAAATGCGTACGAATTCACATGCAAATTCATTTACGCATTTTCAGCAACAGAATCGCACCGCATTAGTGGAAATGTTGCCTTTATGTACTATTGAGATGCCCTGGGAGTTAAAAATTCTCCGTTCACTTTAATGGCCCATACTCACGGGCTACAATTGTCGGCGCAACCACGTGGCACGCGTGTGTTGCGGCGACAGGTCGCCCGTTAGTATGGAGCGCGCACACCAAACCGTCGCTGCTGTCGCCAGGAGATTGGCACGGTCAATCGCCTGGCGACAGTTGCTGCCGCAACTTCGCCTCAACTGTCGTTAGTCCGTGTATGCGGACTAGCGACAGCAACCTATAGCCAAAACACGGAGCTTCCGGCGGGGGAGGGGGGGGGTGTGGGTAGGGGTGGATTGGAGGAACGTCGGCGACAGCTTCCGTCGCACCACTAATCCCTCTTCCGCAGTGTGTATGCGGAGGGACCCGGCGACGAGCTGTCGCCGGTCTGTCGCGCACACGCACCCATGTGCTAGCAGCTAGCAACAATTGTAGCCCGCGAGTATGGGCCATAAGTCTTTAAAAAGGTCAGATGGTGAATGCCTAGATAACAAGGTATGCCTATCTGCAAGATCAGTGTCAGCTTCTTGCTCTGCCTTTAACTTAGAACTTAACCTCTCCATATGAAGGGCAGAGAGACGTTTGATTCAGGTGACAATGACAGAAACCAACCTGATCCTGTTCTAACGGTCCATTAAATTCAGGTACTACACTTCAGCCATTGTTTCTGTGTTTGCTCTCGTTCATTCCAAGTTCAGACATCGCTGGTCTGGTCTCACCTCTGTCCACATGCCTCATACAAAGAGCCTCGTAGAACATTTATGAAACTGGGTCCGGCCAGCTGCTAGCTCACCTTTATCAACAGAACTATTCTTCGGGAACGTGACAAAACCAAACAGATCCCATCAGACAATTAGGCGCGATGGCTGGGCGGCAGGAACGGACCATGGCAGAAGATGATAAGACTTGTCCAAACAGGACCGCTTGTGATTTGTGCATTGCACAAGCCCAGATCACTGCTGGTATTATGGAGCGCATTCAATGTATTTATTTTGTGTGTGTGTTCTAAAGCAAAGCATTCCGTATCTGTTTCTGAGAACGCTTTGTTTTGCTGGGAATGGATTCTGAGGATGGTAAATGTCAAAGGGAATGGACAAAAGCTGTTTTCCAGAGAATATTTGGCACGGAAAGGCAACATAGACCTGTTTGCATCATCCAGAAAATACAAATCAGCTCTGCTTTTTTTCAGGCTACTAAAGCTACCAGCAGCAACAAGCTACCGGTCAGGTGTTAGAAACGAGATGCAAAGACCAGAAAAGTCCTCTTCTTGCATCTCTCTTTTTTAGTTATAGAAGCAATGAAGTTTTTGATAAAGTATGCTGACGGTAGGGAAAAATCTCGAGAGTTTGATACCAAACGTTTGAGTTCTTCTCTTATTATAATGAAAAAACTAAAATAAAAAATGAGGGTTCTCAAGCTAAGTAATGACAATCAAGCATAAAATGGAACAATTGATTACAATTATCCATAAAAGTCAGATATGGCAAGTATAGCAAAAGTCCATGGGACCCGTGATAATTGACATAGATGGCCTAACGCATGTTTTGTGGCTCTTAAAGTAACCGCTTCTTCACAGGCAGGTTGTTGTAGATTCCATAATGCAGGACTGAGGATGATCAAAAACATCTGCAGCAGGGGTTAGGCAATGTCCAGTGATAATCCAGAAGCCTCCCTGTCCCCCTCCTCCTTGCTGTTCCTGTGCTGGGGTGACACCCCCCCCCCCCCCTTCCCATACATCATTGAGTGATCAAAGGTTCTCTTTTGGCTAAGCTTATATTTTCTAACAGGTGGGCTCACAAGTCTTTAAAGTGGATCCGAGATAAACTTTTACTCGTTGCATAATGGTGTTCCTTTCATATCGTTTGTAGGGCATTCCTCAAGCCAAATACTTTTTGTGTTGTTTTAATACTCTCTATAAACTAAACAAGCCTTGCCCACAGCTTCTGCACAGTGCCTTGGCACTCTGAGACCCGTGTAGTAAGGGCTTATGGGAGCTCAGTGTGGGGGGGAGGAGGAGGTTACTACCTAGAAATTTCAGAGGCAGAGGGGAGGGGAGGAGAGGGGAGTGAAGTTTTTGCAGGCTGAGGGCTGGAGATACAGATCAGATTGCCTGTGTGTAATGTGACAAACAGAACATGGCCGCTCTCAATAGTAAAGTTCCATCACCACCAGGGCTGTGGAGTCAGAGTTGGAGTCGGGGCAATTTTGGGCACCCGGAGTCAGAGTTGGAGTCGTTGATTTCTTAAACTGAGGAGTCGGAGTCTGATCATTTTTGTACAAAATCCACAGCCCTGTTAAGTATTAGACTAAGGAGTCGGAGTCGAGGAGTCTGAGCCATTTTGGGTACCCGGAGTCGGAGTCGTGATTTCATAAACTGAGGAGTCGGAAGATTTTTGTACCGACTCCACAGCCCTGATCACCACAAACATCTTTAGGGTGTTTGTGGTGATGGAACTTTGCTATTGACAATCCATATAGCACTGAAGTTTTGGAATTGTATACAAGTGGAGTCTATCTGAGGACTTTAACTTCTGGCAGCTTGTGGGACTCATGACATTCTTTTGCATGGATACTCCTTTGTATCTATAATAAATAATCATATACTGTTGAAGCTGTTTGCAGATAGATTTGCTGTATAAACTAAACATTAGATAAGATATATAGACAAGTTACTTGTTATAGTTCGTTTTTCATCTCGGATCCACTTTAAAGACCCGGGTTGTAGCTAAACAAAATTAAGGGAAACAGAGTTTAAAAAAAAAAAAGCTGGATACTTACTCCAGTTGTGGGACACCTCTGGATGGTGTGGATCCTCCTACCAACCAACATTCCAACTCAAGGTCCCTCTACACCTGTTCAACAAAATCAGTCAAAATGTTCCTTCTGGCCATAAGAACGACCATGGACGAGTGCATCTCGACTAGGCATGTGCAAGTACGGTCCAGTAGAAAAAAGCGCTGCTCTGCAGAGGAAAAAAGGCTGTGTAAGAGCAGATTTGTTCTACTCGCACATGCCCCATGAGATGTCCTCAGTCACGGCAGGAAGCTTGGCCAAAAAATAAAGAGGGACCATGCACTGTAACTAGAGATGAGCGTAATGACTTAATTACGATTTCGCGAAATTTCGCGTAATTAGTGTAATTACGATTATGGCCGTAAGTACATAATCGTAATGAAGAAGGATTTCGCGAAATTACGCCTAAGCGTAATTTTCGCATTACAGTGGGTATCGCGAAATTACGTTTTCCTTGCATGCAACCGTTTGTAAGCGTAGTTACATAACGTAATTTCGCGATAGTTGATATTATTGTAAGCGTTAATTTTCGCGTCGTTTTCGCGTTACGGTGGGTATGGCGAAATTACGTTTGCCTTGCATGCAAACGTTTATAAGCGTAGTTTACACCCTTGAACTGCGCATGCTTAGTTTTTACATTATTTAACGCGAAAAAACGTTTATATGTGAAATTACGTTATGAACGAAACACGAAATTACGTTATGAACGAAACGCAAAATTACGCGTTGAAAATTACGCTCACGGTATTTTCAATTACGATTTTAATGGCAATTACGCTACCATAATTTCGCATCGTAATAGCAAATTTCGCATGCGTAATTATAGTAACGCGAAATTTCGAAAATTTCGGCTCAACCCTAACTGTAACAATGGGCTCTACAAGGATCCAGCAAGCCTCTGACCAATCCAGAAGTTAACTACTAAGGTAACTCACTATCTCCTTACTTCAAATTTTAATTTTTTAATAGCTTATCCAAAGTTAAACTATGCACATTTTTTTCTCAGGAGTCAGAACTAAATCTCATATTGGATTGCAGGATGTTGTTTTTTTCCCCAAATAATTACACAATGAAAGAGAACACGTGGAGAAAGGCATGCTTCCCATAAATGTGAAGATGAGGAGGACTGGAGACACGACTGCAGATGGACAGGCTACAGGCCCCATTCCCCAGGATAACTTGTAACAACACTCCTGACATACAGCTGGCAGTGTGCTCAGGAATGTACCTCCTAATCCTAAATGGATGTTACTGGGGGCCAAGCCGGGTGTCTGGACTCGAGAGGTCACTAACCTCCAGCAAATACTAATGGATCATCATCCTTCTCAGGTCTGCTCTGTCTACCCCCAATGTCCATGGGAAATTCCATTTCTCCAGTTTATTAAATGAGAATGTAGGTCTGGTCCCAGTGTTCACTTATATCTCAGGAATTTAGACTCCGGCATGTCAGAGTCTCAAGTAAACGCAGCCATATTTATAGCCGCCAGGGCTGTCTCTGGTCATCTACTCATGGGTGTCGTGGTCCAAAAGCACAAAAACACATCATTATGCACATAATTATCTATGTCTTATAAGAAGAGGGATTTAAAACATCTCTGCCAATGCACAACTCAAGAGAATCTCGAAGCAGCTGAAAATTTTCACCAGGTTAAAGTGAACCTTAAGTCACACAAATAAAGTGAGTTTTACTCACCTGGGGCTTACCTCAGCCCCCTGCAGCTGATCGGTGCCCACGACGAGTCGCTCTGATGCTCCGGGTCCCGCTGGCGGCCACTTCCGGTTTCGCCGTCAGGACCCGTCAGGCTGGGGAACGCGGCTGATACTACGCGTTCGCAGCCAAAATAGCACCCCTACGCGGCCATTGTGTGACTTAAGGTTCACTTTAAAGGACAACTGAAGTAAGACGCATATGGAGGATGCCCTATTTATTTACTTTTAAACAATACCAGTTGCCTGGCAGCCCTGCTGTTGTATTTGGCTGCAGTATTGTCTGAATAACGAGAAACATTTTGACACACCTGTGTGGACTTGACAAAGACACAACGGTATGAAAATGTGTTATCACCCGGCACATGGATCTTGTCTGGACTCCAGACCTACCAAGTAACCTTGTTGATGCCCCCCGCTGGCCACAGTTGACACCCGAGGAGTGGAACATTCAGCATGTGAGATAAGCGTGCAAATTTTTGCGATCTTTTCTTTTGCAGTCTGCAAACTGAATTAAAGGTACTGCACCATAGAGGTGCTCTATTCTCTATCCTTTTATAAATCCCACCACTTACACAGCTGCACTGGATGCTACCTTTTCTCTTTTCTTTGTCTGACACTGGCATTGAAGAACAAGTTCAATTTGGACATTATATCCTTTAAGGCGGCCATACATCAGGCGACTTGGAGGCCGATCGACCATCCAATTTATTATTATAATCGAATTAGATGAAAATTGGTGCCGCCAAGTGCACCGACCGATTTCTGGACGGAAATTGGTTGCATGGTCGATCGTGCATGCGGCAAGTTGTCAGGCCGAAGTTGGTTGGTCGGGTGTGCAGCGGTGATTTCCGAAACAAAGGACGAGAAAACGCAAACCCACGCCGCTACCGCGGCAATGTATAAATGTGCCTAGTGTGTGCATTTATAGGTTACCTGTCCTGTAGCACTCTCCATGCGGTGTCCGTAATCCTCCGCACGGCTATCCATACACGCTACTGGCATATAGTGTCTGACGTCAGTGCATAGCGTTACCGGACACTGCGCGGAGGCTGCTACAGGAAGGGGGTCACATTATACATTGGGGGCAGCGGCATTGCGGACTCAGACGATTCCCTGAAGGTTTCATGCTGAAATCGGACGGGAATCAGCCTGTAGTGTATGGGCAGAATCAACAAAAAAACGAATTTATCTCTAATCAGATTCGATTAGAGGTAAATTTGTCTCTTTGTTGAATCTGCCCATAATCGTCAAGTCTATAGCCTGTAAAACCTTGCCGCATATGGCGGCAGAACTCCGAGACCCACGCTGAGGCGCAAGCCTTTGGGTCTTGGCGAAGCTCTGATGTCAGTGGAGTTCATGGCGCTCCTTCCCTACTGGCCAAGCGGCGGACGCGGCATCAGTATGCGCTCCGCCCCTGTAAACAATAGCAGCATGCGTCCTGGTGTGTCAGCTGACTTGCTGACACGCCGCAGAATGATTGGTTGTTTTGGATTCCGTTGCTTCTGATTGGTTAGTTCTAGAATAAGAGAAAGGTGAGCGCCCTCAGTCTTCGCCAGTGATAGCCTATGCAGGGCTTGTAGCTGAGATTGCGCTCACACCAAGTGCCTTGTCTTGCTGCAGCTTTCTGTCTGTCTCTTGACCAAAGCTTCTTGCAGATTTTGATTACCAGTTGGCGACCAAGATTGAACCTGACTACGTTTCTTCTGATCATCTGTTATTGGCCCAGCTTGTACCTGACCTTGCATCTTACTGGATTTCCTGTTGCCAACCTCGGATTGTTGAAGGACCTTGCATGAACGCTGCCTGCCCTGATCCCGGCCTGTTTCTGACTACGCATCTGTATTGTGATTACACTTTCGTCTGGATTGCCTCAGGTGACTATTCAAGTATACTGTGTCTGCATTACCTTGCTGTGTTTGGTGAATGCTATGTGCCAGGTTGTATGCTACATCTACCTGCAGGGTTGTGTAGTTTGTTGTTAGGCAGGAGTGTACGCAGGTGTTAGGGCTGGGTCAGTCATATGAGCGTACAGTCTGACCTATAGCAAGTAACCAGACAAGCCTGACATGGGCACCTCTAGTCCTGGTTGTTGCACGGACAATGCATATATTTGTCTAAGGTGCACCCTACTCTGGTATGAAGATGGAAATGTCTGAAACAGCTTGTAGACGGTGTCTGTCGCCACAAGGTGATATATGGATTATCTAATCTCAAGATCTGCAAAATGAATGCTGCTGCTGCTGCTATAGGTTAACCTCATTTGTTTGTACCTAGCCGAATGAATGTTCTACATAGGGTTTATGAACTCATTTATTGTGGACTGACGTTTCATATGCCCGGCTATCTACATCTGTTGTAAAAGCAACATTTAAACTTTTCTGAATAAAATGACCCGTTTCATCGGATTGGTTTATAGTGTGCTGGTCAATCAGGCCAGGATTTACCTCACAGAAGACTATAGGCACAAATGTCCAGGCATCTTAGACTTTGCCCTTCATGAACTTACAAATTCCCACCAAACTGCACTGCAAGTGTGCTGGCTGTTCCAGCTGTCACTTCTCCTTTACATTCCCTGCCTGTCCTAGGTAGCTAGAGGTGCCTCCAAGTATAAGGTAGCCAGAAGTAAATTCAATATTAAGTAGCTAGTGGTGCCCCTGACTTAAAGGATACCCGAAGTGACATGTGACATAATGAGATAGACATGGGTATGTACAGTGCCTAGCACACACATAACTGTGCTGTGTTCCTTTTTTTCTTTCTCTGTCTGTAAGAGTTAAATATCAGGTATGTAAGTGGCTGACCCAGTCCTGACTCAGACAGGAAGTGACTACAGTGTGACCCTCACTGATAAGAAATTACAACTATAAAACACTTTCCTAGCAGAAAATGGCTTTTGAGAGTAAGAAAGAGATAAAAAGGGGGAATGTCTTATCTGTGAGGGTCACACCGTAGTCAGGACTGAGTCAGCCACTTACATACCTGATATTTAACTCTTTCAGACAGAGAAAGAAAAAAGGAACACAGCATAGTTATTTGTGTGCTAGGCACTGTACATACGCATGTCTATCTCATCATGTCACATGTCACTTCGGTTATCCTTTAAGGGACATCTCATGAGTGGAATGCAGAGAGCTGTGCGAGTAACCTCTCATTTATGCTCTGCTCGGGACTCTGCATAGGGATGGAGGGAGAGAGGCACTCGAGGAGGGGAGTGAGCCGCCTTTCCATCATCAGGCGCCTGTAGGCACAAGCCTACATTGCCTTATGGTAAACCCAGCCCTGAGGGTCAAGGCAACACAGCTAAGATTCTTTTGTTGACTTGGCCTGTCCTATCAGCAGGCTGGAGGAGGGGTCTTAGAAGAAGAGTCACAGAATGGGACAGACTGGCTGTTCTGTTTTGGGCTATCGGAACTGCAGGAACACCAGGATATAATTTCAATTGTTTTGGCAGATATGAAATTCACGCATTTTTCATCTGATTTCCGGGAGCTCATGCTTACAGCAATTCCTCTGGGTGATAAGTATGCGGGATAGGGATTTCCTTGTATTCAGAGTCATACCCACCAAGAGGATTAACCAGTGAGTGTGTGGTGTGAAGCTTAGTAATGCTTTCTGGGTGAAAGTTGAAAGTAAGAGAATAGAAAGGTCACATCTATCGGCTGGAGAGGAAATCTCTATATAGAATCAGAAACGGCAGATGACGTCTACTGACAGATTCATGTCAGGTCAGCACTGATTGTCAGGATGGACCCGAAGGCCACTTGTACTCATAATATAGTTTACAGAGGAAGATCAAGAGGTCGGCGACAGCAATCAGCTTTTTGTTATTGTCTGAACTCAGTAACTTGTTGCTATAAATAATGGGGGGGGGGGGGGGGGGTGCCTTTCTTCAGTGATTCTTGTAGGGACCAAGAATACCTAGGTGAGACGTAGGAAGAGACTGGGAGGCCAACGGTGCAGTATCCTCAGGTATAGGGAGGATAAAAGTATATAGATATGTACTTGCAAGGGTAGGTTGCAGTTCCTGCAATCACCGTATAGGCCTGCAGGGAATTAACCGTCCCTGCTCGGTACTCCAGGTCCTGCTGGAGACTGCACGGTCGCTCTCCAGCAGTACGATAGACTTTGCAGAAACACTGCAAAGCTATTACCTCCAAAGGAGGTCTGACTGGTAATGGGTGGGACGGAGGCGCCCAATGTGTGTTCTATTTTAGTATTTTAAAATGTAAATAAATATAAAAAAAGAGAGGTAATTATCACCTCTCCAGAAGATATAGGCCTCAATTCACTAAACTTATCTCCTGTCTTTAATAACTCTTCTAGAGTTGTTACCATGGTGATAAGGCATGTAGTATTCAGGAAACATTTTACCTCAGGCAAGCCTAAAGTTAGCTCTTCTGTCTTTAAGTTAACTCTCCAATCCTTAAAATAACTCCAGAGTTAAAGACAGGCGTGTTAAAATAACTACAGAGGAGGTAAAGGGGTTGATCCCCATTTTTCCTTATCTACAGAGAGCGACTTTAAATCCTGAGTGAGGACAGGTCTAATCTCCTCACCTGCCTATATTGGTTGCCTAGGCGGTAACCCACACGTTTATGAGTATATACATTATATACTTTTCATTCCCAACCCCTTGTTTTGCATACTACACTATATTGGGCTCTCTGTATTTTTGTCTTAATCGCAACTGGAAAAATGTTTATTTAAAATTAGAGGCGCCTATACTCTATCCACTGTGTTATCAAGGCATTTTGTATTGACCTGAGGAAGCAGGCCATGCCCCGTGAAACGTGTTGTCAGATTGCTTTTTGAATAAATATTTTCCAGTTGAACTGGTGTCTATATCTTCTGGAGAGGTAAGGGCCTAACTTTTTTTTATTTATTTATTTATATTTTAAAACACTATAGAACATGTCACAATATAGAACTATAGTCAGACACTGGGTTACCGCTCTGAGCTGCGGATTTCCAGCCCGAGCCTGACTCAGGGTTCTCGCCAAGGAGGTTAAGAAACCCCGTGGGTATGGACCAACCTAGAACATGTCCATAGAGTAGACCATTAGCACTACAGTGAGAAGAGGAATGAGTATGCGAAGAGGGTAACATTTGCAGTCCTGTCCAGTCCATATATGTTAGCGATGCATGGCAGGTATACCCCCCTTCCCGAGCGCATACTGAGCTGTGATGTAACAGGTCTTGAAAGCTGGCGAGTGAAGAAACAGTGGAATGACATTTAGAGGAATGTGTAAGCTGTGTACAATCGGCCGGTACGCTGGACTGTAAACACTCCGCAAATGTCACAGACGATAAACAAGCAAAACGCCAAACAGACCTCTGGGAAATTCTCAGAACTTAGGGGAGTCTGGAGATGGGGGGTTTGCAAATAGGTGCCGCAGGAGATGCTTTCAGACTATACAAACCAAAATTATGCAAATCACATTCTCCTGCTTGCAGGGCTCTGTGACTTGCAACATTCACAGGTCTACCTGGGACTGTCCACCGCCAACTCCCAGCCACTGAATTATAGATATATCCAGGTAATTGTTTTGCTGGAGATGAACCATTCCATGTGATATGTGAAAGAAATAAAGTGTTAAGTCTGCTTACAGGAAAAGAAAGCAGATACATGACTTAGAGGGAACCTTAACTGAGAAGAATATGGATGTTTCCTTTTAAACCATACCAGTTGCCTGGCAGCCCTGCTGATCTCTGTGGTTGCAGCAGTGGCTGAATCACACACCTGAAACAAGCATGCATCTAATCCAGTCTGACATCAGTCAGAGCACCTGATCTGCATGTCTGTTCAGGAGCTTTGGCTGAAAGTATTAGAGACACAGGATCAGCAGGAGAGTCAGGCAACTGGTATTATTTTAAAAGGAAAAATCAATATACCTCTCAGTTTAGGTTTCCTTTAAAGAGGACCTGTAGTGAAAATGACATAATGAATAAAAATGTTTTTTGTTTTTTTTTGTTTTTTTACAATGTTGATTTATAAATTACTAATTGTAAAAACGTTCCTCTCCCTTTACTTTCTACAATTTTTAACAGTTTGCAACATTCTTTAGTTCTGCCAGGTGACCTCTGCGTAATGATCGTTCTAAAGCCAGTAGAAAGGATTGCTGGTGTCCCAAAATGCTCTACGGGGGAGTATGCCTTATAACAGTGATGGCTAACCTTGGCACTCCAGCTGTGACAAAACTACAAATCCCATCATGCCTCTGCCTCCCCGAGTTATGCTTAGAGCTGTCAGAGTATTGCAATGCCTCATGGGACTTGTAGTTCCACCACAGCTGGAGTGCCAATGTTAGCCATCACTGCCTTATAATAAACATCCTAGGCTGTGACATCACTAGGAGGGCCAGCCTACATACCACTAAAAAGCAATATATATTATTATTATTATTATTTAGTATTTATATAGCGCCGACATATTACGCAGCACTGTACAGTATATATATATATATATATATATATATATATATATATATATATATATATATATATATATATATATACATATATCTTGTCATTAACTGTCCCTCAAAGGAGCTCACAATCTAATCCAGCCTTTCTCAACCTTATTACCTTGGAGGAACCCTGTAAATAACTTTTGGATCTCAAGGAACCCCTGCAAACAATTTGTTGGTCTCAAGGAACCCCTACATTTCAGGAGGCATGGTCTTAAAGTAGGTTAGGCTGCTAATTTCACTACCTCCTATTACACTGCCACTCATTATACTGTCTCCTGACCCCCCAATTTAGGCAATTTAGTGCTTCTTGTTACAGTACAACCTATTATAATGTGCTCTATTATACTTTCCCCACGATGGGGTAAAATGCCAAGGAACCCCTGCAGAGTCCTCAAGGAACCCTGGTTGAGAAAGCCTGATCTAATCCCTACCATTGCCATATGTCTATATTATGTAGTGTAAGTACTGTAGTCAAAAACTTATCTGTATGTTTTTGGAATGTGGGAGGAAACCGAAGTGCCCGGAGGAAACCCACGCAGACACGGAGAGAACATACAAACTCTTTGCAGATAGTGCCCTGGCTGGGATTCGAACCAGGGACCCAGCGCTGCAAGGCAAGAGAGCTAACCACTACGCCACCGTAGGAAGAGCTAACCACTACGCCACTATAGGAAGTGTTTTTGATGCTGATATTTTTTCTAAGTGGGTATCCTGAATAATTTACTGCATTCTACTATGGTATATGTTGTTACAGTTCTTCTTTAAAACCAACCAGGACCAAAACATTCATTGTGTCACATACTTCCCAGTGAAGTCATGGACAATATATAGTGTGTCAAGCCCAGAAGCGAACTACAGTATAATCTTGTTATAGTAAACTCTGATATACAGTGGGATGCGAAAGTTTGGGCAACCTTGTTAATCGGCATGATTTTTCTGTATAAATTGTTAGTGGTTACAATAAAAAAATGAGGATCTACTATATGATATATTTAACTGACATTTTTTTATCGTAACAACCAACGATTTATACAGGAAAATCATGACGATTAACAAGGTTGCCCAAACTTTCGCATCCGCCTGTATAGTAAACTAAGCGTCCAGGTCCCAACCAAGCCCCATTATAAGTATATGTGAGTAACTCCTGGTATAGTAAACCCTGATATAATAGAGCTTCTGTTATAGTAAACCTGTTTGTTGGCCCCTGCAGTGTTCTGTATCCGGCTATAGTGGAAAGTAGGCGGGCACATGCGTCATACGTCAGTCAGAGACCCATGAGCCGTGGTTGTTGGCAGCCATTTGTAGCCCCTCGCTATCTGCACATTACTCTGGGCCTGAGTGGATTACCGCAAAAGCGCCAGCCAGTGAGACCTATGCTTCCTGTGTAATGCTGCCTGATTACTAAGGGAATAGCCTGTCATCTGTGACTTGCTTGTGCATGCCTGCACCGCTACAGCATCCTCCAGGCTGCACAGACATATGCACAGAGGAGCACACTATCGTACTATACCTGCATTAACTGATGAGACCTATGCTTCCTGTGTAATGCTGCCTGATTACTAAGGGAATAGCCTGCCATCTGTGACTTGCTTGTGCATGCCTGCACCGCTACAGCATCATCCAGGCTGCACAGACATATGCACAGAGGAGCACACTATCGTACTATACCTGCATTAACTGATGAGACCTATGCTTCCTGTGTAAGCTGCTGACTGATTACGGAGGGAATAGCCTGTCACCTGTGACTTGCTTGTGCATGGCTGCAACGCTACAGTATCATCCAGGCTACACAGAAATGTGGACAGAGGAGCACACTATCAGTACTATACCTGCATTAACCGGTGAGACCTATGCTTCCTGTTGTATGATTATTGCATGCAAATACCCACATATTGAGCACTGTGTATTAAACTTGATCTAGCTTAGATGCTGTCTGTGCTTGCTTGCTAAGGCATAGAAAAGAAAAAAATGACTCAATTATTGACTGAATTAAGGTCCACTACTATAGTATACTTTCTGTGCTTGGGAATGACCATTTCTGATAAAGCAAACTACTTTTCCTGGAGTTTATTATCCCTATAAAGGGATTCTACTGTAATGTGCGCTAGGACCCAGGCTAGCATGCTGCTCTGGTATCTGATGAGTGAGGAGAGATTGAAAAGAATGTTGGATGAGATAAGAATAAAATCCTGGACAAATCTGAAAGAGAAGGATGAGCAGAAATTCCCTAATTCAGCGGACGAGGGAACATGAGGAGAGCGGGACAAGCACATGACAAGTTACTCTTACAACACATGAAATGAATGTATAACTCGTAGCGAGCCTGAAGCCCCGCCCACCAGCAGATGTACTCCTTTCAGCTGGACCATCCCGCTTCTGGAACAGGAGAAACGCTCCTAATGGACTATTTCAATTTGTCACAGGCGCTCAACAGCGCACGAAAACCAAACGTGACGGAAACAATCCAAAGTGAACACATTTGTTATAAGCTTTTGCCGTCTCGAGGATCAGCCATGTCCTGGGATCATATTCATTTGTTTGCAGAACATGAATGATTGACGCTTTTCACTAGAACGTAAAAATGATGCAAGAATTCCCAACCATTTCATCACCATTATTGAAGTTTTGAGAGGGAACCATCCTCTGCTTCTCCTAATCCTCTCCTGTCTGAGCATTCAGGGTCTTGCTCTCACCTGCCTTACCTCCTATCTAACAGAACCTTCAGAGTTGTGCACTCTAGCACCACCTTCTCGTTTTGCCCTCTTCGTCGGGGTACCTTAACCTTCTGGGGACTACATATAGTAAATCCTATGCCGCACTTGTGGCTGCCTAACTCTGATGTGGCGTAAAGTGGCATAGGATTTACACCACCTGCTCTTTCCACTCCCGCCGCGATCATGCGCACCCGAGAGGGGAAATTATGTTGCCATATGTCACATGACATCTTCCCTCAGTGATCAGGAGCCATTGTGATTGGTTCTTGATCACTACAATCGCTGGTCGATCATAGTAATCACTATTGAGCAGTGGCAGTAGGAGGGGAAGTAGAGGAAGGGACTCACCTTACTTAGGGCCGGTTCACACGGACATCTGCCGTTGGTACTTTTGGTCATTTAAACGTCACGTTTTAACTGCTCGTAATAGGTTTCTATGAGAGCATTTATGTTACAATCGTCTGTCAGCGTTGTGCAAGTTTTTTTCAGCGTCAAGGTAGTTCTTTCGAACGCTTCAGCCGACTTCTATTGACGGCTGCGTTTGATAAATGTCAGCGGTAAACGCGTACAATCGCCGTCGTAAGCACGCGAACAGCGTCCTGGAGGTATGCGGTTGACAGGAAATGGACCAGAATTCATAGGGAAGCTATCAAACGCATTTGAACGCGAACGCTCCCTCGAACGCTGACAACCGCAGGCAAACAGTTTTGTCAGCAACTGTACAAACGACATGACGATTTATGTCGTTCGGCGTTCAGCGGTTCAACGATTATAAACGCGGACGCAGCACAGACCTCCGTGTGAACCAGCCCTAACATAACCCCGGCGATCATCGCTCCCCTCCACACTGCCCGGCAGCTCTGCTCACTCTGCCTTAAGTATCGGGTCCCGGCTTGATGATGTCATCAAGACGCTAAGCGGACCCTAGAGCCAGTGCGAGCAGGGATGCCGGCCAGAGCGTAGAGGGCTAGAGCTGCTCATCGCAGGACCCAGGGAGGTGAGTAAAGGCTGCTGGCTATGCAGGGGACACCTGGCTATACTGAGGACACCAATGGGGCCACTATCTGCACTGGGGATCCGGCTGCCTGACCCTACAAGTGCGCCCCTACCCTCCCCCCCCCAAAAAAAAACCACACACACGTAAAATACCCTGGTCCTTTCGGGGGGTTAGGCAGCCAGTCCTCAGAAGGTTAAAGGACCACTACAGTGAAAAAAATCATACAATTTTAAAAATACATACATATAAAATGTGCATTTCTCCCACAGTAAAACACAATAGATAATGAAAATCTGCCAGATGTTGAACTAGTCCATCTCTTCATGGGAGATTCTCTGGTATATCTTTATTTGCAAAAGCCCTCCCTGAACTGCAGTTACGGAATGCAGTCAGTGACATGACTATGTACTCTGTGAAGTGCTGCAGAAGATGCCAGTGCTATATAAATACACAATAATGATAATTTGCATTTTACTTGCACACAAGACAGAAATATCAGCACCTCACCTGACCACCTCTAGAAGCTAATATTTACTGTGCAGAATATAAAACCAGACGCTTCCTACTGGAAAACCCATCGTCTTTGCAGACTGTGTGCCGCAGCTGAACTTTGCACTGCCTGTGAACTGTGTCTTATGCATCCGTCAAAACACGGGCAAGCAGAATGTATTCACGGCAGAACGTTTCCAGCGATCTGTTTTCCCGAGGACGCTGCGGGGAGCCCCCTGCCTGTCTCGCCCCTCATCCGATCATACGATAGTACACAGAGATCAGCCAAGCACAGCATGCATGAGCTGTCACTGGGCTTACACATCACACTGCTGGCCCCAATCTATCAGCTGGCTTAAAGGGAACCGGGCCAAAGCTCGGGTTCAAAAAGAGATATTTACCTAAAGAGAGGAAAGCCTCAGGATTCTATTGAGTCTTCCCTCTGTATTCTGATGTCCGCCCCTTACTCAGCACGGGCCCTCTCCCCTCCTCTCCTGTTATGAGCGCAGCCGTGTGGTAGCCACGTAAACGAGCGGCTCCGGCTTACTGCGCATGCAGGCCCGGATTTACATTACAGGAGCCTATAGGCACAGATGTCCTGGAACCCCAGACTTCACCCTTCACAAACCTACAAACCCCCCATCGAATTGCACTGCAAATGTGCTGGCTGGCCCAGTTGTCACTTCTCCCTTACTTCCCTTGCCCATCATAGGTAGCTGCAGGTACCCCTTAGCATTAGGCAGCCAGAAGTACCCTCAATATTAAGTATCTAGAGATGCCCCCAAGTATTAGGTATCCAGAGCTATCCTCAGTATTAAGTAGTTAGAGATGCCCCCAACTGAGGGGAGATCTGGTCAGTGGAAAGCTGAGACCCGGGTGAGTAACCTCTCATAAATGAGTGAGTAAATACACTACGCTCGGGACTCTGCATAGGGAAGGAGGGAGGGGGGCACTGGTGGGGGGGAGCTGCCTTTCCATCTTTAGGCGCCTGTAGGCACGAGCCTACAGTGCCTTATGGTAAATCCAGACCTGTGCGCATGCATTAATGGAAGAGGAGGTAAGAGGAGGTAGTACTCCGTTGCAGGAGTACTGAAACAGGAGACATCAGAGTACTGAGTACATCAGAGTACTGAGGGAAGCCTCAATACGATCCTGAGGCTCCCCTATACAGGCGATTATTTCAATTTGTACCTGAGCTTCATCTTCCACAGCAACGCAGGAATGCATGGAAGTCAATGCGCAACGCAAAAATGTTAAAAAGGTTGGCGGTGCGGGAATCCTAGTGAGGTGCTTCCTGTTACTGTGCGAGAGACAGCAACTGCCTGCTGTGGTCATATGAATGGAGTTTTTGGCATTGCGGTGTGATGTGGGCAGCACATTGTGCCGCAATGCTTTTCCCAGATGTAAAATGTTGTGAAGACTGGTCTCAAAGTTTGTATTCTTTACTGCTTATTATTTCATGTGCGGCCTTGCAATCTGTACATCGCCACTTTAGGAAGAGTGATCATAAAAATAAAATAACTGGCTAAATTTCCATTGCTGTTCAGAGCTCAG